>NC_068296.1:12263157-12580430 GCF_025860055.1 Xyrauchen texanus | reverse complement strand
GTCCCCGTCCTGTGTCCTCCTCCCAGGCCCCCTGACCCAGTCCCCGACCCGTGGCCTCCTCCCAGGCCCCCTGACCCAGTCCCCGACCCGTGGCCTCCTCCCAGGCCTCCTGACCCGGCCCCTGTCCTGTGGCCTCCTCCCAGGCCTCCTGACCTGGCCCCTGTCCTGTGGCCTCCTCCCAGGCCTCCTGACCCGGCCCCTGTCCTGTGTCCTCCTCCCAGGCCCCCTGACCCAGTCCCTGTCCTGTGGCCTCCTCCCAGGCCTCCTGACCCTGTTCCCGTCCTGTGGCCTCCTCCCAGGCCCCTGTCCTGTGGCCTCCTCCCAGGCCCCCTGACCCGGTCCCTGTCTTGTGGCCTCCTCCCAGGCCTCCTGACCCGGTCCCTGTCCTGTGGCCTCCTCCCAGGCCCCCTGACCCTATTCCCAACATGTGGCCTCCTCCTGACCCGGTCCCTGTCCTGTGGCCTCCTCCCAGGCTCCCTGACCCTGTCTCTATCATGTTGCTTCCTCCCAGGCCCCCTGACCCAGTCCCCGTCCTGTGGCCTCCTCCCAGGCCCCCTGACCCAGTCCCCGTCCTGTGGCCGCCTCCCAGGCCCTTGTGCCCCCTTGGACTGCCTGTTTTCCCCTTGGACTGCCTGTTTTCCCCTTGGACTGCCTGTTTGCCCCTTGTGCCCCCTTGGACAATTTGTTTTTGTTTTTTCTTTTTTGTGCCTTTTGGAGCGTCTGGAATCCGCTCCTTAAAGCGGGGGCTCTGTCATGTTCTCTGTTGTCTTTTGTTTTTTTGCTGATATTTTGAAGATTAGTTTAGTTCCTGTTTCCTGTTTGGTTTTTGTAGTCCTTTTGTAGTTTCATTTTATGATTGGTTTCACCTGATTAGTTCTCTTTCCCTGATTATTTCCCCAGGTGTTCCTTATTCCCTTGTCTGTTCCATTTGTGTATTTAAGCCCTTTAGTTTCCTTGTTTCCCTTGTTAGTTCTTGCATGTTTTGATGCTCTGTGCCAGGTCTCCCCTGTTTGCTTATTTCTGAGTTTTTCTTTATGTTTTTGAATAAACCGTTGCGTCTAGATCCTCATTCTCCGCCTGCTTTGTCACAGGAATAAATTATCATTACATAGGCGACGCTGAGAGATGGCAAAATTGTACAATAGCAGTGATTCTCTTGTTTATAGACTCTCAGTCAATTATAATAAATGATTGGAAAAGAGTCTGAAAGAAATGGAAAGCTTACTTGCTTATTTTACATTCTTAAATGGTACCTGCTTAGTCCTGATGAGACGAGGGTTTTAAATGTACAGACGCTGACTTGGCACAGTCTCTAAAACACTGACGACATAAAGAATTGTATTAGCACTGATGGACTATGGCCAGAGTCAACCTACTCAAGATGGGCAATCATCTGAAACATTTGTAGGATCTTTGGACTCCAACCCTAAACCTAACAGTAAGTGGAGTAAAAATGATTCTTAGAGCAAAATACAACATCTGAATCATGATTGCAATTATTTATGTGAATATGTTTACTTCCTTGTTTCCATGGGATCAGAATCCGTGTTTCAGAGGTTGCTCATTCAACACCATACCAGTTGCCAAAAGCTTCTCTGGTTTATTGAACCATCTGCATTCTATTATATATTTCATTTTCTGTTAAGCACCAGTGGTATAAAAAAATACAGCATATTCATAAGACGTTGGTAGTGTAAATGGACTTTATGAAATTAATTATGAGAATAGAAAATTACCTTATTTTGTGCATAAACTGCTCCCTTAATGAATGTCAGGCATATTTCTATGACAGTGACACTCTCCTTTTATATGCATGGAAAATGTAATTCTAAACAGAATTTGGATGTATGCTCTGTTAAATTTTAGAAAATGTAAGTATTATTAGTCATTTTCAACTACTGACACACAAATCATGGCTAGTATTTACAGTGATTGTATCAGCACACACTTCACTTATTGAAACACGAAAAAATTAAACCCAAAAATATTTGTAAATTCAAAGACAAATATAATCAAAGTAATGATTATTTTTCTTCCAAAGTCCCTATTTGCAGTGACTAAAAAAGAAATCACATTACACAATCAGCCACAACTTTAAAACCACCTGCATGTTATTGTGTGGGTACCACTCGTGCCACCAAAACGTGTCAGGTTACTTGACTGTAACCCCTGTTCCCTGATAAAAGCGGAACGATATGCTGCGCTGATTTAACAACTTGAGGTGTGACCAGCTGTGAATATGTGTGCAACACGTCAATGAAATTGACCAGAATTTATACTGTAGCCCCTGCTGATGACATCATTGGATGCACCAGTAGCAGGGCTATAAATAGATGCGTCACAGGTGCATCATCAGGTATTTTGTCTGAAGAGCAGTCCTGGGGCATCCCAGTACGGCAATGAAGCGCAGCATCTCGTTCTGCTTTCATCAGGGAACAGGGGTTACAGTCAAGTAACCCAAGATGTTCCCTGTCAAAAAGCTACACTTTGATGCTGCGCTGATTTAGCGCTTTGGGAAGGAGAATGCCCACGCTGCCACACTGTGGATATCTGAACCCCTTACGGTTGTGTAGTTGTGCTCACAAGAGCGCGAGACGTCTCAGGCATGAGCTTGTGATGTTGACTCAAAGACATAAGAGCCCGGAGTGGCATGAACATCCAAACTATAAAATCTTATGAATGTTTGCAGAGAGGACCAGCCTGCCACATCACAAACATGTTGCAGGGGGACACCTCTAGCCAAGGCTTTAGAGGAGGTGACCCCTCTGGTAGAGTGAGCCCTGATACCTGCTGGTGAAGCTTGACCGCGCGCCTCGTAGGCCAGGGCAATAGCGTCCCTCACCCAATGCGACATAGTCTGCTTGGTGTTGGCCGCCGCCCTGTTGCAGCCCCCATGGCAAACTAATAGTTGCCCTGAATTACGCCACTGGCTAATGCGGTGGACATAAGTCTGAAGGGCATGGACTGGACAAAGTCTGTGAAGTCTTTCCTGCTTTAGCGTTATAAACGGCAGGGAGCAGTAGGCTTTGAGAGTGACCGGATGTACAGTCGAGAAAGGAACCTTAGGCAGGTAGTCAGGACAAGGGTGCAAAATTGCTTTAGCCATTCTTGGGGAAAAATCTAAGCAAGCTGGCAAGACAGACAGAGCCTGTAGATCCCTAATTCTTTTTAGAGAAGTAATTGCAATAAGAAAAACCATCTTGAGAGTCAGAAGTTTATCAGACGCAGAGGTTCGAAAGGGGTCTCAACAAGACCCTCAAGGACTATTGCTAAGTCCCATGAAGGGATCCTGGTCCTAGCAGAAGGTCTCAGTCGCATGGCTCCATGAACGAAGCGAGCGAACAGAGGATGTCTCCCCAACGGCACCCCATCAATCAAGGCATGGCAAGCCGATAGAGCGCCCACATAAACCCTGAGAGTGGTGGGGCAGGCGCTTGCTGACAATTTTTCCTGCAGAAAGTCTAGAACTGAAGCAATCTGGCAGTTAACTGGATCTGCATTATGTGCACTGCACCATCTTTCAAAGACACCCCATTTATTTAGCGAAACTTCTTCTAGTAGAGGGGGCCCTAGCACTTAGAATGGTCTCAATAACTTGAGGTGAAAACCCAGTGTCCCTCAGTTGGTACCTTTCAGGGGCCAAACATGAAGCTTTCCACAGCTCGGGCTGGGGATGAAATATTGTCCCCAGCACCTGGGACGGAAGGTCCCTCCTGTCCGGAATCGCCCAAGGCGAGCCGTCGAGGAGAGACATTATCTCCGAGAACCATACCCTGTTCGGCCAATGCAGCGCTATCAGTAAGAGGCAGAGCAGAGAAACCGGAGGAAACGCATACAGGCGCATTCTGGGTCATGTATGTGCCATCGCATCCAGACACGGGGGGGCTGGGTGACTCAGAGAGAAGTAGAGGGGGCATTGCGCTGTCTGTTCAGAGGCAAAGAGGTCCACTTCTGCACTGTAAAATCTCACCCAGATTTATTCCACTACCTTGGGGTGGAGTTTCTACTGGACAGTAAATCTGCTCCCACATTCAGGCATCCAGGGATATAAACTGTTCTGATTGACAGGAGCTTGCCCTGGGTCCAAAGGAGAATCTGCCGTGCCAGTCTGTTGAGCTGGTGTGAACATAGACCTCCTTGATGGTTTATTTAAGAGACTACTTCTGTGTTGTCCACCCGCACCAGTACATGGCAGCCTCTCAAATACTGGAGGAAGTATTTCAGAGCCAGAAATACCGCCATCAACTCAAGGCAGTTGATGTACCAATCGAGCTGATGACCCTCCCATTCCCCTTGAGCTGGACGACTACTTAAGACCGCAACCCAACCCGTCAGGGAGGTGTCTGTCATTAGCAATTTTTGATGACAAGATGAACCTAGAGTGGGACCCAAAGTAAGGAACCGGGGTCTGAACCACATAGAAATGGTACGAAGCGTGCGGCGCGTAACCCTTATCTGCCTTATTGGACTGGCCCTTGGATGAAATCCCCTGGATTTGAGCCACAACTGAAACGGTCTCATGTGCAGAAGGCCCAAAGGGATCACCAAGGATGCAGGTGCCATGAGACCTAGTATTCGTTGATACTGATGAACAGTGCAACCTTGGCCTAGCCTTACTTTGCTCAGGGTGTTCTGAATGGACACAATTCGAGCGGGAGACAATTGTGCCCGCATCATGATCAAATTCCATACAATGCCCAGATAGGTAATTTCCTGATAGGGAGAGAGAACGCTCTTTTTGATTTTGAGTCTCAGACCCAGAGAAACCAGATGAGCTAAGATGATATCCCTGTGCTGAACTGCCAGTTCTTGTGACTGTGTTAGTATCAGCCAGTCGTCTATGTAATTCAGAATGCGGATGCCCCAGAGTCGCAAAAGAGCCAGTGCTGCATCCATGCATTTCATAAATTTGCGGGGTGAATGGAAGAACCCGATATTGGAAAGCTTCGTCCCCGAAAGCGAACCTCAGGAACTTCCTGTGTTGTGGCAGAATTTCTATATGAAAATATGCGTCCATGAGATCGATCGTGACCAACCAATCATGATGTTGGATTTGAGACACTTGACAGTTAGCATCTTGAACGCCCTGATTGAGCGATTCAAGCCTCAAAGGTCTAAAATCAGACGCAACCCCCCACCCTTCCTGGGAACCAGGAAGTATCTGCTGTAGTAACCTTCTGGAAGGGGAACATGTTCTATGGCACCTTTGACCAAGAGATTTTGCAGTTCTTTCCACAGTAGACATGCTTGTTCCGGTTTCACGGTAGTGGAAACCACGCCATTGAAAAGTGGAGGACGGCGATCAAATTGAATACTGTAGCCTTTTTCTACTGTTCTTAGAACCCACAGAGAAACACCTGGGAGTAGCTGGACTAATGCAACGGAACACCCAACATTTTGCTGGAAACCTCTAACTCCCAAAACACCAGAGAAGGCGGGAATGGATAGGTTTCGTGGGGGTATCGGGAAGGTACAGGTGAATGCTTCACACGCCCATACCCGAGGGGAGCTACCCCCACAAGGCTGCCCTGAGGTCTTGCTTTGGGGCTGCTGAGGGCGACGAGCTGGCCCCTAGTCTCTACGAGGGGGAGCATGACTCACCACGTTTTGTTTTTTATCCTCCCTTCTAGAAGGACCGGGGTGGGGCTGGGTGGCCGACGGCCCCTCTACCTGAGTGTGGCGAAGAAGGAATTGCCCGAATTCATAGCATCACCAAATAAGCCAGAAGGCAAACCCGGGGCATCGAGAAGGAAAAATGTCTCTGATTCCCGACAGGTTGAGCCATAAGTGTCTCTCTGTGCTGACTAAAGCAGACATAGACCGGTCAATGGTGCGAGCCGTCTGCTTGGTCGCGCGGAGAGACAGATCCATGGCTCGACGAATCTCAGAGAAAGCCTCTTCGTCGACCGGGGTGCCCGCACTCAGATCCTTCAACAGATCAGCCTGGTATGCCTGTAACACTGCCATAGTGTGCATTGCAGCACCAGCCTGACCTGCTGCCTGATAATCCTTCCCCACAAGTGTGGAGGTGGTCCTGCACGGCTTTGTGGGGAGAGTGGGTCTCTTTAGTGATGATGCCGAGCTAGGTGAGAGATAACAGCAAGTGTCTCTTCTACCGGTGGCATCACTGAATACCCCCATGCCTCGGCACCCACGATAGTCGAATATGTCGACATCGAGGGCACGAAGACACGGGAAGTATAATGTTTCCTCCATGAATGAGAGAGCTCGTCATGGATATCATCAAAGAAAGGAAGGGACTGATATAGCGTTCCCTTCATTTTCACCAGACAGAAATCTGTCTTCTAGTTTGGAGCATTTGGGGGTCTCTTGTTCGTGTGGCCAGTCAAACTATAGCCTGGCCACAGCCCGAGTAACCACCTCGAGTAATTCCTCAGCCGCTTTATTATTGTGCGTGGAATGTTCAGAGGTTAAGCGTCCCCCTCATGAACCCCACAATGAAAGAGTGTGCGCTGGCTCTTGGAAGTAAGCGAGATGAGTGCGAAGCATTTTGACTGTAAACAGATCGCAATGCTCGCACCCGCCCCGCCCCAATGCAAGAGCAGCATGCTCTTCCCCCAAACACACAAAAGCTGTATGTCGACATTGAGGGCACGAAGACACGGGAAGTATAATGTTTCCTCCATGAACGAGAGAGCTCGTCATGGATGTCATCAAAGAAAGGAAGGGACTGATATAGCGTTCCCTTCCTTTTCACCAGACAGAAATCTGTCTTCTAGTTTAGAGCATTTGGGGGTCTCTTGTTTGTGTGGCCAGTCAAACTATAGCCTGGCCACAGCCCGAGTAACCACCTTGAGTAATTCCTCAGCCGCTTTATTATTGTGCATGGAATGTTCAGATGTTCAGCGTCCCCCTCATGAACCCCACAATGAAAGAGTGGGCGCTGGCTCTTGGAAGTAAGCGAGATGAGTGCGAAGCATTTTGACTGTAAACAGATCGCAATGCTTGCACCCGCCCCGCCCCAATGCAAGAGCAGCATGCTCTTCCCCCAAACACAAAAAACAAAACTGGTGTGTGTCCGTTTCAGCCATAGAGCATAAACATGGGAACACACAACGCTTGCCATGTTTATCAGTCATTCTTTTTTCATCTTTTTTTTTATTTTAAAAGAGAAAGAGAAAGGTTTCTGCACACAGCCTAACAATTCTAACTCCTAACAGAGGAAAGTAGAAAGTTCTGACAGTCAAGAAGCACAACACACACAGAATGATCTGAAGACAAAAGATCTGACGAGATAAAAGAATAGAATAAAATGACATTGATTATACTTGATTAATGTATACTTGATAAAAATACACCACATGGTCTCTGGCACCAAGACACCAAAGCAGCAGATCCTTTAAGTCCTGTAAGTTGCGAATGGAACTTCTTCCAATGCTACATGGTCATGTTCTGACACTCACATGCCTATTGTAAGCACTTTTGGCAGGGTCAGCATGGGCACTCTGACTGGGGTGCAGCTATTTGGCCCCATTCACAGCAAGCTGCAATGCACAGTGTGTTCTGATACCTTTCTATCATGGCCAGCATTACGTTTTTCAGCAATTTGTGCTACAGAAGCTCTTCTGTGGGATTGGAACTGACAGGCTAGCCTTCGCTCACCATGCACATCAATGAGCCTTGGGTGCCCATGACCCTGTCGCCGGTTCACCAGTTGTCTTTCCTTGGACCACTTTTGGTAGGTACTAACCACTGCATACTAGGAACACCCCACAAGACCTGCCGTTTTGGAGATGCTCTGACCCAGATGTCTAGCCATTAAAATTTGGACCTTGTCAGAGTTGCTCAGATTCTTATGCTTGCCCATTTATCCTGCTTCCAACACATTAAATTCAAGAAATGGAAGTGCAGCACAGTTTTATTGGGAAGACTAGCAGCTGTACATCATCACATCATTAGCTGGGTAATTCCTAGCCAATAGCATATAAGCCATTGCTTTATAATCTGCTCACAATCTATCACATTGCCGTTTCAGTGTGCTAAACACAGGCAACCACCACTACCACCAGTTGAGCCCTGTCACGCACGGGGCAGGCTCCTCGCCCCTGCCTCCTATCTCCGGCAGAACATGACGGTTCCAGGCACAACTCCCTTGGACCGCCGGACGGGCCCTACGCCAAAGAGAGAGACATTGCTTTCTGTTTTACATTTATCAAATAAATGGCACCTTAAACTTCACTCAAGCCTGCATGTCTTCCCGATAGAACTGACTGTTCACTTGCTGCCTAATATATCCACTCCTTGTCAGGTGCCATTGTAATGAGATAATAAATGTTATTCACTTCACACTTCACCATACACTAATATTTTTTTACGTTTTAAGAAACAAAAATATTGTTTCATAAAATGTAAAAGATTACGCTGAAAACAGACGTGGTATTGAAACACAACTTTGTTACCATGCGCAAACACTCCCAAACATGCCCACTTGCACTTTGCACTGGAAAATCTTTGAAAATTGCACTTCGAATCGGCACTCTCACGGAAACTGAATAAAGCTTGAGCATTCACGAAAATAGAGCCCAAAGACAGTGAAGTTAAACTCATCAAATATACCTACATTTTTGTGTTGTGAGAAAACACAAGTCTGCTTGTTCTGCTCTAAGACACAGCAACACAACATCACATTGCTGTGGTCTTGATGTCGCTGTGTTTTATTCATCGTCTCATATCGATCTACACCATTAAATAGAGCCCAAAGACAGTAAATTCCAAGTCAACAGAACATGAGGTTTAACCATGGCACATAGCTTAATAGCTAACTGTGTTGTGAATTTGCTTCAAAAGCTGACAAGTTACTTAAAATGCAACAATGAACTGGCATTAACAAGTCCCCTCATTGATGGCAAATTCAATTATGTCAAAAGAGTTAGCCAGAGGCATCTGTTTGGATTATATTATCTGTTTGCAGGTGTTTCTGAGTTTGTAAGGACATGAAGAATGCTGTACACAAATAGAAAAGACAAACAACAAATTATGTAACATAACATTAAAAAGGGCAAACTGACTGTTTGCAAAGCATGGAGCTACCAGATGTCTTTGTTCATCAACAGTACACCCCTTAGTTAAAATCCACATCATGTTTTGGAAATTGAATCTGCATGAATACTCAAACATGCAAAATCAAGTCTATGCTCAGCCTCAACCATTATTAAAGACTCCACTACCCTTCAATATATACAGTGACCTCCAAAAGTTTTCAATCACACTATTTAGGTTCACTTTTTCCAAGTAAAAACAAATCAGAAGCTCTTCAGATTTCCTCTTTTACTTTTTCTGACTTCTGTCAGCTTTGAAACCAGCACTGTGATTGTCAAGATCAAGATCAAGAATGTGTTGATCATAAAGTGAAGGAGAATTCCAAACAAGAGAATAACAAAGACAAGGAGAAATAGAGAAAGGACATTAGACATCTAAACTTAACATGAGTTTAGAAATTCCTACTGCGTGTGCACACACTCACAATCATATGGGTGTGCTAGAGAGAGTTTGTGTGTGTATTTCGACAACATGAGGATAAACCTCTCTCACCCTCTAGTGAGAGGACATAAAAGTCCCTCTGTGTTCACTGTTCTGGGGTTGAGAACTGACTCCCTCTGTGCACCTCTTCACCCCACCCATCCCTAGAGCCCATACACATTATTATATCTCTCCCTCGCTTATCTGACCTCTCAACATGACCCAAAACCTTATTTACCATGTTTGTATTCCCCATCTCATCCCCATAGTTGATAAGGCTGGATGGCCACTCGGCCAGTCCAGAATGAAATCTAGTTTATTTGAGTAAGGACTGATGATTTTAGGTGGTAGTGCAATATTTTAGAATGGCCAACTGTTTTCTGATTCCTCACACTTGCTATGGTGACCCAAAAACCAAAACAGAGAGATGAAGTTATGTCTTAACCACCTTTAGTATATCATACCTCCAAGCCCAGGCCAAGAATACTATACTAAATTCAAATGACTTCTCAACAGCCAGGAAACTGCCGTTTTAATAAATAACCCACGCATGTAGTGACTTAGCCTATAAGATATGTGTGTCATATATTTTACAATGTTTTAATTCTCCATTTACAAAAATAAATAAAAAATACGGTGGACTGTGCAGCAATGAGATCGTATAACAAGGGGATACACATAAGCCCTTGCTCTTGAGTAATTTAATTATGCATGCTCAGGCAATGTATATGGTCTAGTTGTTATAACAGCTATTTCATGATCATGTTCACGTGAAAACACTGTAAGGGACTGTAATAACTGCTGTTAAAGAACTAAAACTCTCTCTAGAATGTTAGTTTGAAGTTAACATGAATTACAGATGCTAACACTTTAGAATAGAAACTTCGGTAGTTTAACACTTTTGGTAGAACAGAAAAAAGAAAGCTTTTGCTGTCATTCATGATGTATTTGTTTAAGTTGGGCATCTTCTTTATTTTGTTTCCCAATTGAATGCGTGACAAGTCGTGCCAGATTTGTAGGTAGGAGCTTCCCAGGTTCACTTGAAGGCAGCATAATACACCCAACGCATCAATATACAACTGACAACTTTACACAAAATGCGTTGAACTATGGTAAACAGAAAGGGACAAAAGATATATATTTTTTTATTATCACGTTTTAAAGTACATATAGTGTTAAAAGCACGTCAAAGGTAAGTGGGACCTTTTAGTTTTAGTGATTTTTATAAAGATGTACTAATATTTTATTTATTTAAGATATTATTATAAAGTGTATTCAATTCTGATATGCTATCAAAGGACGGCCCCATACATATCCACAGAGGCTAAGTCCGAATATCCCCTAGAAGTACCCCTGATTGTGATCTAGCCTTACTGAATGTATAGTAGCCTAAATATAGAACATGTAGCACATATGTTTCTTAGTTGATAGGAAGATTTGTGCCTACGGTCTCCCTTACCTTATTGGAGAAATTGCTTGTAGTTGCACTGCACCTTTACGCAAGCATTTTTTTTTTTTTAAAGTGTATGGGTTTAATAGGGGATAATATAAAGTAGCCTAATCAGTTATTGGCTATACTCCATATAACAGTTTGTTTTAAGTAGAAAATATGTTCATCTTCATAATACGTTCTCTGAGTTGTATTTGTCTCTGCGTTAGTGCAAATTGAGTGATGTTTATGGCAGTGGTGAAGTGCTCTTGTCTTCTGGGATACTCTGCGTGTCTAACTTTAAAATGAATGATTTCATCACCTCTACAAAGGGAGATACAAATGACAAAAGAGACATAATCATAATATTGTCTTCAACAATCTAATCTGGACTCAGACACGTGCCTGGCGGATTGTACAAGGTGAAAATATGACTGGTTAAATTTATGTTTAAGTGACAATACATTTATTAGCCTGACAAAGTGGTGTTGTTGTCGTATTACAATATGCAAGTTAAGGCTGTGTGGCCCACGGCGATGCGTCTGGGGAAATACCTGTGGGAGATTGAGGAAGCATCACTGTGGGTACTATCTAGCGTTAGCTTTAAATTGTCTCAACATAGAACAACACTGCACCCTCTTGGACATTGAGTGCTTTTTCATATATGAATGCATTAAGCCCACAGAACAAACAATGGTTGCCTTTTTTTTTTTTTGTCTGATTTATTTAGTTGTGATATTTGGTACTTTCTTTTTTATGCAGTTATGTTTCACTTATAGTTACGATAAATCTGCTCATGTTTTAGTTTTAAATGTTTTAAATGGAAAACAAACAAAAGTTACATTTCCTTACATTTTTACACAGTATCCCTTTAAAAAGAAAAAGAAGAAAAAAGAAACAGTTACAACCATTGTAGAAGTATATAATTTGATTTTGCAGTATATTATTTGATCAGATGACAGCTGCATCTATATTCAACTATAAAGTTATTTTGAAGTCAAATTATAATGAAACAAATTATTATCTACAGATAATACACAAATTTGCAATTAAAATGAAACTAGTCTAATTAATTCATACAGCTTTATAAACTTCACAACCATTCTGTTTCTCTATGTTACACAGGGTTCGGGTACTTGACAAATACATTTCTATGACTTTTCCAGCCGTTCGTGATATTGGATAAGGATTTGTTCTTTTTTTTTTCTTTAGCTCTTGCCAATAAAATATTTCAGATTTGAGCATAACTAAAAAAATGATATTCAATATAGAAATCACCATTACTTTTCCACTACTTTTTAAATATCAAATAAATTAAAAATGAGCCAAAATATACATACAATATTAAACAAACCAGAAGCATTAAATAAAAAAGAAAATCCTACATGGTTTTTACAATATCACTTTCTTGTTCTCATCTCAGGCAAAAGTAACCTGATAATAACATCTTTCAGCTACAACACAAACAGCTAAGACCAACAGGAGGTTTCCAGCTTAGCCTGAATCTACCGGTAATCACTATTTATTTTTTCATACTGTTTTACATGGTATTGTCATAGGTGGGTGTAGAGTACTGCGGTGCCTGCTGGCCCTGCATTGCCCCTGCAGTGGCACCCAGAGCTGCCTGTTGAGCTGCCTGCTGAACGTGAGGGTTTTTCCAGGTACCAGACACCCACTCCTCCTGGGCTTTACTCATACTGCCCCCACTGCCTCGGTAAAAATTATGAACCTGCCATAAACAATAACAGTACATTTCTATTTAAATATGTATATGATAAACAGTATTAGAGAAAGTGTATATCTTAGGTCCTGTAACTGGTAACTTTTTTAAACGTATTTACTTATTTATTTATTTTATTATTCATTTGAACCCTTTAAGCGCTTGTGGGCCTGATAGGTATTGTTTGAAAGCTTAGAAGCTCTACTTTCCAATGCATGTGGGCATTATGACCAAAACTGAAAAAGTGCTTTGAAATTAGCATTTTTAAAATGTATTAAAAATAATAGCACTGTTCATATTATTGCAATCAGTAAAAACATCAAACTCATCAAATAGCCAGCGGTGTATAGTAACGAAGTGCAAATACTTCAGTAATGTACTCAAGTACAGTTTTTCCAAATTTTTACTTTACATGAGTATACATTTTTCTTTGGACTTTTACTTCTCTACATTTTGAAGAGAAAATTGATACTTTTACACCAATACATTTCTCCAGACCCTTTCATTATTTTTGCGACATGATAACACCCCCAAAAATAACAGATGTACTTGCAAAAATGCATGCAGATCCGCGATAGTGATGTGTGATTCGTTGAAAGAATCACTTGAGTCGAACAAAAAGATAAAAAAAAATGGCCTGAATAATTTGTTATCTATTTAAGAATCATGAATCTGAATTAAAATCACAAGCAAAGAGCACACCAGATTACGTGTTCCGTCGTCTGTCTCCTCTGGGGAAGACAAGGAACTTCTCGTGTAAGATTAAATTGTTTTTTTGACTAATTAATTTTATAAGTTTAGGCTTAAACATTATGAAAGCTGTGAAATGAATCTATGTGCGATCAGTCTCCTGCCTTTCCAGGAGACCTGTTCATATACAAGTCAATCACATGCGTTCATATTTTACATTTAACCAAGGTATGATGTGTGTGAATAATTACCAGCGCTCATGAAAATGTCCAACAATATTTATTTGTATATTTTATGAAGATGGGTGAATGGTCTTAGCCTAAGCAAAACTAGTTTTCTGGTGGTTGCTAAGGTGTTATATTTGCTTTGTAGCATATTTATGCTACAGTATGTGCTTACTAGTGTTTTAAGGATGGTTGGTAGAGCATACTATGCAGTTGTCAAGGTGATCTGCTGTGTGTTTTAGCGCATTGCTACAGTATGTGGTTGCCATGTTGTTAATATGCTGTGCAAAGTTGTTTTCTCTGTTTTTAGTCCATTGCTATACAGTTGCCAGGGTGTTCTGGGTGGTTGCTTATTGGCTGAAATGAAAAGAGCCCACCCCACAAGTCTCTGTTCTGGTCACTAATATGACTCAACTCTCTGCTTCAGTGTTCCAATCATTATAGGCTGTGGTGTTCATTTACACTCATCCCATAAATATGATACTTCTGATGTGACTTGAAAGTGCCATTAAAGGGATAGTTCGTTTAAAAATGAAAATACTCTCATAATTTTCTCACCCTCATTCAATCCTAGATGTGTGACTTTCACTTTTTTCTGCAGAACACAAACAATAAACGATTTTCAGAAGAATATTGCTGTTATGTAGGTCAATTCAATTTAAGTGAATAGTGGCCAGATCTTTGAAGTTCCAAAAAGCACATAAATGCAGCATAAGAGTAATCCATAAGACTCCAGTTGTTTCAGCAATGTATTCTGAATGGATCAATTTGGTTTTGGGTGAGAATAGACCAAAATATTACTATTCTTTGAACTATAAATCTTGATATTAGCAGTCTCTTTGGTGATCAGGATATCAAGCTCGATTACCCTCCCTATAGCGCCACCTAGTGCTCTGTGCATGCAAAGTGAAATCGAGCTTGAAATCATGATTGTGCCTAGAGATTGCAATGGCAAGATATACAGTGAAAATAAGTTACAATTTGGTTTGTTCTCACCAAAGACCGACTGAATCACTTCATAGGACATGGATTTAACCACTGTAGCAGTATGCATAACTTTATGCTCCTTTAATGTGCTATTTGTAGCTTGAAATGTTTGGCCACCATTCACTTGCATTGAATTGACCTATAGAGCTGAAATATTCTTCTAAAATCATTGTGTTCTGAAGATGCAAGAAAGTCATTCACATCTGTGACGGCATGAGTGTAGGTAAATGGCAAGCACCACCAATCAAATAAGTTGCCATGGGTTTAATTAACAGTTCCATAATTTATGCAATTTATTTGTACCTTTAATACATATGTCAATTTAAAATCAGTTACTTTAATACTTTTACTTTAGTCATTTTCTCATGAATGTATCTTTAATTTACTCAAGTATGACAAATGGATACTTTATACAACACTGCAAATAGCCATGTGTCAAATGTTGTTGGAAAGCTCTCAAAGAATAGAATATAGATTACAACCAGCCTATTTGTTTTACTCACAAAATATAGCAAGTATATTTATATGCTTAAGTATATGCCCTTGACAAATATGTTATTGTTGCTTATATGGTACGTTTTCGCTTATAACTTCACAAAAAATAAACGGAACATAACATATCACATACCATTACTTAGAGATGATTAAAAATGAGCCCTCACACAAGGTAATCGGATGCATAGATCATTAGATAATCCACAGGAAGCACAATTTTACATATGGCCACCAGGAGAGGGTGCCAAGTAAATGACACAGACTCGATGCAGACTCATGAGTTAAAAGGCACTCATTCTGTGAAATCTCATTACAAAAATCATGTCTGCATGCTATGCAAATCATTAGTCATTGTTGTGTTTGCATGTGTAATTAGTTCTTATGTACAATTATTATGTTAGATTTGTTTGGAGAGGCTTTTGGACACATGCAGACATTTTTGTTCACTATGACAAATATTTTTTGTAATCCTATTACGTTTGATTGCTTCATCGAATCAACCAATTGTTTTTCTCAGAACAATTGACATCATTGGGAACAAAAAGAAAAAGCATTTTTTCCGAGCCACCTTATTTAACACCCAGAGATATATATATAAGGTCAAATCAGAAAAATTAGGATAATAAATTTGCAAGTTTTTCAGCTGTTTCTTAGGCTGAGAGTCTCAGAATGTATCATAATCTATATCATTAAAACATTTGAAAAGTTTTTTTTCGTAGTTTTTTGTCGAGTAATTGGCCTTTAACTGTGGGTATGCCACTGAAACAGGAAATCTTTTAAAACACCCTCATAGAATTGGGGCCTGGGTACCACCCCTGGAGTCGCAAGTTCGAGTCAAAAGGGATAACTTTAGACATGGTCACGATTAGTATTTCTCGGTCTCAATGGGCCGCATGGTAAGTTGTGCGTGGATCGCGGAGAATAGCATGAGCCTCCACATGCTGTGAGTCTCTGCAGTGTCATGCACAGAGAGCCACGTGATAAGATGCACGAGTTGACTGTCAGAAGCGGAGGCAACTGAAACTTCTCTTCCGCCACCCGGATTGAGGTGAGTAACCACGCCACCATGAGGACCTAATAAGTAGTGTGAATTGGGCATTCCACAATCAGCAAAATGTTATTTCAAATTTTTTAGATGCAATATAGTGAGGACACTGCTTAAACTGTATGAGATTGAATGTCAACTACCCATTTATATGTATAAGATTTATAGGTATTACAAATAAGTAAATAATAGCCATTTATTTTCAAAACAAAACATGGATCAAATTGCACTTAAAGGCTAGATTTATCTGTCACATTTTGATTGTTTCAAATATGCACAATTCCTAAGACAAACTCAATAATCATGTCAGCCATTTCTATTCTTCCAAGAGTTTACGTTTTTCAGGTACAAACTATTTAGGTAAATAACTTCCTAAAGGCTGTTATTTACTCTCCAACTAATTAACAACCACTACATGCTCCAGCATCACATTTGACACATCACAGGACAAACCAGCCCCAAGTCTTCTATATACACATGTCAGCCAAACGAGCTGTAACTACTGGCAGACAGACCGACTGCACAAGCAATGAGGCAAATAGAGGCCTGTCCTGTTTAATAGATGTGCACATATGGATCAGTGAGGGACTTGTACCTTAGTTAGGGCGATAAATGAAATGGCAGCGACTGCGGTGAACATGATCGTGGGGATTAGCATAAGGATGGAAGCAAAGATACTCGTGCTAAAGAAGGAGATGGTGCCTAACCAGCCGCTGAAACAGGAGAGAGGTGACATGATTACACATAATATACACACACTTACAATACAATATTTTTGGACTAATAGGCATAGATGTATGTGAGTTTCCGGGACAGAAAAAAATGATATTGCATACTTCAATTATTATCATATCATATAAACTAGAATTAGATTAATTTTGAATAGATTTAGGTCAGAAAATTATGCGTTGTTGACATTTTATAAATGTACTTTGAAATTGCATGCTCTTACCAAACGCCCCATCCTGGGATGCCAATGGCCTGAATTATTGAAATGAAAAATTGTGCCATGAAGACAAAGAAGAACGCCATGAAATAGAATGAGCTGTCAGTCCTGAGCACATGGAAGAAATACGTTAAATGTGTTTAAAAATAAATGTATCGTAATGATAATAATAATAATAGCGAATTGTAAGATTTCACTGGCCCTAAGTACATTTTGCAACTCTCTAAACGATGTCTAAACAAATATTATATATACAAACACATTTTTAAGAAAATATATGCAATTTATATATTCTTATTATAAATAAGTATAAAGATCTATTTTTTAAATAATTATAAAAATTATAAATAAATAAAAAGTTGAAGACTTGTATGCACTGGCCCTAAAAACACATTGCAGCTATTAACAATGAAATATTAACAAGATTTTTGGACTTTTGGTAAATATGTATAAAAACTATTTATATAATAATAATAATAATGAAAAAAGTTTGACTTAAATACATTTTTCAACTATTAAATAGTTAAACAAGAAAATCTCTAAAATATTTATTCATAAATATTACATATTGTTATAGATACAAATAAAAAATATGCTTACAATGTCAAATTTGTGTATAGTACAATATTCATTTAAGAATTGCATGACCTCTAAATTCATGTTCTACTGAATATCCACAACTAGCAGAGGAGTGCTCACTTGAAGGCATTGTAAATGGGTCGGAACCAGCACACATAGGAACATGGGGTGAAGAGAATAACCCATATGATTGACATGCCAAAGTTAGTCACTCCTCCACCACCAAACATCCAAGCCATACAGCCGAAGAAATTCACCAGCAGGGTGACACCATACACTGAAAAAGAGAAATGGATTAAGCTTTTTTTATTTTGGAAATATTGCACAGAAGCAATTCTTAGCTACCCTTCTTTTCCAAAGAGTGTACAACATAATAACGCTCTGCCTTTGCACGGTTGTACCAGTTCAGAAAGAGAGAG
Organism: Xyrauchen texanus; assembly: GCF_025860055.1. Lineage (NCBI taxonomy): Eukaryota > Metazoa > Chordata > Actinopteri > Cypriniformes > Catostomidae > Xyrauchen > Xyrauchen texanus. The sequence continues at coordinate 12,562,416 of NC_068296.1, read as the reverse complement.
AGAGAGAGAGAGAGAGAGAGAGAGAGAGTTCTTAGGCATTTGCAAGAAAATGCAGCTGTCAACAAAAAGAGTAAATGCTTCACCAAGCAATGTAACCTAAGGACCCTCATGTGTGCTGCATCTGCACAAAGGTTATGAATATGGGCTGCCATACAAGCTGACATATTTACTGAGCAGACTAAGCCATAGTACATTACCCAAAGAAAATAAGGCGTTGACAGAACACAAGAAAGTATAACACACAATAACAACATGCCGTTTCCTCACTTAAACCACATGCAGAAAAAAGTTATCCATTCCATGCCATGAGAAATATTTTGAATAATTCCAAGAAATGTTTCATATAAAAATAAAATAAATAATAATATAAAAAAATAAGAATAAGAATTGCATGCACTCAAGTGCAAAACACATATATAAAGAATACCTTTTGAAGAATCAGCTACAGGGAGTGTCTATAGCAAGAGATGACAATAAGTCATATATAAACACACTGTTGTACTGAAACAAAGCATTGTCCTATGCAAGAGCTTCTCTGTATTTAACTAGGCATAGTGTTTAGACATAAAAAAAACTTACAGGACTAATGTGCCCATACAAATTTTGAAAATGTATCTATTTTTCTAACTTATAATAAATTACACAAAACACAACCTGTACATCTCAAAGATCACTGTGTCTAATATGTGTCACCTGCAAACCAGACCAAAATATTATTTTTGGTTTGAATTGTTTTCCATAATAGGCAACTCACAGATCCACAAGTAGTATAGCCTCTTGCACGTGGTTCGGTGCTGGTCAGGTATCTCCTCAAAGTCCTGGTAGAAGCATGGCTTCAGAGGAATAAAGCTAGGCAGAGGAGGAAAGTTGTTGTCTACAGGACAAATGAACAACAAAATTTAGCAATATAATCTGCAATCTGCGCAAAATACTGTGGTTGTTTCACAACTAGAACAAGTGTTTGGAGGTTCTTACCAGCCATTGGGATAATGTTGGTAGTTTAAGGCTTCTTTTGCTTCAGAGTTATCTCCAAGTGAAGAACATACACTGTAGAAGGCGTTTTGTCAGGTAACCTAAAACAATGTGCCGTATGTAGCAACATCTCAATTAACTGGTTAGATTCAAGTCAAAATAATTATTTCATTTAGCTGAATCAGCCTGAAGACATTAGGTTACACCAACAAAAAGTAATTTTAAAGTGTCAGACCAATTAGAAATAGTTTCTTAAGGTACCAACCGCAAATGTTATACTCTTCTGACAAAAAAGTGTAGATAAGGAGCAAATACAGTTAGTTAACATTTTGGCAAAGGATAAAATGGTGTTATCATTCAAAATATACACTTTTAAGAATAATTGTACACTCAATTTCTTAAAAAGATTTATGCATTTTAATTTCATAACAAAATTCCATTAAAAATTTATATAAATATAAAAATAAAAGTAATATTTGATAAAAGTAAATAAAAAACTAAATAATTTAAGTTTTATTAATTAAAATGTATTAATAATTACACTATTTAATTTTAAAAAAAATTGTTATGAAACTGAAAAAAATAATAGGCTAACATATTTTTGATTGTTATAGTTATTACAAGTAACTACAAAGTTGCAGCTACAATTTCTAACTTCAAAAATTATTACTCATTAAGTACATGACGTTTATTACACCGTATAGCCTAATAATTACTACTGTGTACATACATGGTTACATGGGCACTGTAATGTAAACTTTGGCCAAATATAGGCTATTTGAAAAGGCTTTTAAAACTTAATGTTCAACATAAAGTCAGGAATCAGCTCTCAATCATGTTCTGAGGACAACTGATCCATACATCCCTGAAACTTGGTCAAACATTGAAGTTCAGACCTGTATCATGTTTTGGATGAAAGAGGAAAGACCGAATCTAACTACTGACTGTCGTCCAAATGTTAGGATATTGCTTGAGAGGACGTGTTTATGTATCAACTAAGGCTTCTGGCTGGGAAATGTGTTAAGAACTCTTGGCTTAAGAAACAGGAGCTTTTCAAGGATCATAGGTCTGGGTATTTTCTACTATGACACATTAACATACTGCTCGACGCTGCACCTAACATTTTCTCAGGACAATGAAACAATGTGCAGCCGTAACGGTACAAGTGTTTGTTTGTCGGCCATTTAGTGTTAGAATTGAGTAAATAAAATTAATCTATCATGTCAGCTCGATCTAAGCCATGCGGCCTGGTATTAACAGAGACTTTGAATGGATATAAAAATAATCGCCTTACCTTCTCCTTCACACCATGCGCCACTCTAAAATATCATGGCTTCTAGTGCATGCTCAAGCACATATTCCGGTTAGGAGTTGACAATATAAAACACAATTCACAACTAAAGTACGCAGGGAAGCAGATCTGTTTCTTAAGATTGCTAGTTGCAATCTTCTTTCTTGATGTATAGCTGTCATTCCCCGCCTTTCCAGACACATCCGTAACTGGAAGTACGAAGTTTATCCAATCGGAGAGACGCCTTGCTTTATTGACACGCCCTCTTTCGCCTTCAAGGCCAATCATCGCTTTGGAACGCGGTTGCTCTTCGTGGTGCTGAAGTTGTTGTTTGGTGGATGTGTTAAGAGGACAGAAACCTTTGACCTCCTATCTAAACTGTCGATCATGATTATCATTTGTGAATATAAGATTTTTTTAATAATAAAATATAATAATAATTAATTGTTAGTTGTAATTCTGAGTCGTTTTTTTCTACATATGTGTCAGAAAAAAAAAACGTGTTAAAACATTTTAAGCAACTATTGCTAAATATTTTGGCATCCTTTATTTCAAACAGAATAAGTCTACAAATCGAGAGAATTCAACAAAGCAGTAACTTTCCCAAAAGACAAACAGCATGATGTATAATAATAATTCAGGCCTAATAATCATAAAGGTTGAAATTTCTAGGATCACAATTAGGGATTTAAATGTTGTATTGCAGAATTTTACACAACATATATTCAGTTGGTTATACTAAACAAAGTATATTTTTCTCATGATCTTGACATTTTTTAATCTAAATAATTTTGCTTAAATGTTTCAAATTATTTTAGTAGACAAACAGGAATTTCTCTACAGAACTAAAATTCTAATTAAATTACAAAAATATAATAATTAAATATTTAAATAGATGAGTTGAACCGAATAGTGAACTCCTTCAGTGCTCCTTCAAAGCATATCAGGTAGCACATCGTAAAGTTTATTTATTAAATTATTTAGAAAATAAAATCGTCTTGTTTAAATGAGAATCTGTACGGATGCCCTGAACCACAATTTGGGGGAAAAAAATTACGGTGAAAAAAAAAATAGTCTCTCGGTTCCTTCCTGAGGTCTTACATTTTTTTCTCTGTTCCTAATTTTTTTTTTTTTTCTCTTCACAAATTTTTTTTTCACTCTTCAAAATAAAAAATTGTTTTTCTCTCTTCAAAAAAAAATGCATGCGATACCAACCTTGGCCACCAGGTGACACTATCAGTAAACATGTAATCTTCTCTGTTGCTATATAGTTGAATAATATATGTATTTTTTATTTAAGGGTTTGCAAACCTTAATCAAGACAAAATCAGGTTACATATGTTTGATATGGCATCCATTGTCATGTAACAACTGGAGTTAATTTTTTGTTTGAAATTGTTGTAAGGGGTGAGTAATCACCTATAGTAATTTCAAACAAACAAATAACTCCAGGTGTTACATAGGACAACGATGCATATAGGCTGCAATGTGTTTATAAATGATGTGCGTTGTGCTTATAATTGTTAAAGGAATTGTTATTTTAATATTTGGATATTTGTAACTCTTTACTTCTGCAGTAGACAGTGTGTTTCAAAAGCATAGACAACGTGTTATATTAAAATATATTATTATAATTAAATTCCACCATGAAAGTCTGCACATGACATCCTCGTTCAGTCACAAGGATTTAATTTATAAATTAAATTCGTTTAGAAATTAGATTACTTACAACACCATTAACATTACCAGATGTAACCCTTCAAAAGGACAGACATAATAATAATTTCCCCATGTTTCTTGTTTTCCTCAATACATTTCTTCGCTTCCAACATGTAACACTGATCAAATGGCATACAAGTGTTTAGAAAGACCAATAATTTCAAACAAAAAAATGACTCCAGTTGTTACATGACAAAGAATGCTATTTCAAACATATGTAACCTGATGTTGTTTTGATTAAGGTTTGCAAACCCTTAAATAAATAATAAATGTATTATTCAACTATATAGCTATAGAGAAAGCATAAAAGGCATACGAGTACATGTTTACTGATAGTGGCACCTGGTGGCCAAGGTTGGTACCGCATGCATTTTTCTGAAGAGAGAAAAAACAATTTAAGAGAGAAAAAAACATTTTAGCACGAGAGAAAAAATAAGGAAGGAACCGAGAAACAGTTTTATTTTCACGGTAATTTCTTTTTCCTCCTTGAGGTTCATGGCTTCCGAAAATCTGTCTAGAACGAGAATCTAAAATGTTTTTTTATTTTTTTATTTTGCTATTATATAATTTGACCACTAAGGGGCAGAGTTTCTATACATGTTGTCAGCTACTTTTCAGCTTCATATCGCTCATGATTTGAATGTAAAACTGAGTCTTTTTGCTAAGCACTTTAATTCGATTTATTGTGAATTCGAACTCGAATACTATAAATTCACTCATATCCTTAAGATAACTTATTTATTAACCTAAAAACACATCTGAAAGATACAGAGAGAAACAAGGCATTTCAGTTATTTATTTCAAATTATTGGTTTACTTCTTGCTTACTATTTGATTTTAAGTAAAGTATTATATTTATTAATATATATATATATATATATATATATATATATATATATATATATATATATATATATATATATATATATATATATATATATATTAGCAGTATAAAATGCATTACTTGAGAAAACACTCTTGGGTGGAGATTATTAAATGACATTGGAACTGAACGCCATCATTTGGGATAAGTCTTGTGCGCGCGCTCATCCGTTTGTTCAGTTATATAGCGCGAGTCTGTCAGAGCATGGTATGTCAGTCACGGTCCACAACTGAACTCAAGAGAGAACGCGGTTGACAATTAGTCCTTAGTTCTAGTGCAACAAACCTCACTTCTAAAACTCTTTGTTCGTGTTTACATTGCATTCAGAACTGGAAATTAACCAGTCGTCGTGAGGAATGAGGGAAAAGTGAAATAATCACTTTTCAAAATGATGCGAGGATATAGACCGGTGAGTACATTTTCATTGCATTTCCACTGTTTAAATATAGTGTTCTACTAAACAGTTTTTGCAAATTGCCAATATTTTGCATATTTTGTCGTACATTGCAGAATAGTTTGAACTTAGCTTGGTTTTTCAGAATGCTTTATGAACATTTATGTACATTGCGAAATAAGGTATAATTGTATTTTTTAACATTTGAATGAAAATACATAGGCTATATCAAAGTAGTTTTAATTCCTTCCGCGACAGATTGTTGTTCTAATCATGTAATCTCAATGTCCAAGCTAAGGGATAAGCCTAAATAGACTTTCACAAAGACCCCTGAAGCTTTGAATAATTTTTTTTTGAATTACCATATATAATGCATTGCATGATGCATTTAAATTCTCAACTTAAACACTCAAACTGTTAAGATTCCCATCTTGAGAACAAACTAAACAAACTGATATACTGCATTCATTTACTGTAGAGTCCCATGATTGGTTGCTATCTATATTATAGTGCTTTACTCAGAATCTAAAAACGTCATGTCTCTCTCTCTCTCTCTCTCTCTCTCTCTCTCTCTCTCTCTCTCTCTCTCTCTCTCTCTCTCTCTCACTCTCTCTCTCTCTCTCTCACTCTTGTCTCTTTAGACTCCCATCTCCAACACTACTCTGTCATTCTGTGGCACTGATAACTCCTCAGCGTATAAGGTTGATAATGGCCTTCTTAATAATGGCTGCTTTTTGGATGCACTAGGTGTTGTCCCTCATGTTTTTCTACTTTTCAGCACCTTTCCTATCCTCTTTATTGGTGAGATGCTTTCTTATCTCACATTTTGTTATGAGGGCTTTTTTCATGCAGTCCTGTAACATTTAATTACATGGAATAAGAGGCATTAACAAAATGAAAAAGTGTAATTCAATTAGTTTTGTTGTGTAGGCTGGGGGAGTCAGAGCTCAAAGGTTCACATTCACCACAGCACGTGGCTTCACTTCCCGGGCCATGAGATTCGCTGGCTACTAACCACTGTTCTACTCTTTGTGCTGGTGTGTGAGATTGCTGAGGGAATCGTCTCAGATGGGTGAGAACTACAACTAAACGATTGCCTCACTTCAGTGAATATTAACTTATTTGTGTAGTATAATATATATATATATACACACAAACACATACTCACATAACCAGTCAAATGTTTTGAAACACTTGAATGAAATGTTTCTCATGATCTTAAAAATCTTTTGAACTTAAGGCGTATGCTTAAATGTTTGCAATTTGTTATGGAGACAAAAATATAATTGTGCCACCATATTAATTTATTTCATTATAAAACTAAAATTTAATAAATAAAAAAAAGTTTTTGAAATTGATGACTTGGACCAAATAATAAAGAAAAGCAGCCAATAAGTGCTCAATATAGATGGGAACTCCTTCAATACTGTTTAAAATCATCCCAGGATGATACCCCAAGAAGTTGGTTGAGGAAATGTCAAGAGTTCATATCTGCAAATTCTAGGCAAAGGGTGAGTACTTTGAAGAAGCTAAAATATAAAAGAATTTAGATTTATTTTAGATTTTTAGTCACAAAATAATTCCCATAGTTCCATTTATGTTATTCCATAGTTTTGATGACTTTACTATTATTGGGTATTACTTTAGAAAAGTAAAAAATAGAAGCATTTTCAGTGTTATTAGACTTTTGGAACCCATAATATAAATACAGTGTATATACAGAATATATATAATACAGGTAACACTTCACAATAAGGTTCCATATGTAAACATTAGATAACAACATTAGTTAACATGAACTAACAATGAACAAAACTTTTACAGCATTTATTAATGTTGGTTAAATGTTCGTTTAAACATATACTGATACATTTTTTAAATCAAATGTTTTATTTGTTAACATTAGTTAATGTGCTATAAACTAACATTAACTAACAATGATCAATTGTATTTTTATTAACTTAAATTAAATATGAATAATAAATGCTGAAAAAATATAATGTTCATTGTTTGGTCATGATACCTAATGCATTAACTAATGTTACCGAATGGAACCTTATTGTAAAGGGTTACCGTAATATAAAATAAAACATAATTTTTCTGTATAATGTTCAGTAAAACAAAATGTAAAAATAAAAAACATTTTGCATTGGAATAAAAAACACAAGACTCCAGCCAAGCCAGATTTATTTTTAATCCTGGATGGTAATCCATATTAATTGATGTTTTAGCTCATGATGGACCTTTGGCCTTGTCTTTAGTGCAAAACAGCAACATGCAGACAATATGGGTAGTTTAACAGGTAACAGTTGTGAGTCTACTGTAGTATTTACTAACCACATGAAATGTCTTTATCAGGTTTAATCAGTCCCGTCATCTCCACCTCTACATGCCAGCAGGGCTCGGAATGCTTGCTGCAATAACCTCAATCGTCTATTACCATAATATTGAGACCTCCAACTTCCCCAAGCTGCTTATAGGTATTTATTGAAATGTAGTTACCAGACAGTTTGTCTATGCCCTATTTATTTAAGGAAAAACAGAGTACAAATACACTTATCATAATGTGGTTTAAAATATTCGTGAAATATTTATGTTCATATTTAGCATTGCTGATATACTGGACTTTGGCCTTTATCACCAAAACCATCAAGTTTGTGAAGTATGATGGTCATGGAATCGGCCTGAGTGAGCTGCGCTTCTGCATCACAGGAATGTTGGCGCTCATCTATGGCCTGCTACTGGGTGTAGAGTTCAATGTAATACTGCGGAGGGTGAGTATAGGGTTAAGGGATTATGGAGTGTGTTTGTGTAAACCGTATATCTGTAATACAGGCAGAGGATTAATAGAGAGAGTGTTTAATGCAAATGCATATGTACACTGTGTAACATTTGTTCAATTTTTTAAACCTTTAACATTAAAAGTGTTGTTTTAGTGCCAATTTGACTTTAAACACAACGTCCAAAAGGGGAAAATGTTTTATTAAAATATGCATTGTACACTGGCGGCCAAAAGTTTGGAATAATGTACAGATTTTGCTGCTTTGGAAGGAAATTGGTAATTTAATTCACCAAAGTGGCATTCAACTGATCATTTTTTTGTCTAAAATGCTTTTGGCACAAATCACTCATTCACATGTAAAAATCTTCTGCAGATCATTTGTTTTCTTTGAAAAGAATTAAACATTTTGTGATCAGTCTCATATCGCTCCAAACTCGTATGCTACGGGGAGATGATTTCCAATTCGATTAGTCAACTTCAACCCATTCAACTGAAATCATCTTACAGAGAAAATGCTTAGTAACCATTTGCCTCCATCTCAGACAGTAAATTAAGCCAAGGGGACACTCATTCTTTAGGTACAGCATGATCCCCTCTGTCTGTTGCATAATAGTGTTTGTAGAAATTGTCCTCCCACTCTATGTGGAATTAAAATGGTGAAAACCCTGGGCTGGCAGTATTTTAGAGTATTTTAGAGCTGACTCAAATGGCACTGCAGTGCACATTGAACTTCTGTTGTTATCCGACAGATGTTTGCAACCCTCTGTCAGTTCAGTCAGTGGCAGTAAATCCCTCTATGTTCCTTTGCTTTGCTAAGCTGTTTATCAGGATGGGTTGTGTTTTATGTATTCTGAGGTGAACAGAGGCTTGTGGGGGAGGGGTTTGTTTTCATCCGCGTTCGTTTCAATTGTCCCCTTTCATCCCAATGCACACCCCGGACTGCCTGTAGTTGAAAATTATTTGACAAAATTAGTTATCTTTAATGTTTTGGTGTACTTCCTTTTGAAACAGGAAGTTGAGGTGAGACGTTTCGAAGACGTTTCTTGTGAATTTTAAATATGTATATCTGCTGAAAGTTGTTTTGGCAACTTTTACGAGTATCTTAACTTATAGATGACCTCAAAGCTAACAGACCTAGACTTGCTTTCCATAGGGTTGATATATTTAAGAAAGTGCTTCATTAACATGTATCTCACAATAATGTTCTCTATTCTGTTTCAGCGCTACATGTGGTTTAAACATCCCACAGAGGTGAAGCCTCCTGATGATCTCCAGGATTTGGGCGTTCGGTTCCAGCAGCCTTTCGTGAACCTGCTGTCTAAGAGCACATACTGGTGGATGAACACCTTCATCACCTCCGCACACAAGCGTCCAATCGACTTGAAAACCATTGGCAAGCTGCCTATATCCATGAGGGCTCTTACCAACTACCAAAGGCTCCGCAAAGCCTTCAATTCACAAATGGTAAGGTAAATTCTGTTACTGCATTAAAAGGATGAAGCATCAAAGATAGTGATGGGAGATTTTGCCATTTTAATATTTATTAATTAATTTAGATTATCTCACATTTTCTAAATGTCATGATATACCTTCTAATTTGTGTTGTAAAACTTGATGTATCGGGGGCCGGAGTAGCTCAGACTACCACCCCTGGAGTCACGAAAGGCACGCCCCTCCCCAGGGAAAGGGGGGTGTACGTCATGCCGGGGGCTCCCCAGCCTGAGAGAACGAGAGAGGAATGTGGCAGGGGCAGAGGGCGGGGTCGAGTCGTGATTATACACACCCGGTCCCTTATCAGGCTAATCAAGATCGTTTACCGACATGTCCTTCATGTGTGTGTGTTTGTCTTTTGTTTAAGTTATTCATTAAAATATGATTTATGTCATCAAGCCGGATCTCGCCTCCTCCTTCCCATTGAACTGCGTTACAATGCTTAATAAGTATTGTTCATTGTTAGTTCATGTGAACTATTGTTGTTAACTAATGCTAACAAATGAAACCTTATATATAACCTCCATTTATTTAACTCTCTAGTAACCTGGGTTACACATCCACTTATAACCAGAGTGCTTTATGTCCTTAATACAGCAAGAGTTGTTTTTTATCCCTTTTGTCATGAAACACGAAAGCGACTTCTTGAAACAGATTAAGCTTATGTAAGATATGGTTGATGCCGAACAATTTGTTTGGGTGTGCAGTTTACATAATCTGTACAACTTTACTAATTGTCCAGTTCTAAGAAGATTAAAATGAAATATATTATCCAAATCTCATAATCCTTACACACATAAAAACCTCTAATCATTAAAATTTGTCTAGATTTGTCATCTAGTTGGTAAACAATGTTCACCAAACTCAACAAAACTACTTTCAGTGAACTCACTCATCATCTTTCGCTCTGTGTGTGTAGGAGAAGGGCCCTGTGCCTCTGAAAGGGCCGAGGTGGATCTGGCGTGCTTTGCGTCAGGCATTCAGCAGACCTCTGGTGCTAAGCATTACTTTCCGCATCTTGGCTGATCTGCTGGGCTTTGCTGGTCCACTCTGCATCTCTGGGATTGTTCATCATATCAGCAGTGACAACCACACCTCTCTGCCTCCGGTAACAATGTATACTCATTTTCACAAATAGTGGCCCAAAAAGTATTTGGACACTTAGGCCACACTTAAATTGTTTAAATGTCATTGCATTACATTACACATATGCATCTGTAAAAGTGGCTGTAAACAATTGGTGCTAGATCTTTTCTCAAAACGAATGCCACTCTTTGTCACTAGTTTTGCGATTACTATAAACCAAATAGTGCCAATCTTATTTTAGTGGATGTATCAGCGTAGTGCTTCACATTATCTATAGACATGTTCTACTAACGATTGACAACCAGAAAGCATCCATATACTTTGTGTCTTCATTTTGAACAGTAAATCTATTGTTTTATTATTTAAAACATGTTTTTGGATGACATGGTTTGCTTGTGAAATGTGGTTGTGCTATCTTTCTTTAAATTAAATGCCACTTGCTTGGTATTTTGTTGTCTAATGTTATAAATCTTTATGACTGAAGTGTCCAAATACCTTTTAGGGCCACTGTACTTTTTGTTGGTAATCTTACATTTTTATATTAATGTTTAAGTTTATATATAGCTAGTCTTACTTGCCACTGGGGTTTGATCATAATGTTTAATGTATATAAAAGTGTTTGGACCAACCTCTGTATGATTAGATTTTTCAGAACATACCTTAAACAAGAAGTATTATAGCAGGAAGTACTAAATGGAACAGCTGGCAGTTATGATATATTTTCTTAGTGCAGCACCTATTTTAAAATCTGCTCAGACAGATGCCACTTTGAATGTGTAATATCCATATTCTTGAACACAATGTGCAGAGAAACACTTTTGCAGAGATACAATTGCACTTGTGTTCCTTAATTGTAGGGTCAAAAAACAAACATAGTGTTAGGGATACCTTGTCTTGTGTCACCGTTGCCCCTTATTTACCTTTTTGTCCCTTTTGTTTTCCGTAGTTTTCACTTTTGTCTTTTGTTTAGTTCCATAGTCTCCTTGTCAGCGTTCATGTTCTCTGTCATTGTTTTCACCTGTCCCTCGTTAACTTGCCTTTTGCCTCTGTTTATTCCCTCGTCATCTTGTTGGAGTTCTGTCTGTTCATTGGTCCCCTGTTCCTGGGTTCATGTATTTATATCCTGGTTTTTGGTTCAGTCCTTGTCTTTCGTTGAATGTTGTTAGCCCGGTATGTGTTCCCTGCCTGTTTTCTCAGTCTTGTGTTTATTTCCCCATTGAGGGTTTTTCCTTTGTTCCCGAGTTTTCCGTGTACCTGCCTTGTTTGTTTTGTTAATAAAGTTGGACTGCATTTGGATCCGCATCTCCTCGTCTGCCTTCGCTGCCCATTCGTAACAGAACGAAAGACCAAACATGGATCCAGCGGTTCGAAAAGCGAGCTGTCAGCTGCTCAGCCTTAGTCAGGGAAATCGTCCGGTGGAGGACCACATCCGCGATTTCCTCGCGATTGCGAGTGCCACCGAATTCCCTGACTCCGACCTGGTGGGGTGTTTCCGGGCGAGCCTGAACAGTGCGCTCAAGGAGCGGTTGCCACTGGACGCTCCACGCGTTCGTGGAGGAGACTCTGCTGGCCTGCGGTTCACCCGTGGTTCGTCCCTTCACGCCTGCCACGGCCAACGAGCCAGCGTTGCCAGCTTCGTCCGCCCGGCGGATAGGGCTGCAACTAACGACTATTTTAATAGTCGACTAGTCACCGACTATTGAAACGATTAGTCGACTAATCGAATAATTATTAAATTTTTTTACAATTTAGCATGAGATTGCTTTAATTCTGTGGAAAATGATAGTAAACACAAGAAAGAAGGGGGTACTTCAATGAAAAATGCATATTTTATTGAACTTTGCTGCTGATAGGCCGATTCATACTAAAAGTAAATAAAAAGGCCCTGTCTAAAACCAATTAGGCACAGTGCTAGGTCAGTATAGACATAAATAATACATAAATAAAGAAACTATCATTTTTATAAAGGACAGGCACATTTGTTTTATAAGAAAAAATAAAGTAAAATCAAGTAAACATTTTCTTCCTGTAAACCAGGGGCAGGCACATTGGCAGCAATAAAACAGTAAACAAAAATATTAAGTGCATTTTGTGAGATACATTCAGTGGTCAATCTGTTGCAAAACAACTTTACAACTCGTCTCAACATTATGAAATCTAACGGTTTTAAAATAAGCTTTCAGAGTTGTCTGAATTTAAATTGTAAACATGGACTGTGTGATACTACCTGGACACAAACCTGTCATGGTTGACAGACCGAGTTTAAAATCAACATGAGGCTCAGGCTATGTCGTTCAGTTTATTCATATTAAGGAAAGTCAGCATATTAGCTTCCATGTTATTTAAATCTTACCGAAATCTTACCGAGGCGAGTTCGAGGCGAGTCAAATGCCGTTTCATTCAACTGTCCGACGTGCTTTCTCTTTAAATGTTCGTGCATCACCGAGGTGCTGCCGTGATACGCAAGGACTGCTTTGCAAACCATGCAGGTAATCATTTTATTCGCCGTATCCAGGCTAAAATGCTCCCAAACTTTAGATGTTTTGGTACGCGCAGCTGCTGCGTTGGACCCCGCCATTTCTGTATGTTATCGCTCAGCAGAGACGCTAATGCGCATGTGCGACTCTCGGCAGAGATTGTAATGAAGAGAGGTGCCTTGGTCGGAAAAAAACATGTCTGGTGACAACTTCGACAATGAAATTCATTGTCGACTATTTCTATTATCGATTTTTGTCGACAACGTCGACGAATCGTTGCAGCCCTACCGGCGGAGTAGGAGAAGAGGAAAGGCTTCTGCTCCCCAGTCTCCGCCTGCCACGGCCAGCGAGCCAGAGCCCACGCCTGCCACGGCCAGCGAGCCAGAGCCCACGCCTGCCACGGCCAGCGAGCCAGAGCCCACGCCTGCCACGGCCAGTGAGCCAGTAGCCTCCGACGTCAGCGAGCCAGCGCCTGTAGCCTCTGACGTCAGCGAGCCAGCGCATGTAGCCTCTGACGTCAGCGAGCCAGCGCCTGTAGCCTCCGACGTCAGTGAGCCAGCACCTGTAGCCTCCGACGTCAGTGAGCCAGCGCCAGTAGCCATGACCGTGCCAGAGCCAGTAGCCATGACCGTCCTAGAGCCAGAGCCAGTAGCCATGACCGTCCAAGAGCCAGAGCCAGTAGCCATGACCGTCCAAGAGCCAGCGCCATTAGCCATGACCGTCCCAGAACCAGCGTCTTCCGAGCTTTCCAGAGCTCCGCCTCCCGAGCTTTCCAGAGCTCCGCCTCCCGAGCTTTCCAGAGCTCCGCCTTCTGAGCCTCCCGAGCTTTCCAGAGCTCCACCTTCCGAGCTTTCCAGAGCTCCGCCTCCCAAGCTTTCCAGAGCTCCGCCTTCCGAGCCTCCCAGAGCTCCTCCCGAGCTTCCCAGGGCTCCGCCCCTCGAGCCTTCTAGGGCTCCGCCCCTCAAGCCTCTCGAGCCTTCCAGAGCTCCGCCTTCCGAGCCTCCCGAGCTTTCCAGAGCTCCGCCTCGAGCTTTACAGAGCTCCGCCTCCCGAGCTTTCCAGAGCTCTGCCTTCCAAGCCTCCCAGAGCTCCTCCCGAGCTTCCCAGGGCTCCGCCTCCAGAGCCTCTCGAGTCTTCCACGGCCCTTCTCCCCGAGCCTCCTACGGCTCAACCTCCCGAGCCTCCTATGTCTCTGCTCCCAGAGACTCCAGAGCTTTCTAGGGCTCCGCCTCCCGAGCCTCCTACGGCTCCACCTCCCGAGCCTCCTACGGCTCTGCTCCCAGAGACTCCTGCGCTTTCTAGGACTCCGCCTCACAAGCCTCCTACGGCTCCGCCTCCCGAGCCTCCTACGACTCTGCTCCCAGAGACTCCAGAGCTTTCTAGGGCTCCGCCTCTCAAGCCTCCTACGGCTCCTCCTCCAGCGCCTTCTACAGCTCCACCTCCAGAGCCCCCTACGGCTCCGCCTCCCGAGCCCTCTAGGGCTCCACTTCTCAGCCTTCCGAGCCTCCCAGGGCTCCGCCTCTCAAGTCTCTCGAGCCTCCCAGGACTCCGCCCCTCAAGTCACTCGAGTCTTCTAGGGCTCCGCCTCTCAAGCATCTCAAGCCTCCTACGGCTCCGCCTCTAGAGCCTCCTATGGCACCACCTCCATCGGCGCCGCTGCCAGAGCCTTCCAGGTCTCCGCCTCTAGAGCCTCCTACGGCGCTACCTCCCTCGGCTAGGCCACCTGAACCTGCCCCTGTCTGGTGGCCTTCTCCCAGGGCCCCTGACCCTGTTCCTGACCTGTGGCCTCCTCCCAGGCCTCCTGACCCTGTTCCCGTCCTGTGGCCTCCTCCCAGGCCTCCTGACCCTGTTCCCGTCCTGTGGCCTCCTCCCAGGCCTCCTGACCCTGTTCCAGTTCTGTGGCCTCCTCCCAGGCCCCCTGACCCAGTTCCAGTCCTGTGGCCTCCTCCCGGTCCTCCTGACCCTGTTCCAGTTCTGTGGCCTCCTCCCAGGCCTCCTGACCCGGTCCCTGTCCTGTGGCCTCTTCCCAGGCCCCTGACCCAGTTCCAGTCCTGTGGCCTCCTCCCAGGCCTCCTGACCCGGTCCCTGTCCTGTGGCCTTTTCCCAGGCCCCCAGACCCGGTCCCTGTCCTGTGGCCTCCTCCCAGGCCTCCTGACCCTGTTCCCGTCCTGTGGACTCCCCCCAGGCCTCCTGACCCTGTTCCAGTCCTGTGGCCTCCTCCCAGGCCTCCTGACCCAGTCCCTGTCCAGTGGCCTCCTCCCAGATTCCCCAAACCTATCCTTGCCCTGTGGCCAGCTCCCAGACCTCCTGAACCTTCCCTTGCCCTGTGGCCAGCTCCCAGGCCTCCTGAACCGGTCCCTGCCCTGTGGCCAGCTCCCAGGCCTCCTGAACCTACCCTTGCCCTGTGGCCAGCTCCCAGACCACCTGAACCTGTCCTTGCCCTATTTGCCCCCCAGGACATCCTGCCTGCCCTGTGTGCCCCCCCGGACTCCCTGCCTGCCCTCTGTGCCCCCTTGGACTCCCTGCCTGCCCTCTGTGCCCCCTTGGACTTCCTGCCTGCCCTTTGTGCCCCCCCGGACTTCCTGCCTGCCCTCTGTGCCCCCCGGGACCTCTTGTCTGCCCCTTGTAGCCCCCTGGACCTCTTGTCTGCCCCTTGTTGCCCCCTGGACTGCCTGTCTGCCCCTCGTTGCCCCCTGGACTGTCTGTCTGCCCCTCGTTGCCCCCTGGACTGTCTGTGTGCCCCTCGTTGCCCCCTGGACTGCCTGTCTGCCCTTCGTTGCTCCCCTTGGTCTGTCTGCCCACCACAAGCTTCCCCCCAGTCAATGGACATTTGTTCCTGTTTTTTGTTCTGTTATGTTTGATCATCTGGAATCCGATCCTTGAGGGGGGCTATGTTAGGGATACCTTGTCTTGTGTCACCGTTGCCCCTTGTTTACCTTTTTGTCCCTTTGTTTTCCATAGTTTTCACTTTTGTCTTTTGTTTAGTTCCATAGTCTCCTTGTCAGCGTTCATGTTCTCTGTCATTGTTTTCACCTGTTCCTCGTTAACTTGCCTTTTGCCTCTGTTTATTCCCTCGTCATCTTGTTGGAGTTCTGTCTGTTCATTGGTCCCCTGTTCCTGGGTTCATGTATTTATATCCTGGTTTTTGGTTCAGTCCTTGTCTTTCGTTGAATGTTGTTAGCCCGGTATGTGTTCCCTGCCTGTTTTCTCAGTCTTGTGTTTATTTCCCCATTGAGGGTTTTTCCTTTGTTCCCGAGTTTTCCGTGTACCTGCCTTGTTTGTTTTGTTAATAAAGTTGGACTGCATTTGGATCCGCATCTCCTCGTCTGCCTTCGCTGCCCATTCGTAACACATAGCACTTATAAAAAAAAACTGATGATTTACATTATTGTTTTTTTTTTTTTTTAATTTTTTCTGGGGGAAAAAGACTGACATTGGAAGACTGACTATTGCTCGAAATCTTACAACTACAGTACATTTGGTTGCAAAGGAGATTATTTTTCGGTTCTTGCTTTAAATTAATGGTACTCTATTTCCTTAAACACAATTCTGATGGCGTAGTTCTTCATACATCCTATAAGCAATCGAACACTCTTAAGAGGCTTCAATTGAACAAAATTGCTCTGATATATGCCTTCGAGTCGTAGAGGCTTATTTCAGGCTATTATGTGCTCATGAAGGCTTTAATAAATGTGTTGTCTTTTTTGCATTCATAAATGGCCTTCCTTTTCATTTTCTATTCTGCACTTGTGCTTGTTTTTGAGTTGACCATAATGGTTTTCTTTCTTTCTTTCTTTCTTTCTTTCTTTCTTTCTTTCTTTCTTTCATGTGTCAGTGTGCCTTTAATTTATTATACTGCAATACTGTAAAAAAAAAAAATCTGTATCACAGCAATGAGAATCTAATTACAAAAACTGTAAAAATGTGTTTTCCAAATTTTGTTTATGCAAGATCTTTTTGTTTTTTCTTTAGATTTTTGGGGGAACAAAATATCTGTACATGTTTTCACCCACTGTTTGATAAAACGCTATTAACAGGGTTTTTATACACTTTCTTTGGCAGGTGAAGCTGCTTGGAGTGCACTTCATTTCCTCTGAAGCGTTCTTAGCAAATGCATATGTTCTTGCTGTGCTGCTCTTCCTGGCCCTGCTGCTACAGAGAACCTTCCTACAGGCGTCTTACTATGTCGCCATAGAGACTGGAATAAAGCTCAGAGGGGCCATACAGGTGTGATTTATCTATCGATCTCTCAATTAAAATGTGCAGTGTTCTGTTTCAGTATGTTTCAATTATAATGTCTTGCCATCAAACCTTTAAAAAAAAAGGTTTTATAATAGAACACTGCACAGGTTCAGTGATGTTTCATATACCATGGTATTTACATGGTACTCCAATGCACTTCAATGTATACAAAAAAAAATATTCAGTACCTATATAAAAGAAAAACATAACATTTGTACCATGCCCATGTTTAAAAACCTTGGAAATACAATTATAATGTTTTTTGTACTCTTTGTTAGTGCAATTCACAGCAAAACATCTAACATGCTGAATTTGACTGTTATAGTAATGTAAATGAAAGTTAATGTAAATTAATGGTATTTACAGTAATTGTACTTACAAATTGGAATTTATTATATACATTTATTTATGTATTCAGTTCCATTCTACTGGCTAGTACTAACCAGAAAATGTTTGTTATGGTTCTTCTTCCTGCAGACTAAAATTTACAATAAGATTATGCGTCTGTGTACCTCTAACATGTCTATGGGTGACATGACCACTGCCCAGATCTGCAGTCTGGTGGCCCGGGATACCAACCACCTCATGTGGTTCTTTTTTCTCTGTCCCAATCTCTGGGCCATGCCGGTTCAGGTAATGTATATGTTTTATATTATTGACTTACCATAACCCTGACCTTCAAACCCTAATTCTTGAGAGAGATAACTTTCCTAATACAGGTGAAACTCGAAAAATTAGAATATCGTGCAAAAGTTCATTAATTTCAGTAATTCAACTTAAAAGGTGAAACTAATATATTATATATACTCATGACAAGCAAAGTAAGATATTTCAAGCCTTTATTTGATATAATTTTGATGATTATGGCTTACAGCTTATGAAAACCCCAAATTCAGAATCTCAGAAAATTAGAATATTGTGAAAAGGTTCAGTATTGTAGGCTCAAAGTGTCACACTCTAATCAGCTAAACACCTGCAAAGGGTTCCTGAGCCTTTAAATGGTCCCAGAGTCTGGAGGAAGAATGGAGAGGCACATAATCCAAGATGCTTGAAGTCCAGTGTGAAGTTTCCACAGTCTGTGTTGGTTTGGGGAGCCATGTCATCGGCTGGTGTTGGTCCACTGTGCTTTATTAAGTCCAGAGTCAACGCAGCCGTCTACCGGAACATTTTAGAGCACTTCATGCTTCCTTCAGCAGACAAGCTTTATGGAGATGCTGACTTCATTTTCCAGCAGGACTTGGCACCTGCCCACACTGCCAAAAGTACCAAAACCTGGTTCAATGACCATGGTATTACTGTGCTTGATTGGCCAGCAAACTCGCCTGACCTGAACCCCATAGAGAATCTATGGGGCATTACTAAGAGAAAGATGAGAGACATGAGACCAAACAATGCAGAAGAGCTGAAGGCCGCTATTGAAGCATCTTGGTCTTCCATAACACCTCAGCAGTGCCACAGGCTGATAGCATCCATGCCACGCATTGAGGCAGTAATTAATGCAAAAGGGGCCCAAACCAAGTACTGAGTACATATGCATGATTATACTTTTCAGAGGGCCGACATTTCTGTATTTAAAATCCTTTTTTTTATTGATTTCATGTAATATTCTAATTTTCTGAGATTCTGAATTTGGGGTTTTCATAAGCTGTAAGCCATAATCATCAAAATTATATCAAATAAAGGCTTGAAATATCTTACTTTGCTTGTAATGAGTCTATATAATATATTAGTTTCACCTTTTAAGTTGAATTACTGAAATTAATGAACTTTTGCACGATAGTCTAATTTTTCGAGTTTCACCTGTAGATCTGTGTTTAATAGGGTGCAAGGACAGATAAGAATATAATATAATAAATCATGATAAATAAATAATGAATTCATTAATATGTTTTTGATGTGTTATTTTCATGCGTAGATTGTCATTGGCGTAATTCTCCTGTACTACCTGTTGGGAGTGAGCGCTCTGATTGGTGCGACCGTCATCACTGTTTTGGCCCCCCTGCAGTATTTTGTAGCCACTCGACTCTCACGTGCTCAGAAGAGCACTCTGGTAAGAACTTGTTAGCATGGTTTTACTCTACCTTACATTGAAAAGACATTTTGTGGTACTGTGATACTGTCACTACACAATATATACCGTAGCTTAAAAAAAGAAAGCTACACATTCCTAGACAACTTGTGTCCCCAAAGTGTCTAATCTAAAGTATTGTCAATTGATTGAGAAAGTGAGCCTTTACATAGCTTCTTAGAAGCTTTGCTTCTAGGTCACCCTTGCTTATTATGAGATATATTGTATGTATTATATCACCATAATTTTATTATAATATCAATCAGTCAGAGTTGTACATGATTACCATCATGACTGAGGTAGAGGGTGATTGTGCTTAGTGATAACATCATAATGGATGTGTGTTACAGGAATACACTAGTGAGAGACTGAAGAAAACCAATGAGCTGCTGAGGGGAATCAAGATCCTGAAGCTGTACGCATGGGAGCATATCTTCAGATCCAGTGTGGAGGACACTCGCAGAAAAGAGCTGACCAACCTCCGAACATTTGCACTCTACACTTCCCTCTCCAGTGAGGTTCTAATTTAGAGTATAGATGCACTAATTCCAAATTCAAAACACAAAACAAAAATAAAAATAAATAGTTCACCCCAAAATTAAAATTCTGCAATTTTCTCACACTCATGTTGTTCCAACACCATATGACTTTATTTCTGATGAAATGTTAGACTGATGAGACATTACATACACTCAGAATGACAGACTTTTACTGTATGGAAAAAAGATACAGTGAAGGTGAATAGTGACTGAGGCTAACATTCTGCCTAACACCTATTATTGTGTTCCATAGAAGAAAGAATGTCATATGGGTTTGTAACAACATGAAGATGAGTAAATGATGACAGAGTATACATTTTTGGGTGAACTATCCTTTTAAGATCTGCAAAATCAAATCTGCAAGAGTAGGGTAAATTCAGTTAAATTTGACATAAATTTGATTTCGAAAGTGGCCCAATGGCTCATCCTAGTTTAATATAATTTTATAATATAATCAGAAAATTAAAACATTTAAAATAGCTCACTTTTACGTTACAGAGAATTTAAAATTTCAGATCAAGAAACATGATTCCTTTCAGAGACATGATCAGTTGCAGTATATTAATTATTCTTTCACATTTTGTTTTATGCAGTTTTCATGAATGCTGCCATCCCAATTGCTGCTGTTCTCACAGTGAGTTTTTGACTGGTGTTTTACTTAAAAAACGTTGTTCACCCAAAAATTAAAATGCTGTCATAATTTACTCAACCTCATGTTGCTCGAAACTGGTATGACTTGCTTTCTACCATGAAAATGTAATTTCATTGCAACCTTTTTTTTTAACAATGTAAGTGAATGGCTACTGAGGCTAACAATCTGCCTAACAGGACCTTCTGTGTTCAATTGCAGAAAGTAAGTCATATGAGTTTGGAACAGCATGAGGGTGAATAAATTATGACATAATATACATTTTTTTGTGAAATATTTCTTTACATTTATTCATTTGGCAGACGCTTTTATCCAAAGCGACTTACAAAAACCAAAGGTTTTTAAAACCAAGGTATTCTCTCGCTCATTCATTACTGTGCATTTTACAATGCAAAAACCAGCCCTTTTTAAAATGTTGAAATTTTCGAATTATAAATAATCACCTTGAAATTCACAAATGATCTAAAGAAGGATTATTTGAAGACTTATTTTATGTAATTCATACTTCATACTGCATCTTTAAATGTGAGAGTTTGATTTGTGTAAATCAGGTTTTAGGCAATTCAAATGTTCTCTGTTTATCAGATATTTGTGGTTCATGTGCACATGCACAGTGCCACAGACTTCGATCTGTCCCCCGCTGTGGCCTTCGGCTCTCTCTCACTCTGCCACATCCTGGTTACGCCCCTCTTCCTGCTCTCCAGTGTCTTACACTCCACTGTCAAAGCTCTTGTAAGGTGAATGACAGCACTCTTTCTCAATATGGGCATTATGATTTACAGTATTTGCTATTCATACACATTAATAACAAAATTAAGCTTTCAGTCTTTTCAGCCTCATTGTTTCTTTTCTATATTTGTCCCACCGCTACAGTGAATTTAATGTCATCGAGCCTTAATGACATGATACACAAAATATTTCCTCTTTCACCTATTTTCAGTGTGCAGAAATTGAGTGAATTCCTTAGTAGTGCAGAAATTGAAACTGATAAGGAGCCTATAGTCCAAACCCCAGAAAACAACCATGGCGACATTAAGTCTGTCGTAAGTATAGTACCACACAATTTAAATGAGAGATAATAATCTTTGATGCTTTTCTTAAGACATATACAAGAAGATCAAGTCTTCAGAAAGATCATGGGAGCAAATCCCTTCAGCCTTGTTCACATATTCAGTGGAAATATAATGCTTAACAAGCATAAATTGGTGCTCACTTATGTTTGTCCATTTCATATTATATTTTCTAATCAACCTATTGTGAGTGAATCATTCCTCCCAGGATGGAATTAACAGTTTTTTTGGTCTCATTCCCCTCAGTATGCATTACAGCTTCAGGCCAAGCTGGTGAATCGTAAGTACAAAGCCAAACAGGATGTTAACAGGAACTTTCAGCAGCAAGAACAGGAACTGATGGATTCAGTTTCCCAGGAGGGGGAAGTCTGTATTAAGGTACAAATCATATAATCAATTCATTGAGTGCAATGTTGATCATCAATATATTTCTGTTTACAGTATTTTAGATACCATTAAATATAAAGCACAGTTATTTCTATCAGGAAGACTTGCAGACTTGAGTAAGATGACATTTATTTGATAAATATGAAACAGGAATGTAATGTCTCTCTTTGGCATAAGCCCCATCTGGCAGTCCAAAGAAGTTGTACTCAGAACCGTTAGATCCTGCCAGAAATACGGAGCAGGGGCGAGGAGCCTACCTCCGTGCAGGACGGGACTCAACTGATGGCAGTGGGGTGGTGGAGGTTGCAACAACTGTAAGCAGACTTAATATTACTAAAGTAATGGCTGACGCATGCTAGGAGTTACCTAGCTAATGGTGCGATTATGTACTGCTGCAAGTCTTGCTGCTAGAACTACGCTTCGCTTACATTTACAATAAAAAAGTATACTAACAGTTATAATGGTTATAATAAACAGTTACTGTAATAATGGTCATAATTAATGAGAACAAACTAGCAAAAGAGTTAAAGGAATAGTTCACTCAAAAATAGAAATTTTGTCATCATGTCATTCCAAACCCATATGATTTTCTTCCTTGTGCAGAAACACTGTGACTCACTTTAAGCTTAAGAAAGGAGCCAAAATTTTTATAAAAGTAGACCATGAGACACGTAAATCATATTCGAAGTCTTCTGAAGGTATACAATATTTTTTGGTGAGAAACAATCCAGAATACCAGCTAAAATCTTGACATCATTTGCACAATCAAAAGTGCTTTAAGATAACATCCTTCAAAGTGGCATGTGTGTGCACGTGAGACTTTGAGTTTTTCACTCAAATTCAACATTTCAAAGTAATATGGGTTTGGAACAACATGAGTGTGAATAAATGATAACAGAATTTTTTACAGAATAACAAATATTTATTTAATCATTTTATTAAGAAAATAATAAAAGAAAAACAAGCACTTTGTGTTCTTCTGTTGTATATGGGTAGATTGTTAATGGCTACTTCACATGGACACAGGGATGCCCAACTTTAACCAATATCGACATAAAGGTTCCATTCGGTGAGGTTCTGTGATTGGATATGATCATGTCTATTGTTGCTTTACTGTTATACATACATAGACCTTTCAAACAGCCACTATTTTATATTTTTGGTTTTTTTGTTTGTTTATGTGCTGTGTATCAGGTCAGCTGACGATGATCGTAGGGCAGGTAGGAAGTGGGAAATCCTCTCTTTTGCTGGCTGCGCTGGGAGAGATGCAAAAGGTTTCCGGAAATTTAACATGGAACAGGTGAAACACAGAGAGTGCTCAAAATGAATGCTGTATTAAATCAATAGCATACAATATTTTATTTTCGCCTGTTAATTTGATTGTGGTATAATGTTAATACTGCTGCATTTTCCCACAGTTTACCCAACAGTGATTCAGAAGATAATGTGAGGTAAAACATTATGTTGTTGTTCATATTAAAGGGATAGTTCACCCAAAAATGAAATTTCGATCTTAATTTACTCACCCTCATGTCGTTCCAAACACATATGACTTTCTTTCTTATGTTAAACACAAATGTTTAAAGGAATACCACAGTCTGCCTATTCAATGCAAAGGCAGTGGACAGTGACTTACCTGTACTTTAAAGCTTACAAAAGCACCCAAAAGTATCATTGAAGTCATTTTTCAGTGAAAATCTTGATGTGTTTTGCTTGTTCATGAGTCTATGAGAAAAGCTTGTTCACAGTAAGGACTTGCTTGCATGCAAGGACTTGTTTGCGTTGTTTTTATTGCTGAAGTCATACAGATTTGGAACAACATGGTGTGAGTAAATTATGACAGAATGTTATATTACTAATACTTTAAATGGAATGATGGTACAACTTTAAAAAAATCTTCTAGTTTGTTTTCCACAAAAATCTTTCTTCTAATAATATTGTACAAGATAATTTTTATAGACACATGTTCTGTAAAGATATATGCCTTTTGTGTCTTATAGATCACATTATTTGAGTGGAAGACATTCACCCACGTAATTATTACACTATCATTTTACTTTAATTTGATATTATACTTTAAGAGGCATCAAGAACCTGAAGCTTTGCTCCTGTTTTTCAGGAAGAGAGGTTCAGTAGCCTATGCTTCTCAGAGGCCTTGGCTCTTAAACGCCACAGTTGAGGAAAACATCCTGTTTGACATGGCCCCCAATGTGAAGAGGTATCCTTCATTGACTCTTTCTTCACAGCTACAGCTGTACTTAAAATCGAGTATAACCCTATAATTCCCTAATGTAACTGATGTCCTGAATTCCTTCTTGTTCAGTCATGTGAGAGATATCTGTGGATGCAAATGGACCCTTTTCCTTTGGTTTCCTCACACCACTCTGCACAAACACTAAACCTCCTTCCGCGTGTTTCACTTTCAGTCCAGGGGCTACAGGGATTTTTTTTTCTGCCTCATTAAAAAAAAAAAGAAATCTGGAAAAAAGAGGTGTTTTCTCAATGGAATTTCAATGGAAATCTCAAAAATAACTGTTGTCTGAGAAAAACAAAAATTAAAGCTTGTCTAAGAGATGTAGCTTTAGTGTTATGTAACAGATATGTTGCCTATTTGGCAGATTTCTCCTCTATGAGTCCTTTAGCAACCAGTAAGACATGTCATTTTAAACCGACAATTAACAGAGTATCAATGCAGTAGTCCATACAGGGATGCCTTGTGCATTATATACCAAGTTTTTTGAAGTTATGATAAACACGCTGACATCACCATTATGTCAGAATCTTTTCTAGATTGTAGAAAATTAGAGAACTTTGTGTTTAACCCTGCTGTATAATAATTTTAAAGTACAAATATCAATGAATACATGATTTTGCTGTTGTTCCATACGTCTCCTCAGGTATAAAGAAGTGATTGAGATCTGCCAGCTACAACCAGATATTGATACACTACCTCAAGGTGATCAAACAGTGATTGGAGAAAGGGTATGTACGAGATGTCAATAGTGTCTTTTGTGTATGCATAGGTGTCAATTTGCTTATTACAGCATAAATTAAGCCAAGTGCAATTAATTCTGTTTCAGTAGTATGTTTGTCTAAAATAATTTAAGGGGCTGTTCATAACGAACAAGTTTTCTTGTCCATCTGGGATGTTTTTCAGTAGTTTTTCTATGTAAACATGCACTAGGCAGATATCTTTGACCATTGTGCTGCGTCTCTGACGGCGTGATAAGTAAAAAAAACTTCAACCTTTAAAAATGCATCTCGCGACACCTGAGATCTGTTCAATTTGTTCCGCTGTGTCTAGGTATTTTTACTGCAAGTACGGGTTTGGTCTGAAAGGCAACTTATTCATTTTATGAATTTCTCTCCTCCAGGGAATCATTCTTTCTGGAGGCCAGCGTCAGCGAATCAGCATAGCTCGAGTCCTTTATCAGCGGACCAATGTGGTCTTCCTGGTGAGTTCGGCCAAATGTAGACTCTGCGTCTCTGCACTAAATTCATCATAATTTAGCAAACACATTTTCAAAAGCATATTTGTTCTTCCATCATAATAAAAAGAAGTCAACACCCCATCATTTTTACTTTCAGGATGACCCATTTTCATCTCTTGACATTCACCTCAGTGATCACCTCATGCATGAAGGAATTGTCAAGTTCCTTCGACAGGAAAAGAGGACTGTTGTCTTGGTTACTCACAAACTGCAGTACTTACCTCATGCAGACTGGGTGAGAAGATTTCTAGAACTGTTCTTCAATTTTCAAGGGATTTATATACAGTGCATCCGGAAAGTATTCACAGCGCTTCGCTTTGACATGGCAAAGGCTGTGAATACTTATGTACATATGATTTTTTTCATTTGTAAAAAATGTGCAAAGATTTCAAACAAACTTCTTTCACCTTGTCATTATGGGGTATTGTTTGTAGAATTTTGAGGAAAATAATGAATTTAATCGATTTTGGAATAAGGCTCTAACATAACAAAATGTGGAAAAAGTGAAGCGCTGTGATGCACTGTATATACTTAATTATACTTCATTTATTATATATAGTCAGTTATAAAAAAATACAATACAATACAATTTGGATAAAAGCATCTGCTAAACAGAATAAATGTAAACATCCTACTTATACAATATTTTTGTATCACCATTTATTTGGGTTTGTATTGCATTGTGAATATTGTAATAAAGAATGGTCTGCCTATTTGTTGTCCAGCTGAAATATTTTTTCCATTATTATGGTCCTATAGATAATATCAATGCGAGATGGGACAGTGCAGACTCAAGGGACATTAAAGGACATCCAGTGTGCTGAACCTGATTTGTTTGAACAGTGGAGAACCCTAATGAACAGACAGAACAAGGTAAAAAATACTTCTTCTTTGAGATGTTCTACTTAAGTCTACTATATTAGCATTCTTAAATATTTCCTCAGGAAAACAGTACTGAATTGAAGAGAAAGAGTTTCAGGAGGGCCATGTACTCTAGAGATACCCTGGCCACAGAAGATGAGGATGAAGGTAAAATGTCTCATTAAGTTCATCTAAACATATAACTGTGCTTCTTTTATTGAGATTAGTAACCTTGTTGATGAGACCAGCTATAGTAACTGCTGGTTTGTGCTGGTTCAGCTGGTAGACCTGCATAGCCAAGCTGGTTGACCAAATATATATTGCTGGTTTAGCCTGTTATAAAGCTTGATGGGGACACCAGCAAACCAGTATCCAAAATACCAGATACTGTATGCATGTGACCAGCTAAGCTGGTCTTTTCAGCAGGGATCACTGAGACTACGCAAAAGAAGACGGATGATACATGTATTTGTTTTAATATGGGTTGGTATTATTGATTGTTATTAGAATATTAATGTATTTCTTAGAGTTTAAATTGATTATTGGTTATTGTCTTACAACAGTTTCAGTCATGTCTTGTGTTGATCATATTGAGTTCGTTGTGTCATTACTTGGATGTTTTAACGACACATTATCCACTTCAGCATCGATTGATTTAACTTAAAGTTGCTGTAAGCGATTTGTTTTTTTCATGGAAAGGTATACAAAATTTGTTCCTACTCCCTGAAAGACATCACTGAAATATGTGTCCTGAGATATTGCACCGGCCTCTGTGACAGCAGTAGACTCTGTATGCAAACCAATATTTGTCCCGGGGCCACAGTCTCTGATGCTTTCTACTTGTCAATCATTTTGCGCCTTCTCACTGGATTATAGTTGCAGCGACTTATTGAGGCTTAATGCCATTTTTATGCCATGTTGTTCATAACAGTTGTTATTTGATGGCACTATTTTGCTGCTGTTTTTGACAACCGCTTCTGCTCGATGTTGGGCTCTATAAAGCTCATCTGGTATCGTTAGAGTGCAGGGTTTTAATAAGAGGGGGTGTGGCTAATCCAACGGCTCAGTTTGTAGAAATTCCAGAACTGCTAAAATCTCCTACAGCACCTTTAACTCTTTATTTGATGTTTGCTTGAAACAAGGTGCTAGCATATTTATATCTGTAATAAAAACATTAGCCATGCAGATTTTTCACTTTTGCAAGTCTGCTTTCCAAATTACATGTTATAATCCTTTCACATCAGCATTAGTTGAAATATTTCACCTTGTATGCTGCATATGTCGATGTATCATCTGTTCAGCTGCAGTGTGCATTTGTCTCCAGTGGTGTTGTTATGTGATTTCTAATGTCCTTGTTTTCATATTTATTGTGGCTTTTCCCATGTGCATTTATGGGAAATGCCCAGCTGCTGATGTTCCTGTTAGTGAAGTGAAAGGTCTGGAATAATGGCATGAATCCTTTGAGTAACCTCTGGTACAAATGAATAGCATGCCGCCTGGGGATGTTAAGAATTCTCGTAGTTAGTGAAGCTTTTACAATGGAATGAAAACTCCTCTAAATCGGAGTGCAATACATAGAGTTATGTAATACATCACAACAATACAATACACAAAACATTTATTACGTTCCTTTGAGCCGTGATTATCAAATAAGCATTATTCAGCATGTTGGTGGTTAGTAATTCATAGTGCTTTATATACTCGTACAATCCAATGTTACGCTACTGTTATCGCATTTGTGATAATTAATTAACATCCCAAATGCAGACGCATCCTGCATTGTTTTCATGCTCATGATAATATGCTCTATGGTACTGCACAATCCTATTTAAGTCTTAGAGGCATGAAATGCATGAACCATGTTGAAAAAAAGCTGCACCTTATTCTTTTTTTCTCTGCCTTCTTCTAGTCACCTACCCAGTTTCCTTTGATGCCATGCATGAGTGCATTACAATTAATATACAGCATTTATTCATTCAAACAGACTTTAGAGAAATTAAATCTGTTTGATGGAAATGACGCTATTTATCACATACTGAATCTCTAATACATATTTTAAAATATCTTATGATCCCAAAATAAAAAAAGTAAAAATCCTTATATCTGAAGTGTGTAATTTCTGCACCACATGCAGAACCATGCACTTTTTTTGCTTCAAATCTATGTTTCAATAATTCATCTTGGTGCTGGTTGGTTTGGCTCATGGCTTAGAACTCTTTTATGAAGGATTGTATGATATCCCTATGGAAAACATACTAAGAAACATACTTTCGTAGCAAAGATGGCTGAAAAAGTGGGTGAGCACTGTTGCGCTCAATGAGTGCCCATAAATGCCCCTGCCAAACAACTGCCATTGCAATGAATGGGAATGTTAACGTATAGAACTACTTGGCTCAAATGAACAGAAACTGCTAGAGGCACATAAATTGCACACTTCCCCTTTAAATATTTTATTTATTCCGGCTGATCTGAGTGTCCCCTCTGGAATTAACATGGTGAACTAAGCTTAACCTTGCCCAGATTTAAACTGAATGGTGTTTAATGTGTTGTGTTTATTGCAGACAGCTCAACCACTACAGATGAAGAAAGCCTCAGGGCGGAGCTGCGTTACAGGACCACCATTCCCTGGAGTTTGTTTGCAACATACCTGAGAGCTGCAGGCCTGTTGCTGATTCCTCTACTCGTTCTCTCTCAGATCACTAAACACACCCTCATGGTTGCCATAGACTTCTGGCTCGCTCATTGGACATCACACGTCATAGAAGCACAGATCGAAAGTGCTGAGAGGAACTGTACCATAACACAGGTGAGAGACAGGAAGAGAAAGACTTTCTCCTCTTATAGCTTAGTATGCAGATTTAACTATATGTATAACATTTGTAGATTGATGTGTAGGCTGGTTCTGTGGCACTTTGAAAACTTTGCTCTGCTTGAGCAACCCAACATGCAAATTTCTCGCTCAACCAATCGTGTGAGTTAAGGGTGGGGTAATCTGTTTGTTCATACCAATGGAAGATGGGAAACGTGTTTGAAAATAGTCATTATTGTTGCAATTCGGTTTGGTACCACTAGTGGTAATTACCACAGAAATTACATACTGCAGCCTTAATTTAAACGTTATTGAACTGTTTTAAACTGAATACTTTTCACAGTGAATTTGCAGCACATCATGTTTTCTTAAATGAATAGTTCACCCAAAAATGAAAATGTTCTCACAATTTACTCACCCTCATGCCATCCCAGATGTGTATGACTTTCTCTCTTCAGTAAAATACAAACAAAGATTTTTAGAAACATATTTCAGCTCTGTTGGTCCATACCATTGCAATTGAATGGTTGCCAGAACTTTGAAGGTCCAAAAAGCATATCAAGGCAACATAAAAGTAATCCAAAAAACTTTTCTTTTTTTTTTTTTTAAAGTTAAATCCATATCTCCAGAAGCGATATGATAGGTGTTGGTGAGAAACAGATCAATATTAAGTACATTTTTTACTCTAAATCTCCACTTTCACATTCTTCTTTTGTTTTTGGCGATTCAAATTATTTGTGCACATCACCACATACTGGGCAGGGAGGAACATTTAATGTTAAAAAAAGGACTTATTGATCTGTTTCTTACCTACACCTATCATATTGCTCCTGAAGATATGGATTAAAACACTGAAGTTGTATGGATTACTTTTATGGTGCCTTAATATGATTTTTGACCTTCACAGTTCTGGCCAGTATTCACTTGTATTTTATGGACCTACAGAGTTGAGATATTACTCTAAAAAGATATTACTCTGTTCAGCAGATGAAAGAAAGTCTTACACATCTGGGATGGCATGAGGGTGAGTAAATGATGAGATAATTTTCATTTTTGGGTGAACTATCCTTTAACTTAGCCAGAATCCTTTGTCTATCCTGTTGGACGTGAATTGATGTCCTTATCATGCAGTCCAAAAATAGACCTTTACATGCATTTACACTTGTACACACACAGTCACACACATTTAGACATCACCAGGCTTTTTAGCCTCAAGGGTTTGCACACAGCTGTGTCTATCTTAGTGAAAGTCCCAGTGGACCTTGTGACCTCTACAAACACTGTTCTTAATTCCCAGCAGAATTATAATGTTTTCCTTCTGCAGAAGTGTCTTCTTAATTTGATAGAATGAAGATGTACTTTAAAAACATACTGAACTGTTCACTCAACTAAAAACATCCTCACCGGTCTTTAAAAAAAAAAAAAAAAGAGCATGAAATTAAACTGGAAAAAACTTGTTCTGAATATCCACAACTTACTGATGTAAGACTGAAGAATACATAGACATATGACTGCCCACATTTGATATAATTTTGAAGTAATATATAAAGTGATATACTTTATAACTTGATATGTAAAGTGATCGATATAAAGTGATTAATGTAAAGTGATTTTAACAACCACTATTCTGACCACAAGTCTTAAATGCACAGCAGCAAAAAGTGGCCTAAGGGTCAGAGAAAGGGTGGAAAATGGTCATGCAAGGTTAAATGATGACTTGAAACTTATAAGAAATAATAATTAATTTACAAGATGACCACCTGGGGGAAAAAAATATGATATTGTTGTGAAGATGCAACATTACACTGCTTTATTATCATTCTCTCTCTCGCTCTCTTTGTTAGGACTGTGAGTTCAGTCACTCATCATATCTACAGGTGTTCTGTGTATTGTGTGGTTTGGGTATAGTGCTGTGTCTGGTCACTTCTCTGGCTGTGGAGTGGACAGGCTTACGGGTGGCCAAAGAACTTCACTGCAGCCTTCTCCGCATCATTGTACTCGCACCCATGAGGTCGGTCTGTGTGTAAAACAGTTTAACGCTTGATGTTGACCATATAGTTTTAAAAGGTCTACTTATAATCTTTTAATTTTTGCTGTTGTGAATTTTTCCCCCAGGTTGTTTGAGACGACTCCACTGGGGAACATTCTAAACAGATTCTCAACCGATACCAACACAATTGACCAGGTAAATAAACAAGACTATGATTCTTAATCTGCATTTGTAATGTTTTAAATCGATATAAAAATATAATAAATTTGACAGTAAATCTCCTTTAATTGCTTGTCCAATTCACAATGGCTTGATATTGTAAGTGTATTATATTGTATAGCCTTGTGATTCCAGCATATTCCAGTGACCATGGAGTGTTTGAGTCGCTCCACTCTGTTGTGTGTGTCTGCTTTGGGCGTCATCTCTTACGTCACACCCGTCTTTCTCATCGCTCTGCTCCCATTGGCTACCGCCTGTTACTTCATACAGAAGTATTTCAGGGTAGCATCCAGGTTAGTCTCTCAAACTGCAATTCAAACAGGAGGCCAAAACTTTACAGGGTCATATCATGAGGAGCCACATTTTCTTTGATCTTTTGAGAGAAAAGTGCATGATGTGATATTAAAACACACTGTAACTTTCAGAACTCAAAATGTCCTCCTCAGTCCAATAAGACCATTTATTGAAACCAAGCTGTAAATACGACTCATTCCGTATGTCCACAACTTTCAGACAGATGAATGCAGTAACACATCACCATAAATTTTAAATAATAACAAACGTATGACCATACATGAAATAATAACAAAAAAATATGTCATCCTTTTAAAAGCAACACTTAAAACACAATGGGCCTTATTTATGAAACATTGGCAACCAAATTTGTGAGTACATGCATTCTTGTGTAAATGTAATCATTGAATTGAATGGAACAATTTATGTAAGAATCGTAATGTAACGTAAGTAATGTAACGCATTGTAACATAACATATCAATGTATCACAATGTAAAAACACAATGGTCCTTATTCATGAAACATGAGCAGAACAAATTTCTTGTGTAAAATGTCCCATTGTATTGAATAGGACAATTTATTTAATAACCTTATTACTAACGATTTACACACACATTTGTTCTACTTGTGTTTCGTGAATAAGGCCCAATGTCTATAAATGGTGCAGTTTCAACATATTATAACAACATAACATATTAAACGTAACAACATAACAACACAACATAATGTAATATAACAGGATAACAATGTGATTTGATGTAACTTAACATAGTATAACATAAAAGTATGATAATGTAATGTAACGTAACTTAGTATATCAACGTAACACAACTTATATAGTATAGTATATTTAGTATAACATAATATAATATAACACAAAAATATTCATAAGAATGTTGTAGTCTAGATTAGACATGGTTCTCAAAAGTCTCAAAGCGCAATTACCTATTTCTCAGGAAATTATTGTGCTGTGCACCACTTCGTTAACCTGCAATACACCCACAGGTAGCACAAACACTCCCACCAACTCCCACTTACGCTGGCACAAACATTGTGCTTAAAATTAACACTCACAAAAATTGGACATAGTGCTGTGCATAGCACATTCACGAAGCAGAGAATAGAGCACTATTTTCAACAAATCAGGTTTGTTTTCAGTGAATTTCCACTCTTTTTCTTCTGAATTTTTTTCTTATTTACAAAACCTATTATTCAATCTGTGTGTAGAGACTTGCAGCAGTTGGAGGACAGCACTGAGATGCCTCTACTGTCCCATTTCTCACAGACCATAGAGGGACTGACCACTATCAGAGCTTTCAGGTAACACACACACACATACATAGACATGCATTAATAATCATTTGATGGTCAAAGTAAAATATATATTTTAATGCATGTTCATGCATTTATTAGTTTAATTCAGCACTGGATATTGACTGGACTCTCTTTTGTCTCAGGCATGAGCAGAGGTTTAAGAAGAAATTGCTAGAATACACAGATGCAAATAATATCTCCTCCCTCTTCCTCATGTCAGCCAATCGCTGGCTGGAGGTTCGCATGGTAATGAAAATCACTTCAGGTTTATTTTCAAAGTAATGATTACGTAACTTTAACATGTTTACATGTTAGTTTTTATATTCTTCTAGACTCATTACAGAATTTCTTCACATTTTTACAAAATATATATGAATAAAGGAATCAGTTACAAGGGGATTTGAAACTAAAGTCAGAATATATTTGTTGTACAGTGTCTTTCATTATACATATTATCTTAAAGCACACTGTATCACTCTGTATGGTGTTTTTATTTATGCATGTTGTCTTATATCTGCAGGAGTACATTGGGGCTTTTGTGGTGCTCATAGCTGCTGTTGCCTCTATAACTAATGCTTTATACTATCAGCTTTCAGCAGGACTGGTGGGTCTGGGGCTCACCTATGCCCTCATGGTAAACCCTTATTACCTGCAGTACTCATACACAAATCCCAACACCAGCACATTCAGGTGCATAAAAGCATTTCACTGGCATACTTGCAGGTGTCAAACTACCTCAATTGGATTGTGCGTAATCTGGCAGATATGGAGGTGCAGCTGGGCTGCGTGAAGAGAGTCAGCAGTCTGATACACACAGAGCCAGAGAGCTACGACGGACTCATTAGTGAGTGAAACATGTATGAGAGAGAGGGAAAACGAGGGAGGGGAAATAGTATCAGATAAATAGTACAACTGAATTAAAATAACATAAAAATAGAAGTTATATTTAAGCAATATTGCACGCACAAGTCTGCAGGTAATCAGCAGATTTGCAAGTGTGATATGGCTTTTATACAACAGTTTCATAAAAACAAATTGTTAATATTGAGTAGCTTAGATTTTAGATACAATATAACCATCAACTTTTGCAAGTTACTTAGCAATGCAAAGACTGACAGCCTGTCTGGAATGACACAAACACAACAAGTAGAGTGATACAAATAGTAAAGCATCCCAGAGCTGTTATACTAAATATCAGCTCTCTTGGAATGCCACTTGTCCAATCAGATTAGAGGACTGTGACTAATTGTTGGATAACAGAACTTCATATAAGGCTCAATATACAGTCGGATTTAAATATGCATTAAAATGCAAATTGTGTGAGAATATATAAAAACTCTCGGAAATGTACATTAAAGATCTGTTAGGGGTTATATAATGTAATAATATTGCTTAATGCTGTTAATGAAAGTTATGGAGAAAGTGTTGCCAAAGTTTTTGTTACCCTTAATTTCAGCTCCTGCTCAGGTTCCTGCAGGGTGGCCAAAATATGGTGAGATCCAGATCAAGAACTTGAGTGTGCGCTACGACAGCAGCTTGAAACCTGTACTAAAACATGTCAATGCCCACATCAAACCAGGACAAAAGGTAATCCTGCACATGATGCTTTACACAAATTCCAAGGGCGTTACTGGAATTAATGAACTAAGAGCAAGATCACTGATGTATAAACGTTTTATTTCTAGGTGGGAATATGCGGAAGGACAGGAAGTGGAAAGTCGTCGTTTTCTTTGGCCCTCTTCAGAATGGTGGACACATTCGAGGGTAACAGGGGTTCCCAAGAATGATGGGTCTAATATCATTTTTGGTTTAGTGTGTCTTTGAGAGTGAATTTGTGTATTTTTCTCATCCGTAGGGCAAATTATCATAGATGGCATTGATATTTCCAAGCTGCCTCTGCAGACGCTACGATCAAAGTTTTCCATCATTCTACAAGATCCTATTTTATTCAGTGGAACGATTCGGTGAGACCTTTCTTGACAATATGTCTTTAGAAATCATAGAATATATTCCTTTTAACCGTTTTATTTCCACGTGAGGTTGGCTGTAAACACACAAACTAACCACTGCAAAATGATTCTAGAATTACAATGAAAAACAAGTTGCCTTTTTGCTTTTTCTAGAGATTATTGATGGAAGGTTACATAGTCTGTGCTTCCTCATCCGCATTAGACAAAATTTGCAACCTGGTTTTATTAATCATGTTACTATACCTTACATTTTTTTTTAAATGGTGACAGTTTCCTGATGAAATGAACAATAGAGGTGGTACAACAAAATCTGAAGTAAACAGATTATCAGTTCATAAACACTTACTTCCACCTGTTCCACGCACAGTGCTAGCTGACATCAAGACACTTTTACGTTAGTGCATGAATTTTAAGGCGATGCATTTACATTTTTGCATTTCATAACCAACTACATTTTCAATATTGTTCAAAGTGTGATTAAATTGCATGGTAGCTCAACTGGTGTTAAGGCCCGTTTACACCAAACCTGATTTTTTTGGTACAAATGTTCCTTCTGAGCGAGCATTTGTACTGTAATAATGGATTCTGATGCCGCTATTCATACAGAGTCTGAAAAATCGTGCTCCGACAATCTGAAGTTTTTTTGTTACAGAGAGTGTTTTTGCAAACACCAGCATTGGAGCTAGCTTATACACACCTGAAATTATACACTTAAAAATAAATAGTTGCAGTTCACAAACTCTTTGTACTGCAAACATAAACCCATTCTGTTTTTGAAAGTCTGATTATGGTGTTTCGTCTTAATGTGCATTATTTAATATGTATATCAATATCCCTGTATATTCTCGTGGTGTTAAAAATAGCAGCGAGGTTCAGCAATTTGTTTGGATTAGGCTCTTTTTTTTTTACATGCAATGTTTTAGAAAAAATGAATTGCAGAACCACAACGCTATTGTCATTACACAGATAATATAACAAAGTATTGCAATAATTTAAATAAAAGAAAAGGCAGTATTTTGTTTTATATTATTTGTAATATGTTAATCCTATTTTATACTAAACTGTTATTATTAATGTACATTATTCCACGTGTATTTATATCACTGTAACTTGTGTAATATTATCCAGGCATTATAAAAAGAGAAGTTGGTTTCTGGAGTCCGTTTGGAAGATACTCATAGATAAATACATGTGAAATTATAAATAGGACATATATTTATGCAATGGCACTCTCTACTCATCTCACTCACAGAAAAAAACAAATAGATTATTTACTCCTCAAAATGCATCAACACCATGGAAAGAACGTAATGAAGCAGTTATGCCGAATTAGGCAAATAATTGCTTTAACAGCATTCATTATATTAATCTCTAACAGCTGAAGTTGCTGGGAGGAGACTGTCATAGCAACAGCACCGCCTACTGTACAGGGTTGAAATAGATTTTTTATTTAATGTTTTTATGGACTCTGTGTACCCTAGACCTTCCGTCAGAGGTATGTCTAGCAAAATTGTCATGGATTTGTTGTGAACAGGCCTTTACACTTCTGATGAACAGGACCAGGTTACGAGTCCTAAAGAGCACGAGTTGACATGTGAGCCAAAAATGTTTAGACCCCGTTTCCAACTGGTATTAAGATGCACCCCGATTGCATGTGGTCAGGTATGACACATCACCGTTTACACCTGGTCACTCAAATGCATTTCCTGTGACCACTTGTGATCGGATTTGGAGGGGAGGGTCTATGTTTCATGGTGACATACATCAATCACTATGTTAGTGTGTTACTGCATGATAATAAAGTCAATAATGACAGAAAGCGCAAAAAGAACAGCACACTGTTTCTCCCAGATGTGGTTGAGTTTTAATCTAAGCACAAATGCAACATGTCAAGCAAAATTATCCTTTATTTTAGTGTATTTCCTGTATTAAAGGAGTTTCAGGTGTTCATGTCTGTCATAAGCTCTCGTGATTGTGTATGTATCTGCTTTCTTTTGACATTTTATGACCAGATGGTTATTGTCTTTTAAAGACGCTTGAAAACAGCTGTTTAAACTCTTGTTTTAGCACAGTGGTTGATTGATAAGGGAGGGGTGGTGCTTCAATGCTGCCGGGACGCATCAATGCAATGTCACATGCGTTTTTGACCACATTTGTATATGGTTTTTGTGATCCGATCACAAAACGTTTTAGAACCCTATGTATTTAGTGCTGACCACATGTGAGCAGATCACCTGAAACGCATCTTAATACCAGGTGTAAATGGGGTCATAGAAGTAATACAAAATTACGTGGTTACTTCAGTTATATAATTTTTTGACTACCATTCGCATTGATCGCACTATTGGTTAGATTTAGGTTTAAGGTGAGGATAGGGATAAGACTCAGTAGATTACAATTTCACAAAGATGGACTAACTTGTTTTCTCTCTCTTTCTCACAGGTTTAATATAGATCCAGAGAGAAAGGCTACAGATCAAATGCTCTGGGAGGCTCTTGAAATTGCTCAGCTAATGCCAGTCGTTAAAGCTCTACCTGGTGGCCTAAGTGAGATAAAAGACTTTTAATTTAAATAAGATAAGGATTTGTAAAGGCTTTAGAATTCAACAAATGCTCTGTCCGTTCTACAGATGCCATGGTTACAGAGGGAGGAGAGAACTTCAGTCAGGGCCAGAGACAGCTCTTCTGTCTGGCTCGAGCGTTTGTGAGGAAGAGCAGCATTCTTATTATGGATGAAGCAACAGCGTCAATTGACATGGCCACAGTGAGATAAAAATCCATGAAAGTATCATGATTAATGATATGCTTCTTTTTTTTTAATATCTCAAATCCATAATGTCCTGTTTTAAATAGGAGAGTATTCTGCAGAAAGTTGTCATGACTGCATTTGCCGATCGAACAGTGGTCACAATAGCAGTAAGTACAGGCACTTATCTTAAAACATACTGTGGATCATACTGTAGTGCTCACTGAGCACTTTATTAGGAACACTTTGATGGTAATATTGTGCCAGATATTTACATTTATTCATTTGGTTGACGCTTTTATCCAAAGCGACTTACAAAAGAGAAAAACATAAGCAAATCATCTTATGGAGACAGTGGTATGGAAAGTGCCATACTACAAAGTTTCACTAGCATCAGAATAGTATTCAAAACAGATTAAAGTGCAACACATTTTTTTTTTAGTGACTGATTAAGTGCTCATGGAAAAGATGTGTTTAAGTGTTTTTTTGAAGACAGAGAGTGAGTCAGCTTCACAGATGGAGTTGGGAAGGTCATTGCACCTCCATCGTATGATGAAACCGAAAGTCTGGGAAAGCGTTTTGGTGCCTCTGTGTTTGTACAAGGCGACGTTCCTTAGCCGACCACAGAGGTGGTCTTCTGCTCTTATAGCCCATCCGCCTCAAGGTTCGAAGTGTTGTGCATTCAGAGATGCTGAGTCTGGCCATTCCACGTCAACCTCTCTCATCAACAAGGTGTTTCCGTCCACAGAACTGCCGTTCAACTGGATGTTTTTTATTTTTTTTTGGCACAATTCGGAGTAAACTCTAGAGACTGTTGTGGGTGAAAATCCCAGGAGATCAGCAGTTACAGAAATACTCAAACCAGCCCATCTGGCACCAACAATCTGCATGATTTTATGCATTGCACAGCTGACACATGATTGACTGATTTGATAACTGCACGAATAAGTAGGTGTACATGTGTTCCTAATAAAGTGCTCAGTGAGTGTATAATTTGTAATATTAGTGAAACCAAACTGAAATGCAAAAATTAAAAAAAGGTTTCCAACACTCAAACTCATGTCTTTGGCTGAGTTAGTGTTGGGTCGCTCAAACAGAATTGTTGAAAGTGCCACTGTTTACACTTTAGGGAAATCAACCTACAAATGGTTCCCCTGTAGTTGTCTGTGGACATTAAACTGGGATAGGTATAAGTATTTTAATATAGAACATTTCTTCCCAAAGAACATTTCTTTAAATGTCAGAATTCATCCATGCCAACCTTCAGAAACGTAATTGTTGTTAGACTGTGTTGCATCTTGAATCACTGTGATCTCTTGTGGTGTTTCACAGCATCGGGTTCACACCATCCTGGGTTCAGACGTGGTGATTGTGATGAAGCACGGGGCCATTTTAGAGTATGATGAACCTGATGTCCTACTGGAGCAGAAGGAAAGTGTTTTCTCTGCATTTGTCCGAGCAGACAAATGACAGCGATGATGTTTGGATAGATAATTTGGATTGTGTATGTTTTGTATGGCTCGTATAATATTTGTATAGGACGTACTGTATATTGTAAAATAATAAAATTATAAATTATGAAATACATATTGGAGATCTGTAGACAAGTTGGATTTTAGGAAGTGTCTGAACTTCAGATGTTAAAAACAAATTAAGTTGTAGCAGCAGTGACTTGGCGTCAATGTAGTGTGTAATCTGATTACAAAGTATTTAGTTATAGTTTAGAAATCTAATAACTTTTTAATCCAAAAAAATTGTGAAATTAGATTTTAAATTCTTTTAATCAGATTACATTTACCAATTTTCAAATAAATTAAGCACATTACTTTGCTTAAAATATTTATGTGGAATACATTTAAAACATGAATTACGTTCATATGCATGTCTGTTTGCATTTCTTTGACAGCTTGTAACCCCTAACGAGTCACTGTAAGGGAGGAACATGTGGTGCTGAGTGTATGACCTGCGTGCAACATTTAACAAGGAAATAGACATTATTTTTCTGTGAAGTGTTTCATAAAGTAACATGAGTAAATATTGATTCATTTTCAATAAAGTAAATAGTACAGTAATCCAATTATAAAAATAATTAGTAGTGGATTACTTTTTGAGAAACTTATCCCACACTGCTTAGCTTTATATCTTTAGAGGAAATTTATGAAAAATAAAAACACAAGCAAAGAGAATTTTTGTGACTTTTAAATATTTTATTAGGTTATAATTTGCCGAGCTTAAAATATTAAATCGCTTTTAACTTAAGTATTATTAAAATACATTAAACAAAAGCCAGAAATGTGGAGCCCTGAAAAATGTCAACTAAAACCAAAAAAAAAGAGAAATAAATTAAATAAAAGGAAAAGGTCCAATCTTCTCACAGAGGTCAGCCTTACAGAACTCTCGTTTTACAGTGATGAAGGGAGAACTCAAATATCTTATGCTCTTTCTTGCACTCGGTCTTACTCGCTCTCTCAGTCACTCCAAGATAATAATCTTTGCAATCAATACATAGAGACTAAGTTTACATTCTTTTCCATTCAGAAATTGTCTTTTCAAAGTGAGGCCAGACAAGCCCTTGCTTTCCTGTATTCTACTGCAACGAAGCCACTTTACTCTTTAAAACATCTAAACATTTGTACTGTTCCACAGGGGATATGACTTCCAGGGCCTGAATAGCAGTGTCATTTATATTTTATTTAAATTTTAGCAGACAACAGCAATGTCTTTGTCACTCAAGAGGAAACACACAAACCCAGGCCCTGGAGCCAGCATGACTCCCTAGGTGGATCCAAAATGGCAGCCTAATTGTATTTCAGTCCCTAGCAGAACCACTCCTCTACAGTGGTTAGCAGTCTAATAGGCAACAAAAGTCTATCCCATATACAAGCATATGGCTGTGGGACAATGGAGGTGCCGTTTTATCAGATATGGGACTGATGAGATTGCTATATGATGAGTAAAGTGACACTCAAAGGCTTATATGGATGAGCAGGTAGCATTGAGCGCTCTCTCAGTTCCTGAGTGCAAAAGCCTTTAACACACACGCACACACACACACACCTTTTACCCTATAAAAGAAAAAGAGAAACCTTTATACCATACATGAGGCTCTGTGAGGTACCAGGCCAACATCTCACCCTTATATGAAACCAAGAGATGAGAAAAAGTTCTGCTATATTAAGAGAAATCTAGCGGCCTCCTGTTATTCTAACATTAAACACTCATTAGGGAGTAGAAGGCCGGGTACTTTTTGTCCTACAGGTGCAAAGATGAGGAAAGACGCAAGAAATAAACCGGCCTCTGTTTTCACCTAATGAAAAATTGCGAAAGGGAGGGAAACCAAATAAAGCATACTCAAAGAGGCTAGGGAGATGAGCTGTTCTTGGTTAAAGGGTTTGGCTCACAGTTAGGGCAGCCTCTGAAGTCAATCAGCAAGTGCTGCCCCCTGCAGGCCTGGCTGACCACTCCTTACTGGGTCCTAAAGAGAGCAATGTTCTGGAAGTGTGGAAGGTCTATGGGTCCCAGCACCATTGTGACTGGTGTAGTCTATCTCTCCTCCCAGGTAGAGGGAGGGGGAACCCCGGCTTGGCAGGTGCAGCGAGCGTGACCCTGGGCCTCATCTCTCAGTCACGTGGTTCTGTGGCAGAGGGGGAAGGGGTGTGCAGAGGGCCTCCGTCAGATCATCCAGTATAGATGTCTCCTTGGGGTCCATCAGATTGAATTCCCTTATAAAAACGATGAAATGTGTGTACAGTGTGTTTAGGTGTCCGTGCAGGTCCATGGCCACCGACTCCTTGTAGTGGGACCAGTAGATATGTGCGAGCACGTGGAAGAGATACCTGCAGATTTTCTTTACCAGTGAGTCGAAGGTGTTGGGGAATTCTTTGCCTGCACAGAGAAGAAAAAAGGAGAACTGTGACATGAAATATACTAAACATTGATCAGTTATTTCACTGTTTACTTATTTGAACAGCAGTGTTTCGGTCCAACAAATATCTTTGTGCAGGGTTCCCACACATTTTGACACATGATTACCCATTACTTTTTATGATTTCTATTATTATTATTTATCAATTCACAGAGATTTCTGAGGCTGCTTTCCACTAGTATGTCACACGGTTACCTCATTTTTAAGGATTCAAATACTTTAAGAACAGATAAAACTAGTAGAATATATATTATCTATTAAATAAAAATAAATTGATCAATTGTCACACATTATACATACATTTCTGCATATACATGGTGAAATTATTTATTTTTCACATATCCCAGCTAAGCTGGGGTCAGAGTGCGGGGTCAGCCATGATACGGCACCCCTGGAGCAGATAGGTTCAAGGGCCTTGCTCAAGGGCACAACAGGGGTGTCTTGGTGGTGTTGGGGCTTGAACCCCTGACCTTCTGGTCAGTAACCCAGAGCCTTAACCGCTGAGCCACCATTGCTAATATATATATATATATATATATATACATACAGTGAGGAAAATAAGTATTTGAACACCCTGCTATTTTGCAAGTTCTCCCACTTGGAAATCATGGAGGGGTCTGATATTGTCATCGTAGGTGCATGT
The DNA here is from genome assembly GCF_025860055.1 of Xyrauchen texanus. Lineage (NCBI taxonomy): Eukaryota > Metazoa > Chordata > Actinopteri > Cypriniformes > Catostomidae > Xyrauchen > Xyrauchen texanus. The sequence goes on along the minus strand of NC_068296.1, from coordinate 12,520,104 downwards.
CCACTGTGAGACATAATCTAAAAAAAAAAAATCCAGAAATCACAATGTATGATTTTTAACTATTTATTTGTATGATACAGCTGCAAATAAGTATTTGAACACCTGTCTATCAGCTAGAATTCTGACCCTCAAAGACCTGTTAGTCTGCCTTTAAAATGTCCACCTCCACTCCATTTATTATCCTAAATTAGATGCACCTGTTTGAGGTCGTTAGCTGCATAAAGACACCTGTCCACCCCATAAAATCAGTAAGAATCCAACTACTAACATGGCCAAGACCAAAGAGCTGTCCAAAGACACTAGAGACAAAATTGTACACCCCCACAAGGCTGGAAAGGGCTACGTGGAAATTGCCAAGCAGCTTGGTGAAAAAAGGTCCACTGTTGGAGCAATCATTAGAAAATGGAAGAAGCTAAACATGACTGTCAATCTCCCTCGGACTGGGGCTCCATGCAAGATCTCACCTCGTGGGGTCTCAATGATCCTAAGAAAGGTGAGAAATCAGCCCAGAACTACATGGGAGGAGCTGGTCAACGACATGAAAAGAGCTGGGACCACCGTTTCCAAGGTTACTGTTGGTAATACACTAAGACGTCATGGTTTGAAATCATGCATGGCACGGAAGGTTCCCCTGCTTAAACCAGCACATGTCAAGGCCCGTCTTAAGTTTGCCAATGACCATTTGGATGATCCAGAGGAGTCATGGGAGAAAGTCATGTGGTCAGATGAGACCAAAATAGAACTTTTTGGTCATAATTCCACTAACCGTGTTTGGAGGAAGAAGAATGATGAGTACCATCCCAAGAACACCATCCCTACTGTGAAGCATGGGGGTGGTAGCATCATGCTTTGGGGGTGTTTTTCTGCACATGGGACAGGGCTGACTGCACTGTATTAAGGAGAGGATGACCGGGGCCATGTATTGCGAGATTTTGGGGAACAACCTCCTTTCCTCAGTTAGAGCATTGAAGATGGGTCGAGGCTGGGTCTTCCAACATGACAATGACCCGAAGCACACAGCCAGGATAACCAAGGAGTGGCTCTGTAAGAAGCATATCAAGGTTCTGGCGTGGCCTAGCCAGTCTCCAGACCTAAACCCAATAGAGAATCTTTGGAGGGAGCTCAAACTCCGTGTTTCTCAGCGACAGCCCAGAAACCTGACTGATCTAGAGAAGATCTGAATGGAGGAGTGGGCCAAAATCCCTCCTGCAGTGTGTGCAAACCTGGTGAAAAACTACAGGAAACGTTTGACCTCTGTAATTGCAAACAAAGGCTACTGTACCAAATATTAACATTGATTTTCTCAGGTGTTCAAATACTTACTTGCAGCTGTATCATACAAATAAATAGTTAAAAAATCATACATTGTGATTTCTGGATTTTTTTTTTAGATTATGTCTCTCACAGTGGACATGCACCTCACGATGACAATTTCAGACCCCTCCATGATTTCTAAGTGGGAGAACTTGCAAAATAGCAGGGTGTTCAAATACTTATTTTCCTCACTATATATATATATATATATATATATATATATATATATATATATATATATATACATACATACATACATACATACATACATACACACACACACACACATAGACACAGACATACACACATCCATTCAAAAGTTTGGGGTCACTTGACTGAAATGTTTCTCATTATCTTGCTTGAATATAAAATTCCCTCCCATCATGGTTGAGAATTAAACGTAGCCATTTCAATAAACGTACAAAATATTGCAAGCTATGGCAATGTACATGACTTTTTGTCTTACACATTTATCAGTGTCCAATGCACTTGCTTGCAATCAACGAGGTATGAGAGAGGTGTTTGTTTACAAATTATTTACTAAAGTGTGACTGTCAGTGTGCTTTAAATAAATCAAAATGTTTGTAAAAACATGTTCTCACATCTGCTGTAACTAAGAAAGCCCAAAAAAAGTATATTATACTATTTGTAATTGACTAAAACTTAAAAAACTGGTTTCAGTCATGCAGTTTGTATATTCATCCACTAGGTGGAAGCAGAGACTCACTTACCATACTTAGTAGGAAAGATGTCCTCATCAGTCACCAGCTTCTGAACTGAACTCATGACAAAGTCCACATACTGTGGCGCTGTGCATTTCGTCTTCTTCCCTTTTTCATCATACCAGTAGTATGTCCTGAAAAAAAAAAGAAGACCTTTAAAAGTAGAGAGCACCAGTATTACTGTAGCTCATGCTTAAGAGTTAGATTTGTTTAAACACCTAAGTGCTAACTTAAACAACTTGTGTGGCTTATCAAGGAAAGGTGCGCTATTACTATTCTAACTGATCAGACTTATGATCATTTTGATTGGAGGATGATAAAACCGTTTTAAAAAAAAAAAGCCCCAGAGTATGCAACACCTGTCTTGACACAAGTTTATGGTGGTTGGTCATTAACCAAACTGTCTGATAGAGTGTCTAGAACAGGATATTTATGATATGTTACAGTTATTAACTAAACACTTCAGTAAACATTCAAGCTCAGAGTTCCTTCCTTTACCCATCAGCAGGAGACCCAGTTACAGTACATGTCCTCCTTTTGAGAGTCATAAACAAAACTTAATACACAAGCATTACACATATTTCTGGTAAGGGAGAAATAGTAAATGGTCTGCACTTCAATAGTGCCTTTTTTAACCTTAAAGTTTACCAGAGCACTTTACACTGTGTCCCATTCACCCATTTGCACACCCATTCACACTCACATTCTCACACACCAATGGCGAGAGCTACCATGCAAGGCAATATCAACTTGGGGTTCAGTGTCTTGCCAAGGACACTTCGGCATGTGGAGTCATGTGGGCCGGGAATCTAACCGCCAATTCTGCGATTAGAGGCCGACACGCTCTACCACCTGAGCCACAGCCGCCAGATCAAAAATTATTCTTTTAATATCAAATGGCTCAGACAAAACAAGAGACCAATCTTGAAGGGTTTTAACCGTGCTTGGTTATATTTTGGGTTTATTCATGTGCACACTGTGATTGCATCAAAAAGACTTTCGGCCAAATGGCGTTCAGTTCAATCTTGATGCTCAGGGCTCCTCTGACTTTTCCCTCTCTATCTGAGGATAAACACGACACCTCTCGCCTCATCTCCCTCAGGTCAAACACGACTGCAGGTCTTGACCTCAGCCTCAGACCATGACCTCTAGGAGTCACCTGTCAGGTGTCGAGTTGCCTATTCTGCACATCTCAGCAAGTCTGTAGGCTTAATAATGGATAACAGAGCCAGGATGAATAATAGATCACACATCTGCGCTACTTACGTATTGCAGGCCGTCATGGCTGGACACGTATCGCCCGTGCAGAACTCTGAGATTGTGCTGTACTGTAGGTTGATGAGATTGAAGAAAGTCGTGGCTATAAAGACACAACATATATAATGAGTTTGATTAAGAGCTACAAATATTGCAATTATTTGCTTTTGAAAAAAAAAAAAATAAAATAAAATCTCATACAGTGGATTAAGAGCTTTTTTTATTATTATTATTATTATTATATTCAGAACATATTCTTTTTTAACACTAAGATTTTGAATCCCACATTGTGGACTTTTTGACCCCACTGTATATCAAATGCAAAATTCCATTCCTCACAAAAGGTTAAAACGTGCTAATGCATCATACAGAGAAATCTGTTAAATAGAATTTAAGAGTAGTTACGTGCAAAAAAGTAGAGCCAATTAAAACGTATTATAAAAAATCATAAAAAGTAACCAATATTACATACATTTCACATAATCTGAAGTTCTGCATTAAATATTTTAGGATAAATAAATGAGGCAGGAAATGCATAAAAGCATTTCGGACCAACAAGTATCATAGGAGACAACTCTGAGCTTTCCGATGGAAAATCTGTAAAAATTGAGCTGTAAAGTTAAATTAATCCATAGTAATGGCTTTAATTAAACCATAAAAGGCAGTGATTTGGTTTAATAAGTGTTTGAAGAATTTGCAGTTATATTAAAAGGGTTCCAAAGTGAACCCATAATTTATGGCTTTTCACATGTGCTTTCTTTCCAGATAAAATTGAGGGAAATGCAAACAATGGTGTGATTTGTGGGCTTTGGAACGTTATTCTGAGCTCATTTTTTCATAAAGTTATGTAACTTTGAGGTGATGTCATGCATTCTTTCTGATGGATACAAGAGATGTTGTCAAAACATCACCTGAAACTAGACACAACAAAACAAGACCAGACAACTGCCACATTTTTACCCCAACTAAAAACAACCAACAACCAATGAGAAAAATTTGCCAAGGAAATTGTGGACTACTTTTTTAGTTTCCATTTTCTATAAAGTTAATTTGGTCGGAAAAAAATTAAAATAAAAAAATAGTTGTACCTTTGAATAAATTTCATACATTAAAATTGCTGATCATATAACAAGCTTTTTTATCTGTAAATATAATTAAATAGGGACAATAGCATTAGGGACATGTTAAGATAGATGCCCAGACATAATCTTGTTCCATAGAACAGTGAAAATAGCATCTCTGAATATAACATTTCATTTGAAACACCTACTGTTGCTAGCGAGCCATTCATTCAGGTCGATCTCCCTCGGCAACACCACCAGCTCCTTGAGTTCGAAATCGACGACTCTTACTTTGGTGTAGTCCGCATCAAGGTAATGCTTTTTCTCCTCGGTGGGTGGCTTCTTACCATTGGGCTTTCCCTTGCCCTTCCTGTATTGGGTGCAACAGGGGGAACAGAGGTTAGTGATACTGTTATTGTGTCAGTCTTCAAAAGAGGCGTAGCCCTAGCAGTTAACGCAATTGTCTAATTTGTGACAATGTTGATTTCCATAAAAAAAGCAACAAAGAAAAGCCACAGAATGTAAACGTGATACCTTTTAATGGGATTTTAGCGTGATAAAATCATTTAGTAATCTTATAAGTGTAAAGTTATATCCAATAGTACAACTTCATTGTCATGACGTAATCTGGTGAACACAAGAGATAGACCGATATAACGGTTTTAAAGATGAATCGGTGCCGATAGTTGCTTTTATGGACTATTGGTTATTGGCAAAAATATGCATTGAATTACGATAGTTTCTGATAGTTTCCATCAGAACCGGGTTTGAAGATTCTGAAATTAAAACGACTAGGTTCTACAGAGTAACAGCAGCCTCTAGAAGTGAAATAAAACAATCACTGACACCTCGTTGGGATTTGCTGGATCTAAATCTTTCATCATTTACCATATTCATCCATACTTTTATCCTAAATTCAATGTATATTTAGTTTTTTTGGATTAATCAAGTGTTCTAAATTCAATTGAGGGCATGCAAAGTAAAATGTGTCACTTACTGTATACAAAACCTTTTACCTGATATATAGGCTATAAAAAGCTTAATTTGGTAAAAACACCACATTGTAACAGAACCAATAAACCGCTGGATCATATTCATTTTGGACTCTTGTAGCATCTATGTCTGTGCACGTTGTAGTAAGGAAATACTAAGGAAAATTTTAACATTCTATAAATCGATTTTAAAAACTTCCTGCCGATTCATTGGTTATTAGCTTTTTCTGCATCCTATTGCTATCTGCAAAATCCACAATTGGTCAACCTCTAGTAAACACGAGTAAATCTCATATTTTAAAATCACAATTTATACCACGGGTCTGTTGAATGCTTGATTCTGATTGGTTCACGGACGTTCTAAGGTGTGCAATTATTAATGGTCTGGTCCCTTTCATTTCTATTGGAAGTACCAAGTGTAACCACAATTTGCTTATTTTTTCAATAAAAATAAGTCAAAATAATAATTTTTTGTGCTAATCAACAGTCAAAAATGCTGTCGAATGAGCTCAACTAGTATTGAACCTGGAACATTCCTTCACAAACTAAATCAAACAAGTTGAATCAGAGTTTTGAAATGACTCCCTGAAATGGACAATCATACCTAATTAACGGAAATGAATTGGATTTATCTACTCTAACACTGTTATTGAAGTTTAAAACACCATTAAATCAACATGCTCTCATACATATGAACTGCTACAAAAAGAGCAAACATAAATATTTTCTAATGAGACGTAATTTGAAGACTTTGACATAAAATGATAAAATCTTAATTTTATATTCCCAGAATAATCATCTCAAATACATTACAAATACTACATATATCGCTCTACCTTAGTGAATAGATAATAGTGGTGCATTATTTGGTGGGAGGAGGCCTGTTAAATGTTCCTGGGTTGCGTAATCACACACGGACACCTAATGTAGAAGACTGACTGCAAACCACACAACAGTGTGCGCGGATAAATTTTTCCACTGCAGGTTTGCACATTTAACCTTACCCTGTAATTAGTGAAAGAGACCACAGACATACAGGCTTTTCCTTCCAGGTCTATTTTTAGCCCATGTGGGTTATATTACCTCCAGACCCACCGCCCCTTTCCCAGTCTTTGCACAACACCCGTCTCAAACATCAAACACTCCACTGAAGCTCCTGCTACAGAAGGGGTGGCGGGGGTATGGGTAATACATGTAACCGTCCAATTGCTCTTCTCTAGAAAGTAAAAGAGCTGTTTTAAATGGATAAGCAGAAATTTAAGAGCCCACAATTACCTCACACCTTTAAAATTCTGTAAATCGAGCATTCAGATACAAACAATGAATAACCTTGACAAACTGTACTGTATCTACTACTTTGAGTAGGTCAGGAAATACATGTGCCAGATGTCTAAAGGAGCCTACTATTTTTTTATCTGTGGGGAAATTTCTTTTTTCAAGGAAAAAACATTTACACTAAATATCCTAGTTACAGTGCATTCAGAAAGTATTTAAAACCCTTAATTTTTTTCACATTTTATGTTGTAGCGTTATGTTAAAATGCTTTAACTAATTTTTTATTTTTACATTAATCTACATTCCATACCTCATAATGACAAAGCAACATTTTTTAACTCTATAACTGATTTTCTCTGCGGATCCTCTCAAGCTCTGTCAGGTTGGATGGGTCCGTCGGTGGGCAGCCATTTTCAGATCTCTCCAGAGATGTTCAATTGTGTTCAAGTCCGGGCTCTGGCTGGGCCACACATGGACATTCACAGAGTTGTCCCTAAGCCACTCTTGCATTGTCTTGGCTGTGTAAGTTGTTGTCCTATTGGAAGGTGAACCTTCAGCCCAGTCTGAGGTCCTGAGCAATCTGGCAGTTGGAGTTATGGTTGTCATTCTGCAAGTTTCTCCCATCTCCACACATGGAGCTCAACCAGAGTGACCATCAGGTTCTTGGTCACTTCTCTTACCAAGGCCCTTCTCCCCCGATAACTCAAGTTTGGCAAGGCAGCCAGCTCTAGGAAGAGTTCTGGTTGATCCATTTAAGAATTATGGAGGCCACTGTGCTATTGGGAACATTCAATGCATCCTGAATTTTTTGTAGCCTTCCCCAGATCTATGCCTTGACAGAATCCTGTCTCTTAACTCTGCAGGCAGTTCCTTTGATGCCCCAAAGGCTTGGTTTTTGCTCTGATATGCATTTTCATCTGTAAGATCTTAAATAGACAGGTGTGTGTGCCTTTCAAAATCATGTCCAATCAATCGGATTTGCCACAGGTGGACTCCAATAAAAGTGTAGAAACATCTCAAATATGATCCAGAGAAATGGGATGCAGTCATAGCAAAGGATCTGAATTTTTCTTTTGCTTTGTCATTATTGGGTATGGAGTGTAGATTGATGTGAAAAATGTTTTTAAAAGCATTTTAGCAAAAGGCTGCAACTTAAAATGTAAAAAAGGGGGTCTGAATATTTTCTGAATGCACTGTAAATCAATATACATTAACATAAGCAAAAATGAAATAAATAAATACAAAATTAATAAATCTGGCCATGAAACAAGGCAAAATCTACTTGTACTGAATATACACTCTATGAAACAAAGTTTTAAGGCTAAGGTATACATTGGTTTGCACCAAACTCCACAAAAATATAAACAAAGATTTTAGTGAATGCAATGTGCTCCAATTTCAATTTAATTTAACGATTATGTAATGGCAAATGTTATGCCATTGTGGGTTCATATACGCAGTGTTACTGACACACAGTGACACAGAGGAGCCCTGTATCACGCCCAAGATGATAGCATGAAGAAAAAAAATCTCAAACGTCTTTCTTCATGTGAAATAAGGGCTTGTGTGTTTAATCAGAGAGCTTTAAGGAAATAAATATTCTTATATATTATAAATATAACATCATTTTTCCATTGGTAAAGAAAAGGGAAAAGATTTCATATCTTAAGTTTGTTGCCTTCTTTCTACTGCACACCCACCCAATAACAGCACCACCACAAAGCTGTATCTGTGTGCCTCTGAAAAGACAGACTGCCTCTGGTCTTTAGACAGCTGCTCCCATGTTGTTTGACTGTGGGGCCTGAGTCCAGTTTGTCCTCTTTACACAGAGCCCAGCCTTGTTGCTGTAATGCCGAGGAGGCCTGTCCTGAAACCTCTGCCAGAGGCCAACACTGCTTAAACACACACAGGTCCCATCCACAGAGCCTTATCCACACAGTGACCACTAACTACCATGGTAAACAATCCTTCTATAAACCTAGCACTAAAAGATGCTAGCCCTTGGTACTTGCCAATTTCTCTTTCCTTGCATTTGTGTGGGTCTTTAAAGAAGTCACAGATTGTCTTGTTTCAATGCACTTCCAGTAGTTGTGTTAATCGTAAATGTTCCATTTGACGGGCTGGGTATCGATACAGATTTCCAGATTTGATTCAGTTCCAATTTACAAGCACTTGATTCCAACTCTAAATGATTTGCGATTCGGATTCATTTAGGTATAGGCTATTTCAGTGATAATGTCCATTTTGCTTCCATATCTAAGAAATTCTCAAAACGAATGCTGTATAGCTTACAGGGAACCTTCTAACTTGGTAGACTGTGAAAAATAAATTAACAACAGGGCCCAAACTATGCAGTTCAATTGCTATATATTTAACCGATATAATAATCAACACAAGCACAATTAGGTACATTTTAAAGAACTAAAGGATGATCTTGAGGTCTTAAGAATCTATATCGTTCGAGATATCTCAACTGAAGATTGCAATTAATCAGAAATTGTACATTTACATTTTTCTAATTTTAACAGTAAAAGACTAAAAATGCTACAGTAAAAAAACATTATTTGGTTAATGGGTAGTTACCTTAAAATATACTGTAATTTTTTTTATATATATATATATATATATAAAAAGAGAAAACGTAGTTTTACGGTAACATTTATAATGTAAAAAGTATGATTTTCTGTATAATTAACAGTAAAAATGTATATTATGTTTCACAGTAAATTATTGTTAAAATTACGGTAAAAAACAATAATCGGGCATTCCCAGAATTTCCTGCGTGACCCAGCTCATTTCATTATATTTTAGGGGAAAAGTAATGTTTCTTCTTATAATGTACAGCCATGTACATTTGAGTGTTCTGTGTTATATTTGATGTCATTTATTTAATGTGTTATCCTGAGGATGTTTAGTGGATGTGTAAGTGACACTGAGTGCTGTCTCTACATATTTATTGGCCATTACTCCAGGAAGGGCCTATATTGAGGAACTTCAAGGCATCATGTGCTTTTGTAATTACTAAAGTAATTAACAATACATTATAAAGTGAAAAGAAGATTTTTACAGTTTCAGAAGGTTAATATATACATGTTTATTTTTAACAATATAAACTATGGTAATCCATTGTAAAATATACAGGCATAAAAAATTACATTCCGTAAAGCCTGAATCGTGGTTACCTTATTTTTTATGGTGAATTTCTGGCAACCAAAGCTGCCAGTTTTTTACCATAAACTTAAACAGGATTTTAATTTTTTTTTATTTTACACACTCCAAAACTAGAACCAATTTTGAGATAGCCAAGTCATTCTAGCACACCTCAGTCTGGCTACTGCAACAGGGTGATCAAAATGCTTCTACATGTCTGACCAATGTGTGCAAATGATATAATCTGAGGTCAGTCATGAGTGAAAGAAATTGGGTATAATTTATAGAATGATTGCGTTTATCAGCACAGTTTGTGGCTTCCACCACAACACCCAGTCTCCATTCAAAGCCACTCCCCTCAAAGATCTTTCGTTCCCTTTTTTTTTAGCTCTTTTAGAAAAAAAAAAAAAGCTCCCGATTCCCAGAAAGCCACAGCAACAAAGCCAGGAAGTGCCCTCTGCTTTCAAGGGAAAGTCAAATGGTGTGTGTTTTTTGGTGCATCACATCTTTACATGGTACACAATGCAAATGCTAAATCAGTACGAGTGTGGACAATCTTTTGTATAGAAATAAATGTTGAGTTAATGACACCGTTAAATCTTCTAAATCCATTGCATTGCAAAAAGAAAACAGTGAACTTTTCACACTTGAACTTTTGCTATGGACATAGTCTGTTTGATGTCAGAGTTCTGTTCGATTGGTTGGAGTTAAAGTGAATTTCGGAACTTGTTTTTTTTGGGGTGTGCAACAACTAACCATTATAGAGTCCGCTTGTAAAGGTGGTGTTTGTCTGGTTACTAGGGATGGGCATTTTGCATTCATTTTGTAGTAGAGTTCTCTAACCCACAAATCTAGTAAACAATTACTTGTAAATTAAAATGTAAAATAAAAAAAATAAAAATACACATTTGTGAAATTTAGATTGTTTTATTCACAAATGTTACAAAGTTTCTAATTAAGCAAATTTTAACAAACTATGCTTTTCTTTCTGAAAAAGAAAAATTAATTGAACAATATGCATTAAGAATTGAACAAATTTAATTATAATAACAATTAAAAACATTTGCACTTACCCAGCGCTTGCATAGAAATCACATGTTCTTATTCAGAAAAACAAGTGGTTAATGTTGGCTTTTAAGAAAATGCCCTCTGCAAGTGCACAAAGATTTCCAGTACATGCACACATACTGGTCAAAAAAAGTTTCAGAGTTTCTATTACCGCTTCACATTTTCTTTCCACCATACAAGCAGATCCTCATTTGTTGGCATCTAAGAACTGAATGCCAATAGAATACAATTCAATAATATTAAAAATATTAGAAGTATTGTCACACTTGGCAAAGCTTGAAAGCACAAATGCCATAAAATCTCCTTCTCTTATTCAACACCTTGATGACACATATCCAAAGCACCTGCGAGATTTGGTAAAACATTCCAAAGTCTTTTTAGCAAGTCAGTCCACTGGCGGACATCTTTGGAATGCTCCCGGGAGACTATTTCCAGTCATGCCAGTGTAGCTCCTGTCTACTTGAATGGAGGAACACCGAAATCTCAAAAATGGTTGACCAAGATTACGATCAACGAACATATTTCAAATAAGCAATACAATTTTCTAATTTTGGAATCATAAATTGTGCTTCTTTACCTAAAATCACACTAAAACACCAAATTATCCCAGCTTGAATAGCTAATGCGCATGCACGTTAGTGAACTGATTGATAGGTGATGCCTGAATGTAAAATGTGATTGGCTCTTTTACCTGCAAGGCAAGACTTAATTTCTACATCTGTTGACTGCTGGTGCTCAAGCTTCTTGGTTGGGCATTCCAATTTCTCACATGCATTTAAATAGAAGTGGCCCATCTCTGGACATTCAGACGGAAAGAACAGTATGATTCAGCTTTGCTCACAGCAGGCAAAATGTAAAGTTAAACAGATTAGTTGATTATTCATGCACATCCCTATTAGTTACAGTACATATTATTTTCAGTGCTGTAATCTCCAAGCACATGACAACCCAAGAGATAGCCAGTGCCAAAAGGCCAACAGCACACCCACCCCCCTTCATGGCACCACAAGAGATATGAAAACAAAGGACAATTCAAACTTTATAACAACTGGAGATCCAAGGCACCATGGTATACCAAGGCTTTTACTGGCTCAAAATGAGGCGGAGGTGGTACCATACAGATCAAAAATATGACGTAAACGTTGGCTTTGCATTAATACACTCCTAATGACCTGACAACTGAATAATAGTGTTAATTTTGTCATCTGTTTTTTTATTTAGTCTTAGTCCTGTGTTAAATGTCCTTTTAAGTTTTTATCATATTTAGTCAACCTTATCCTATTTTTTTTATTCGAGTTTTACAAAGTTTTATTAAATGAAAACTGTTGATCTTTTAGTCATATTTTAGGAACATTTAGTCATATTGACATTTTAGTCAGCGAACACTGACAAATGCTTACTCTGTTGGCTACATTTTTTTACAATCTTGTCTATCCAAAACCAACCAACACATACACACACACACACATATATATTATTGTTGTCATTTTAGTGCTATTTTTCACATAAGATTGATATCATCATGATGATCTCATGATGATGATGTGACGAGCTGAAGACAGCAGGGGCGAGAGATGTGTGTCTCCGTGTTAGAGTGCGCATCAGCCGGCAGAACTTTAAAATCTCTCCCGGTCTCGACTCCCGCTCAGATTGGGTCTCTTCCGCAACTGGTTGAAGCGGCTCTGACCGCACAGAGAATGACAGTTTTGGAGTTTGTGTTTATTTACATGGCACGCTACTATATTATATGAACTTTAAGGCTGAAATAAAGATATATTGCCAAGCTGTGATCTGTGTTTCTATCAGACACTCGAGCTGCAGCGCTCCTCTCGTCTCTTGTGTCATCGTTATAGTTTTATATAATCTCAAGTTGTTAAATGACATCAAGCGACTATTCGACAAGGGAATTTTTTTTATTATTATTGCAGAGATTACAGTCAGTTACAAAAGACAATCCACCGAGTGCAACGCTTGTTAGTGTTTTCCATGAAGTCACCCACCAGAGTTCTGTAGACAGCCAGAAGCAGCTGCCTAGTAATTCTCTATGCAGGAAAAACCCTGTACACTCTGCAAAAAGCTTAAAGCACTACTAAATGGGGGGGGTCAAAGCCTTTTTATGTTTCATATTTTAATTATTTTTATCTTCTGTGAAGTCCACAGTTTTGTCACAGGAACGGCTCCATTGAAAAAAATGCAGCAATAATGCACAACGACCAATTTGAGACCATACATTATCTGAACCAAATTTCCATAAAATCATAAAGTACAGTATAATCTTATGCTGATATAGATATTTTGTAATATATATAGGATAATCTTCTTACTAATATACAGTTGGCTTGCCATTTCCTGTATTAATATTAGCCTACCTACTGTACAGTGCAAAGGTTAGGCTCCTTGAATTCTTCGAAGAATAAAAGAGGCCTTTTCAGGAATACCCTGTCCTGCTCTTTCAGGCACAGATATCCATGTGCTTCCTCACGGAAGAAGCTTTGAAGCATTGAATATTTGTTGTGTATTCAAATGTATTAATATAATACGATACAGTGCATTTTCCGTTATAACTGGTATACAAAAAATGAAGTGGGAAATACAGTGCATGCTAAAATTCTCTAATATGATCATCCATTTGATGGCTGATTTTTACACAACTGTAGACAGAGTGCTGAACAACCAGAAGTTGAAGGGTTGCCTGAACGACTAGTCGACTACTCTGTCTCAATGAAGCCCTGAATAATTAGGCTGGTTTCGGGTTCTGGACCACGATCAGATGCATTTCTTAAGGCCTTTGCACACCAGAGGAGACGTGATGATGCAAAATGAAATAACTGATGAATGGCACGTTCACATTAAATGCAAGGTGAATGATTTCTGTTAGTATATTCATGCCTTTACAATAGGTGCCACTAATCGACAACCAATTTAACCCCAGTATGGTAGATGGGGCAGAGCACATTTCAGCTGCTCTGCTCTTCACCCATCACGGATGAGAAGAACTACTTGACAAATTTAATTGTAAATGAAATCATAGTATGAAAGACAACAGTTCTCTAGTGAGCCAATCGAAAAGTTTGGTAACTGCAACAGCTTCAGACATGTTATTCAAAACTAAACTTTTGCAGGGCATTTCACCGCTGGACAATAAGGAAAAAAATTAAAACATAAAAATTGCAAAAAATATACCTGAGAAGCAACATATACGATATTTAGACTTTCTTTAAGAGTCAAACATACAGTATATTTTGTATAGAAGTGTATTTTTTCACTTGGTTATACTTTTGCGAGTGCAGAAAAGACAACATTTACTTTTATTCAATATATATTGTCTGAAAGCAAGTCTAAATATCTTATATGCTGCTTCTCAGTTGAATGAATCTTTTTTTTAAAGGATTTTTAGATATTTTAAATATATGTATTTTTAATATTATATTCAACATTCTCAGATAACAATTTTTTCTTCTGCAGTATAGCTGCTCAAGTAAATGTATGTTGTTATATAGGAGTTTTAGATATTTATATTGGAAAACAAGCCAAAACGTATTTTGTTGCAGTGTATAATGAGGCAAAGACTACCCTCTCTCACATTTTTGTTCACTTCAATCAATCTTTAACAAAAAGATTTCTTCACGATAAAATCTGGCTGCAGCAAGTGTGCACACTCAATGAACGAGCGTACCCGCAACAGTGTATATACATCAGCCGGTTGCAGTTTCAATCTCTCTCCTTAGAACGGGACACTCCACGCAACTCATAGAAGAGATGCTGACCGCACAGAAAAATGTCAGTTTCGGAGTTTGCAGTTATTTACATGATCTGCTTATTATTATTAATTGAACTTTAATAAAGCTATAACACATTAAATATAACTGGGATGTTTCCTTTAAAGATGCTTGATAAGGTTCCGCTTATTCCACAACGAGAGGGCTTCAGTATTTACTTATTTGGTATTTTTGCATAATTTCCTCATACTCCGCAATCTACACCACCTGAAGCTTTTTGGAAAGTTTAGAGTGCATCTGGACTGCGAGCTGTATTTTCTTCCACTTCTCAATCAGGCGGGAGCTACAGTGCTGCTCTAGAGTTTCAAATTATCAAATTGTTAAGTTATTTGACATCAAACGACTAATCAACAACAAACATTTTTACCAACAATTTTTTACTGTCGACATTGTCGATAATGCCGACTAATAATTTCAGCCCTACCTGGCTGCAATATACTCCATGTATGGTATAAAGGGGATAGAGGATGTCAGACTCCCAAGTTAGATAGCACAGCAAACGTTTCTCATTCCAGTGGTTTTCAGGAAAGATAAATAATGCAATAGGCATTTTTGCCTAATAGCTGTACTTCCTTTCTGGGATCACAAGCTAAAAATGAACTACAGACTTGGGTGTAATGTTAAGCACAGTTACTATTCACTTTTATTGCATAATTTTTCCATACAATGAAACTGAATGGTGACTAACATTCTGCCAAACATCCTTTGTGTTCCACCAAAAGTAGTAAGTCAAACAGGTGTGGAACAACATCAGAGTGCAGGAATAATGACAGAATTGTACTTTTTGGGAGAAATATTTAAAAGAAAAATACAGTTGAGATTTCTTATTTGCAGAATCAAACCTATTAATATTCATAGGGCATGCTCATTGGCAAATATTCAAAAGCTACATGCCCATTACATTAAGGGTGAAACATGTTGAAAAGCATTCCAATGAATTTGCTAATATATTTTCTTCCTTCAAAAGGAAAGACAGAGATAAAATATTTTCCATACTTTTTTGACGCATGTAAAATCAAAAGCCCTTAAAAGTATTTAAAGTATAGAATACCCAGGGCATAATGAAATGCAATATGTTGATCCTCTGAAAAGTATTTTCTTTAGTACTTATTAAACCTATAGCCTTATGAGTGTTTTGTTTAAACAAAGCTGAAATAATCTAACCCACCGTCTCATCCAGAATGTTACCCATTTAAACTATTCAGAAATATGAGGATCCCATGTATGAACTGAACTTAAATTTCCAAAACAAGACAAGTTGGAAAAATGGCAAACATGTCAGAGTAATATCCTGAATGAAGGGGTAGAAAAAAATATTACCATTTAATTTAAAACAAACAAATATTATAGCTAAATTAAAACCTGATTTTTGGGTTAATCCTTGTCCTCTATTGTACGAATTAAAGTAGAAAGATTTAATATCCGTGACACTAGTGCTACCAATGAAATTGCAAAAATAAACAATGTGTTTAAACAGCTCTCTGAATACACTCCTCATCTGTCATTGTTCAAACAAAGAGAGTCTAAATGGGTCACTCAAAACAAACGCAGGAATTTTCATATCGCCACAGAGACATAGTGTTTACATTTTTCAAGAAAATTAACCTAAGAATGGCTTACTTATAGTTGTCTCTGCATATTAAGCTGAGATTAAAGAAAATATTTTAACATTGATAAGGTTAAATACTTCAGCTTTAAAAAGCAAAGTCAGTCAGTCAACTTCAAATTAGGTAGTCTCCAACTTTTTCTTGAGAAGTTGATCCTAGCTAAGACACATTAACAAATCTGCAAGATCAAGTTCAGCCATTACCATTATACCAAACTAAAGGAACACCATTTTGTGAGGCTGACTCCAGTCTGGCTGACTTGACTAGCCAGAAATGCTCCAGGACCTTATAACTGCCATTTAAGTGACTATAATAGAAACATTCAATTAGTTCTTTCTCTGAAAAGCCACAGACTGTGGGAAGGCACAGCAGCAGGGAAGCAAAGACTGTTTTAGAGACTCAAATTAGATGGAACTTACAGCTTATGTATACTACAAAGAAAACAGCACCTTTCTTTTTTTACCTGCAGAGCTGTACATTATTTATTTAAAGATGTGTTTAATATCTGCACCACTAGCATCACCAAACAGAATTGCCAAAATAAATCAACTGTTTTCAAACAGCTTTCTTGAACACTCCCCCATCTGTAGTTAGTCACCCAAACCATTTTCCCGGCTCAAATTCATGCCACTGGCTGAGCCAATGTTGCTTTGGCAGGCTGGTCAGGATGCTCTAACAAACAGAGCAGTGTTTTGATAGTGCCACAGTGTTTACACAATTTTGAGGAATCAACTCATGAATGGCTTACTTTTAAAGCATTTTAAACATGGATACAAAAACTAACATTTGCATTTATGGTCAGGCTGCATCTCATGACATTGATTTATATCAGAGATTGATAATTCTGATATATATATCAGATATATAATTCTGATATATATATCACACACAAACACACCCCAAACATCACACTCATCTAACTATAATAAATGGACCAACTTCAAGAGCTGGAGAGGTATTAATAACATTTATCAAGTATATGATAATCCATGGAATTATCATGTGTCTAAGGACTGTTGGGAATGTTTTGTTCACGGTTGCTCCTTATCATTATTTAATATCATCTTGATTTCTTATAGGCTACTATATATATAATAGCCTACAGGAAACCATGCTTCTCAATGAGTGAGACAAAAGCTGTTAAGATTTATACAAACCAAATACTGCGCAAAAATAATACAGAGTTATAGTAAGACTCCCCCATGATAAACACCCAACAAAACACTATTTTTTAAGATCACTGCTCAGAGTTTGTAGTTGTTAAATGATTTTCAGTTATTCAGAAGGTCACTTTCCAGCTCACCTGAGGCCATGGCCTCTGTGACATTGACAAGACACGGTTACATTTTCAGTTAAGCTTTTTACCCAAATTGTTAGGTTGATAATATAATTAAAAAAAATGGAAAAATAAAAAAAATCTGTACTGAATTAGGAAATTGCTCAATAGAAGTATCCTATATATGCTGTTTTGGTAGGCAGCTCACAAGCCTCCAGTTTAGACAGAAATAACTGCACTGGTCCCAGCCACAACTTTCAGAATAACTCCTTTGAAAGGGCTACGCATAAAACGATAATATTATCAGATATATACTGTATATAATATGTGTGGCTCACAGCTTTGAAGAAAACTGGCAAACAAGCCAATTGCACGCACTTTGAATCGCACTGGTAGTAATTATAGTAAACGTTAGTGGAAAGTTCCATTCCGTCAACAGCACGTTCCTTTGGCGAATTTACACGCGCTTCTGGCGCACACATCAAGCACTTCAGAATGCCCTTTAGAATAGATAAGTGAACAATCATTAAATCAGTGGAATAAAGAGTTACCTCAAAACCTTTCCGACCGCCTGAAGGACCATTTTACAGCTTAATCCGTTTTTAGAAGACCTCGGAGAGAGCGTACTGTCTCCTGTGTGATCTCCGACCATGTTTTCAAGCTCCCTGTTCTAACCGCGATGACGGATCTGCTTCTGAACCCGATCATAGATTCTGATAAAGTGAGAGAGTGAGTCCACACTTTGCGGGATCATTGCTTGCTGTTCTGCAGCCTTTCTCCTTCAGCTCAACTTCTAGCCAATCAGAGAAAAGACAAAAGGGGCCAAGGTGCAACATTTGGAATGGGGGAGAGAGAGAGAGAGAGAGAGAGAGAGAGAGAGAATGTGTATTAAGAGGGTTTGAGAGTTTGTGTTTTAATGCTTTATTGGCATGATTGTGTAAAGTACTTAAAATTTAAAATTGAGAGAGAGAGACTCACTTGTGACACTGGAAATACTGTAGAAAATAATGTGCTTCCTTTGTGTAGGCTACAGTAAACTGAGACTTTTTGTTCCCAAAATCAACATCAAAAGCAAAGGTTTGCAAAGAACAAACGTTTAAGATTCCAAATAATTTGACTGGAATTATATTTGCATCTATTTCCAAAGTGACTAACAAATCAGGAATATAACCAAAACGATTTATACTTAGTGCTGCAATACAAAGCTTCAACATGTCTCAGTAAAAATGTACAGGCTAGAAATGAGATGAAACACACTATTTGTTATTGGCTGTATGGTAGTTGTTTCTTCAATAGCAGGCTCTTTAATGTAGGGGGTGGATTTCTAAAACATACTTTTTTTTTTTTTCTTTTGTTATTTGGTTACATGAAAATAGACTTTTTACTAAAAGAACAACATTTTAAAAGGCCTTATTTTTGGTGCCTTTAATGCATTTACCTGTTTTAGCCTTGCCCCAGCTCAGACTTTTAATATTGAACTATGACAATCCCTTAAAAAATCTAATAATAATTATTATTGAAACTTATGTCAAACCATTTCAATATTGTGTGAAAATTATTTCTATAAATGTTTAAAAATGACTGACCCATAATTTCTACAACAAATTTGCCCATATATATTTGCCACAAAACAAAAAAAAAAACAGATACTGTACTGGTTTAGTTGGCAGATGTGTCAGTGAAGAGCATGCTTCAGATGACATGAGACAAGTGACGTGTGAAGAAAACAAAGAAAATGCAAAGAAAATGTCACTTGTGAGCAGAATATTTTTATTGGTCATCATTTCCAATCAAACTGTAATTTTGACAAATTATTTAACTGCATGTATTTAGGATATATAAAATGTTAGCTATGAAACAATCCTTAGTGCAACAAAAGGATTCTGCCTCCCCCCCCAAAAAACGTAAAAAATTAATTTCAATTAGAGGTCGACTGATACTGCATAACTAAGGTTGTGAAAAGGGCCAATAACCGGTTAATCGGCCGATTCTTTTATCTCTCTCTACACACACACACACACACACACACACACACACACACACACACTTATAAAAACTTAGGACTCTAAAGAGACCTTTCTACGGACTCTGAAAAACACCAACAGAAAGATGCCCAGGGTCCCTGCCCATCTGCGTGAATGTGCCTTAGGCATGCTGTATTGAGGTATGAGGACTGCAGATGTGGCCAGGGGAATGTCCATACAGTGAGACACCCAAGACAGCACTACAGGGAGACAGGAAGAATAGCTGATGGTCTTGCAGTGGCAGACCATGTGTAACAACACCTGCACAGAGTTACACCAGGAATGCACAATCCCTCCATCAGTGCTCAGACTGTGATGCAGGCTGAGAGAGGCTGGATTGAGGGCTTGTAGGCCTGTTGTAAGGCAGGTCCTTACATCACCAACAACAACTCCTATGGGCACAAACCCACTTTCGCTGGACCAGACAGGACTGGCAAAAAGTGCTCTTCACTGACGAGTCATAGTTTTGTCTCACCAGGGGTGATGGTTACACTCGCGTTTATCATCGACGGAATAAGCATTACACCGAGGCCTTTACTCTGGATCAGGATCGATTTGGAGGTGGTGGGTCCATCATGGTCTGGGGTGGTGTGTAATGCTGTGCGTTACAGGGAAGACATCCTCCTACCTCATGTGTTACCCTTCCTGCAGGCTCATCCTGACATGACCCTCCAGCATGACAATGCCAACTGTTAAAAATAGGGATGCACCAATACCACTTTTTCTTTTCCGATCCGATACTGGAAATCTCATTATCAGCCGATACAGAGCCTGATCTGATACCAGTGTTGTTGTTTTTTGCATAATCAGTTAAGAGTATCTTTAAATTATTGTGTGGAACTAATTGGGTGTGCTCTTTAAAATGTAAAGAAACACAAACCACTAACTACACATTATTTCAAAATAAATTATGGCTTATTAATAAATACATTTCAGTTTTCAAGTCTTCAGTAGAAAAGTGTTTTATTTTCGACTTTATTTTTTTCAAAAATGTTTCAACTTGCATCTGGACTGGAAAGGATTCAGATCTATTTTTTTGTTCAATTTAGTTGTAAGACATCAGTCCACTTTTCATTTACACAGTTATTATTTGGAACCCATTCAATTTAAATATTGTTATAAATTGTAAACAAATGCTAATGATGACAATAATAATAAAAAGTTATTAATATTGTTATTATTGACTTAATTTTAAATACAACAGTACTATAATTAAGTCTTTTTTTAACACCTTTTAAACCCTCACGCTTTTATATTGACATTCCATCCAAACTCTCCAGAAAGTCCTGTATGTGTCTGTTTGTAGGCAAGTTCACAGTAGTTTAATTCGCTTCTTAAAATTCTGGTCAAATGCACCTCCAGTGCCGTTCTAAATGCATATTATAAGTGAACCGACTATTGAGCATCTACATCTGAGATGTTGTTTGGGAGTAGCGCTCAAATGTTGCACAACGCGTGAAGGCTAAAATAGCACAAATGTGTGTGTGTGTGTGTGTGTGTAAACGGAGCAGGAAACATTTCATATTAATAATCGTGATTTAGTCCATAAACAGAGATGATGACAGTGACTTTTTACAATCCTCTATTTGTAAATATTAACCAAATTAAGCTTTTTATAGTTTTTTATTTAGCCAAAGAGGAACATGGTGGGAAAAAAAATATTACCAACTATTCAATGTTAATTTTTTCAGATAACCGATAGTTACAAAAGAATCTATTGGCATGGATTAAATCAGTAAAACCGATATATCTGTCAACCTCTAATTTCAATAACAAATTCAACCACAGAATTCTATTCAACACAATACAGAATTGAAGATATGTAGAAATGACACTGTTGGGAATTCTCATGAATTTCTGTAAAAAAAACTAAAAAAAAAAAACTAGTAGAGTGAAAAATATTTTAAACACTTAATTTCTATTGGGCTAAAAAAGCCAAATGCCGCACTTGCATAAACTCCATGGAGCATTTCCTTAACAGAGCCTTTAGGATTGCTTCACTGCATGTGTTGATTAAGTAGTTATTTAGTGGATGCTGATATTATACAGCCATTTATGTTATGACAATTTAGTTTACAGTAGAACACCAGACTGGAATTTTTCTGAACAGCTCGCAGGCATGTACAGACTTGAAACTAGAAGGGTTAGTCTAGCCCCAGGACTAGTATTTTAGTCATCCTTACAGCATGCCAAGACAGACAAACACATGGTAGAGACTCAGACTCCCTGGCTGCATGCATGGACCCACTTTAGTATTTCTGACACACGCACTATATTTCCTTACATTACCTACCACAACTTTAAAGTTTAATTTAAAAAAAACAGTAATTTTAGAATTGGGTCATACAGGTTTGTAACGACATTAGGGTGAGTAGACAATGACACTTTTGCTTTTGAATGAACTGTTCCTATAATCTACCATACCCTACTGACAGCCCTCAGTCCTTATTGTATAAGCCTTAAAAGGTCATCCTAAAAAAAACACTAGGGAAAGAAAGGCAGGAGAGACTGGAAAAAGTGATTTCTAAATTGAGGCATGGACGTCAGGTTGTACGTGGGTGTGGTGAAAATAATGAGAGACTGTAAGTGGACAGGAGAGGTGGGAGCTGATGGGCCTAACATTAAGAGCCTTTATATGCTGCGTTTGTCCAAGAGGGAAAATAAATAAATAAATAAATAAATAAAAATAAATCAGGGGCGAGGAGGCAGAACAGAAATTTCTTTCATTGCCTCTCCAGGTGAAAGAAATTGAAAAGCTTGCTTGCAAAAGGTGTATATGGTTAGCATGTTGAATGTTTTCTTCACAACTTTAATGCTTTAGGAATTTGAGACCTGCCTTTTTCTCCTCAAGGACCAAAATATTATCTATCTTGAATAGATATATTTAGTCACTAATTGTAACTCTTGCGAGTCGTAAAGTCATAAAATAACAGAGCAATTGATACAAATAAATATAGAAAACATATAAAGGAATAATTCAATTTACTCAATCTAATGTCTTCCAACACAGTGCTACTTTCTCCCATGAAACACAAAAGTTGATGTTACGCAGAATGTCAGCGCTGTTCTTTTCTATATAACATATTTTTAGACGTAAAGGACCAAAAAAAAAAAAAAAAAAGCATTCACTGATAATTGTACCCTCTGCTGTAGCTCTCAAATTTCATTACATATTTTATGGCTTCAGAAGACTTGGAAAATAGCAACACACACACACACACACACACACACACACACACACACACACACACACACACACACACGTTACATTTAAATTTGGGGGTTAACTATTCCTTTAAGATGCAAGATGAACTGCGAAACACACCCTGTAAACCCTAAAGTTGTCATTACTAGAAATATCAAGTTCTCTTAAGTATTACTTAAAATGTAAATTTTGGGCTCATAACTCAAATATTTAAGTTCATTGAACTTATTTATCTTAAAAATACATGAACGTTTAGTACATAAATTAGGGCGAGGAATACCCACAATCCCTTGCTGCTTGAATTATTTAATTCCTTGGTCAGAGGGAACATATGGGGACATTTAAAATACAGTTGTAGTTGTTATTAGGAATTCATAGATGGAAGCTCTTTTGTTGAATTTACGTTTTGTTGCAAATAGTTGTTTCGTGTGATGCCACGATTAGGTTATCTGTCCCCTTTGGTCAAGTTGGACCCTGTTAACATTATCTCAGTCCTACTTATGCATGTGCAACTGAAGTGCAGGTATACTGTACATGCATTAATGTGTAGAATTAAGTTGATTTAATGACTGACCTAGAATCAGTTAGCATCTTATTTGAGCTGCGCTATTGTTTGATCTAAAATGTTATGAATTCAATTAAAATTATTAACAACAGAAGAAGCAACCATCTTTAAATAGCAAATCTGAGTTAAGTCTATTTGCATCTATTAACTCAATTTGTATACTTAAGTTTACTCTAAAGATCCAGTTAATTGAACTGAAATACTCAAGTTTTGGGAGACTCTTTTACTTAAATGGAATTAAGTTTACTTAATCAAATGAGTGCAATGAACTTATTAGGGTTTTCAGTGCACCAAAAAAGCAAAGTAAGAAATAAACACTATAATTCTGTACCTTAGAGTAGTCAGTTCATATATATGTACTATACAATTTCAGTTTCTTTGATTAAAACAATAAATCTCCCTTTTAAAAAGTCACGTTAAAGCGATAATACTACTGAAATCGAACCAGTCTGATTTTGGCCAAGTCAGACTAAGAGACCTAGATAATGCGACTGTAGCTTGACTTCGTCCTGCATGTTAATCGGACTACAACTGGCCATGACATTGTGAGCATGAATGCTCACAATCGTCCTTCCATCAAATATTTGAAGACTGCAACTAGACTATGCAAAAACCTGCTGTATAGTAGCTCGATTATAACAATGTTTGTAAAGGTACTGAGTGTAAATTTTAACTGATCCTAGAAAGACATGTCAGCCTATGAAGCGCTCCTTCATAAACATGCCAACACAGCACTATCAGGTTCTGAGAAAACCTCACCACTACTCATGAGAAGCCTCATTAAATATGATAATTCTTTGACATCCTGAGAAGAATTGACTACCTGTGGAAGATGTTCCAGAGAAGACCACGAGGGTTTTCAAAGCTCCCGAAATCAACCAAGGGATCTCCCTCAGCTTCCGCCATTTTGGATACACCTCAGAGCATTCCTCTTAAACTGAACAAATCTGTTCCTCGCCCTACTTTCCCTCAGACTTACGCAGAAATAAACACAGGCAAACATCAACACTGTCTGCCTACTCAATGTGAAAAGAGAACTGCACAGCCCTAGGGTGAAGTTTGTGGCTGTGGTTCCATGATAAGTTCCTCTCTTGTCTGCTGTAGTTGATAAGGGGTCTAGATGAGGCCTTATAATGTAGATTTCTGTGCCCTAAACCAAGAGATAGCCAAGTGTCAGACAGTATGCTGAAGCACATAAAACCTTGATGGATGACAATATTCAACCAGGGAACAATAAGGAGCTCAAGAGTTATGAGGATCAATACACTTTCAGACACTAATGTACACTTGAAAACTAGAGACAAAAAACGGTGACACTGTTTGCATTCACACAGCAGCAGAATACAGTTGTTAGTCCTGTTTCAGAGTGCTAAATATGGTTCTGTTCATACACAGTTTTTGAGTTTATAGAATGACAACCAAATTCTATAAAAAAAAAGTGACTTTTCATAGATTTTCAGGACCTACAACTTTATTGAACAGGAAAGTCACTTCATACAATGTGATTGCCGTTTATCTAAGATAGGGGATGTTCTTAGAACCCTCTTATCTGTGATAAACAATTCTTCCAGCAGGAAATGTAGTAAATTGTTCTTACTGTAGGAGTTTGCGATTGCAAAGCAATGTAGCAACATGGCGCACTGAGGGGCCAATCAGACCAATTTCATTCTTGCATTTAAAAAAGCTAGAAGCAGTGCAATAAATAGAATGTAATGCATGTGTCTCAAGCTGACTTTTTACCTTGGCACATCATCTAAAAAAATGCAGCAATATACAGTGCAGTGGTCAAAGTCGTCTGTCTAGTGCATGTTTCCATAAAACAACAACTACAAAAAGAGTGCAGATGGATGCAAAAGTCTAGTGTGAACAATAAGATGCATTCTTAAATGTTGAAGTTCTAACTTGACACTGCATCTACAGAATGTGGTGCTTCTATGCAGGACACCAAAAAACAGCTGGACGCGGTGCAACAGTCAAAGATGTCCATCTAGTGCATGTTAGTAAAACAGAAAAAACACTGAAAAATAGTGCAGACAACCACAAATATGCCTTGGTGTGAATGGCCACTTAATATAGAATGTGCAGTCACATGTGGGATTAGTCATTTTACAATGGCATTGAAAGCAGCTCGTCCAATCAGAATTTAGAGCAATAAATTGAAGATTTAATGCACACATTGGACTTGTTTATTGAAAATCAATGGGTCAGTTGTATAAAACTGTATAGTGTTTTGGGAGTCGCATCTTTAATTTACTTTGGTCGCTATGGTTAGAGTCATTATTCACAGCTAATGGCTAGAATAGAAAGGACTTGACATCGAATGCAGAGAATATTCAATCCTTCAATTCTGTTGTATGTACAGGACAATGCAAGATTCACACCTTTAGTAAATACGGTTGTCAATCCTCTGCAATGACTGTGTAAACGTTTCTACAAAAGGTAAAGTCTGCAGGACTTCCCATTGTGGCCACCCATTTAATCTGATATTTGATTTAAGATTAATAAATATATCTGTAAAATGTTTCTGAAAGTATAACATATTGTGTCTATTATATAACAGGTCCAGCTTTTGGTGCTGTGGGAATATTCGGTGTTAGAGTTTGTTTTTTTGGGGATCTGTACTTTTACCACTTCCTGTTCCTTAAGAAAAAGGTAGATACATTGTTTAGTCACCGCAGAGCCATTTCCTGATATGTTCACACGTACACAAAAAGCTTTCCTCTGTTTATGTGCTACCTCAATAAGCAGCTGCCAAGACTTTCTCTAAATGAAGGCGCAAGAACCTTACTCTGATATTATTGTTAATGAAATGGGTGTTATACACAGCCTGGGAAAAGAATGGCTTGTAAGGGTCGCTTAGGCCGTTGGAATGGTGCACCTGTGTATGAAGTAGGGCTGGGTATCGATACAGATTTCCCGAATCTATATGATTCCGGTTCACAAGTTCTCAATTCAATTCGATATTGATTCATAATGTCCCTTTGCTTGCATACGAAATACATTATTTCTCAGCTAATTCTATGAATTATGTATCACATTTCACTTTTTAAAATAAACATATCAATGTATTTAATCAATAAATATAATACAATATTGCAAATATTATTTTATAGTTTAGTTGCATAATTTGTACTATTTACAAGTATTTACGTTGATTTGTTGAACATGTGCCAAAAAACAGTACTGTCTTTTTAAGGGAATCCTGCATATCTTTAAAAGGGTCTTTAAATTAGCATGAGATAAAGCCATTCGAGTCTCTCTTTAACATGCGTTATGCCTGATTAGAACTAAATGTTTCTTTTTTGTTGAGGTTTATGATCAGCAACTGACTGTAAAGAACAGAAAGGGTATTAAAAGAGACGAGTATATTCAGTGAAAAATGGGTCACGTGGATCTCGTATTTGAACACAGAGATTACACTGAACATCTTTTACTCTCAACACACAGTGAAAGGATCTCGCTGCTGAATACTCCACCACAATTAATTCACTGGTAAGTGAAATCTAAACATGTTAAGTCACATAACTGAAATTTGGTTGCAAATGCGAGTGATTTCCTCTCATTGTATTGAAGGGTTGCGAAGAGTAAAATATAAATCTTGGAATTTAAGAATTGATATCGAGATCGTTCAAATGAAGATTGCGATGCATCGGTAAACTGATATTTTTACCCACCCCTAGTATCAAGGGCCTATTTAATTCATGTAGATGAGCTGAAACATTACAGTTCATAATCACCTGTACTTTCCATATAAGGAACTGAACTTGTTTCACTGAAATGGAATAAACCCCAAAACAGTTGTTTTATATACTCTCAATCAATATAGCAAGACACTGAGCATGCTTAAATGCACGTTCTTCCACTGATCATGGCTAATAAGCAGACAACGTGTATGGTCATGGAAATTGTAATTTATATTCATAAGCATATTAAGCATAAACCTTTTGGCACATGAAGTTTTGATTTGTCATTACCCATTTGCAAGTTGCATGTAAACAGGTGCAGGTTTATAATTTCTGAGGCCGAGTAAATCAAGATTAATTTGAGTATAATAGTAAAAGAGTAAGTAAATCATTCACTTGTTGCTGTGTGTTGTATTGAAGAGAACATAATACAATCTGCTTCTTTACTGAGATAGTGACAAAACGGTGTTTCTTGTCTCCATGTAAACCTCCATATGTACCTCCATACACTTATACTGGAAGTGGTTGTAAAACCACTATAGGTGGAAAATAAGGTGGATAGTCTGAAATTACCCTCTTCCTTGGCTGATGTCACCTCCATCCCCTCCAACCATAATCAACTTTTCACAATCCAATAAATTAACAATTGATCAAATCCACCCCACATTTGTGTCTCGTTGAATATCCTGTTTTACCTGGAAATACATATTGTGACAGTAAAATGGGTTGTGAACACGGTCATGCTAAAACACAGACCAGGGCTGAATTGCAATTTTAAGACTTCCACTACACACTCAAAGCATGCATTTTGTTATATTAGCCCACAAAACATGCACAGATGCAAATGTCTGGAATAAAATTACGATTTGGGCCACTCTAATCTTGCATACTAAGTATATAGGATGTATAGGATGCATATTAGTAATTAGCATAGAATAATTGAATTAATTATCATTATTATCTATCCTTTATTTCTATGAGAGACAAAACATGCATTAGGAAAAAACAGCCAACACTCAAAATAACAGAACTGACTTAACTCAATCCCGAATGATTGAAATGACGAATGAAAAACATGCCAGACAGAACTCCTAGGCTCACAGGCTACCAGGACGTCATGTTTCCTAAACCAGTTATGTCTGTCTTACATCTCTCCTTTTGTGTGGGTAACTGATACCAAAGCACACTCAAACTGCAGTCTTCACAGAAAAGACTAAAAACTACATACAAGCAGTGGCATGTTATAGTTCTATCTAAAACCATGTTAAACAGAACACTGCGAGTTCTGTTACAATTATTATGCATGTAGCTTTTATTAATTGAGACAACATGGAATATTTGTACTAACTAAAAAAGACACCAAAAGGCAAAATGTGATTAAAAACAGTGATTGTTTCCAGAAGAGTTTTTCCATGTCCGCTGGCAGTCTATCAAAGAGATCTCATCAGGAAGTTATGTAACTGTCTGGTACTTGCGATGTCTGTCAGCACAGCGGCAAAATAACGCCCAAGCAGAAGGGAGTTGTGGTAGTTCTCTACTTGAGAGATTTTGAAAACAAAAATTTATCAACATTCAGTCGTGAATGAGAGAGTCAGATCTTACCTGATCAGACAACAAGATCCCGACCTTCTAAACTTAATTTCCACAGAATAGATTGACAATGCAATCCAGAATTGCCGGTTGACATCCATCAGATAACAGTGAATAAACAAGTATCAGTGAATTTAAACAGAAGATTATAGATTAGATTATATCTCTAACCACTCTTTTAGGACATTACATAGATGTCTAAATTGTTACACAATCAAAATAAACAAAATATGTTTGTATTTCAAGATATCACTTAAATAAATGGCACGGAAAGTCAAAAAAGCAATGGTTTCCTTTACACCTTACATGTAATGCGGAATTACATGCACTCCGAACACAGTTGACCAAAACAATCCAATTAGGATCATTAATCTCACTGTCTATACTTGCACACAGTAATGCAAATCCGTTGTGCTAAGACTCAGTGATCAATATCGTTAATAGTTGTAGTTCACATTCAGAACTTTGTTGAAAACAATTTACCAAACATCTGCCCTCTCAAATATCATAGTTAGGTACTTCTGTGTTTTGAGCCACTGCCAGTCTATTTCACTTTCATTAGTACTTCGATAGCAGCTAATTGTGAGCAGGCTAACTGATCCGAGCCAGAAATAGACACAGCAATCTCTTAATTCTTTACTGTCCTGTTTGCTCCCATAACAAAGGGTGATTGTTTTGTTTTAGCCCTTTTTTGTAAGGTCTAAATCAAAATGTTATAACTTACTCACCTTCATGTTGTTTAAAACCTATTTGTCTTGATGTCACTTGGTGTGCTTTTCCGTGGACACTTTTTGAATATCATCCTGGCCATACTTTGCCATATAATGAATGTGAATGGGGACTGGGGCTGTTAAGTTCCAAAATGACAAAAAAGCACCATAAAGGCCTTTGCACTTTGCGATTATGCGTAACGAAATCACAGATGAATGGCCCTTTCACATTAAAAGCATGGTGAATGATTGCCGTTAGCCTATTCACGGCTTTACAAAAGGTGGTGCTAATCGACAATAATTTTTACACCGGAATGTGGCACAAAGCACTTTTCAGCTGGTCTGCTCTCCGCCCATAATGGGTGAGAAGAAGAATTTGACAAGTAAACTACTGAATCACAATTCAAAAGACAAGTGAGTTCTCAAGTGAGCCGATCGAAAAAAAATAAAACTTCTCTCTACAAGCTGCAACAGAGATGTTGTTGATTTGCTCAAACAAAAGTTGTCAATTTAAACAATACTGATTTTGTATCTCATTGCAACGTTTTTAAGGCATTTGTTGCAAATAAAATACACATCCTCGCTGCTGATTCAGGATTTCTTCCTCGAGTAAAAAACATTTGTCAGTGCATAAATGTTCGCTCTAGATGTGAATTGGCTTCATAGGAATCCATTGTTTTGACTCAAATTGTTAATCACGCTGCGAAATCGTGGCATAAAATTTGCATATATGGTGTGCAAAGGGATTTAAAGTGCATTAAGTGGTCCTGGATCTTCTTTGCGCATTCATGAGATAAGTGAAGTCTGATTCATAAACAAAATAAGTCTTTAGATTTTTTCATTAAATCAGTTGTTCACAAAACCAGAATGAATGATTTGTTCACGAATCGGTCTGATCCGGTTCTCAATTTACGGACTCAATGATTTGGCCGCAGTTAACAGTTAACAGCTCACTGCTTAAGTTGAAGACATAAATATAGAAGACACGAGACATATAAATGGCTTTTATGATACGTTTAGTGATTGTGCCTCCTTTTTGAAGCTTGAAAGCTCCACTCCCCATTCTTTGTAACTGGAAAATACATTTTTCAATAGTTCCCCTTGTGAAGCAAAAACTCATTCAGTTTGAAATGACATGAGGGCAGGGGCGTAGAATTTGGTAGGGACGCTAGGGACGTGTCCCTACCAATATCCAATGACCACTGATTTGCCCCAGCAATAATTTCGATAAAAAAATTAAATATATTTATATATAAAATCAATTTTATATAAAATTAAATATATTTATATATAAACCAATTTTATATAAAATTAAATATATTTATATATAAACCAATTTTATATAAAAAATAAATTATATGTATATATAAAACCACTCGAGCGTTCTGTGAAAAAGGCGCAATTCCTGGTACACGTGGTTCTCTATTATAAGTCCCGCCTCGCGAACCGACATCGCTAATCCGATTGGCTTTCCTTTTTCTTTCTAACTTGTGAAAGGCTGTAGCTTAATTTGGTTGTGAGAAGCGCCAAAGATCCTCCGAAACCTAGAAGCGGTAAGTGGGAGAAATCAACAGCTCTGTGAACAAAAATACGGGACAAATCGCGTCACATATTGATTATGGGACAGTGCAGTTTTTTTCAATGTATGACAATCACGGGATAAATAGCAAACCTAAACTGTGTGTGTGCGTGCGTGCGTGCGTGCGTGCGCGTGTGATGGGCACTTACAATGAAAGATCATGACAACAGGCTATTTTATATGTGCTTGCTATTTAAAAAGGTGTATAAATCTGACAAATCATGTTTCTATTTAAGTCCAGTGTTTTGCACAAGTTTCTGTAAGGGTTGTGTTTTGGGGTGGGGCTTGGTCTAGGTCGTTTAAAATAGGAATCATTAACTTGATAAAAAAAAAAAAAAGTCTGCAATGTCCTGAGCTTAAAAATATAGTGAAACAAACATGTGTTTGTCAATTAGGCTAATTTTTTGATGTGCTGAGCCAGGATGGCTGCTAAAAAAAGAAAAGTAGACATTAGGAGCTACTTTAAAACAAACACAAGTAAGTCATTTAAAATATTTTCTCAATTGCTAAAGTGTAGAGTCATCAACAACTGTAAAAATAATAATTAGCCATAAATGTTTTCCCTCACTGTTAATTCCCTCAATGTGTTATTTTGCCAGCTAAGGTGACCGAAACAGTCCTGCTAGGTAGTAGCTCAGGAAGAGAGGCAGGGTCACAGGTGAGGTCAAGCTATGACATGATGTTGACATGTTAGTAGTGAGATTCATTATTGTGACAATTGTTAGGCAGATGATCTGCTATAGTTCTTCAATGTGTGTTTGAAATGAGAGCTTTGATTAGGCACAAGTTGTTGTCTCATTTTTCATATGCATACATTGTTTCATTTTATCAGGTGACCGAAACAGTCCTGCTAGGTAGTAGCTCAGGAAGAGAGGCAGGGTCACAGGTGAGGCCTAGGCTGGTAACAATGTAATCATAAGAGTAAATGTAGATATTTGTTTTGTATTACATTGAGGTTGCACTGGTATATTAAGAGGTTTATTAATCACTCATCATACATGGTTTTAATAATATGGGCATAAAGTGGTTACTAGCTGTATCAGTGTGTAGATGTATTTTTCAAATGTGGTAGTTGATACAGAGTGGTTAATTGTGTACTGTGGTGTATTTTTAAGGATGCTGGTCCATCTGTAGACAGCAATAAACAGAGTAGCTGTGAAAGTGATGACATCAAAGAACAGAGAGACAACAATGAAGAACAGTGTAGAACTGGAGATATTCTGGACTTTGACATCAAGCCAAACCAACCTCACCCCAAGAACATTGCAGTTCAAAAGCTGTCAAATAGGGTCCTCCATTTTCAGGAAAATTGGTACAAGCCGTATCCATGGCTTCACTATAGCCCCACTGTGAAGGGAATTCTCTGTTTTTACGGTGTGAAAACATACACAATAAATAAAAATACACTGTCCAAAAAAGCAGACCCTGCGTTTTCCTCAAAGGGATTTAGTAACTGGAAGAATGCTCTTGTTAGCTTTGAACGCCACCAGAATAGTAAATCTCACCATCATGCAGTCACAGTTAGTGCTCAAGAAGCAAACCCAGTAGATGCACAACTCTCAAGTGCCTGGGCAAAGCAACAAGATAATGCTAGGCACTGCCTGCAAAATATTGTAAGTTCAGTACAGTACCTAGCTAGGCAGGGTCTGGCACTGCGGGGCCATGAGACCCAAGATGGGAATCTATTTCAGCTTTTGAAATTTAAAGCCAAAGATGATGCTAGTCTCTCTAGTTGGCTATCCCGTTGTCATGACTATACCTCTCCTCCAGTGCAAAATGAGATTTTGCAATTGTTAGGAAACTGGATTGTCAGAAGTATTGCAGTCTCTATCCAGTCTCTACCAGTTTTGCAGTACTCACTCATTATAGATGGCACTCAAGATGTATCAGGAGTAGAGCAAGAATCTATCAGTTTTAGATATGTGGACCATGACCTGATACCACAAGAGGTTTTTGTTGGTTTATATGAAGTTCCAGGGACTACTGGAGTGGAAATTGCTAGGGTGGCTGCGGATGTCCTCGAGGCTAAATATTCCTATGAGTTGTCTAAGGGGTCAGACATATGATGGTGCTGCCAATATGTCAGGAAGACATTCAGGAGCACAAGCAGAACTTAAAAGACAGCACCCATTGGCTTTGCATGTACATTGTGGGTCACATTGTCTTAACTTGATCACACAGTCTGCTTGCCTAGCCAGTCCAGTGATACGTGATGCCTTGCAGTGGGTCCAGGAGCTAGGGACATTAAGCCACCAGTCTGGGAAATTTAAGGCCTTATTTTCAGCAGTAGCAGCAGGTTCAGAAAGACAGTCCATATCACTCAGACCACTGTGCCCAAACAGGTGGACAGTGCGAGGAAAAGCTATCAGAGCAGTGCTGTCTCAGTATGAGAGTGTTTTATCTAGCTTGGAGGAGATGGCATCAAATGGATCTAACACGGTGTGAGGGCAAATGGACTACGAGAGAGATTTGAAAAGGGGAAAACTGTGCTTGGACTTTTTTTGGCATTAGAAGGGATTGATTAGAGTGTCTGAACAAGTCCCTGCAAAAACGGACAGAAACAATTGCAGGAATGAGAAGGTCAATAGAGTGTGTCAGATCTACTCTAAAAGGCAAAAGAAATGAGGACAGCTTTCAGGAGGTTTTTCAGAAAGCAGTGGCAATGGTTGACTCCCTTGGGATTGAGTCTATTCAGATTCCTCACCAAAGACAGCCACCAAAACGTTACACTGGTGGGGCGAGCCAGCACACTCCCAAGTCAGCTGAGGAGCATTATAGAACAGAGTTCTATAAAATGATAGATTGTATTGATGCTCAGCTTCAGGACAGGTTCTTCAACCAACCAGATCTAGATGTCTTGCAGAAGCTAGAGGAAACACTACTGACTGGAAAGGTAAATGACATTGTTGATCAGTATCCAGAACTGAATAGGGATAATCTAACAGTCCAGTTAGCCATGTTTCGGACTAATAATACTTTCAAATCAAGTACTGAAGTGGCTAATATCATGAGAGGAATGGCTATTGAAGTGAGAGGCTTGTTTGATCAAGTTGAAACGCTTGTTAGGCTGCTTTTAGTCATCCCTGTCTCATCAGCTGAGGCTGAAAGAAGTTTCAGTGCTCTTAGGAGACTGAAAACATGGCTCAGATCAACAATGGCACAAGTGAGACTTAACAGTATTGCTGTGTGCCATGTCCACCAGGACAAACTGGACAAAGTTGATGTCAAACAAATATGCCAACAGTTCATTTCTGTTAATGACAGACGTAGGCATGTGTTTGGCTTCTTCAAATAGTAAAGACAGTAGACACAAAGTTAAGTCTCTGTCAAACTGCCTCCTTGTCATTATTTGTTGCCTGTAACATTACAGAATTCATTATTGCATTACACTATGAGCGTTTTTTTTGTTTTTGTTTTTTGTTGTAAGTTTATTTCGAATTTATGTAAAAAAGAACATCCGAAAAGAAAATGAAAATCAAAAAGACAAATCAAAGTGATAAGAATAACACAACAAATTAATTAACAATAGTTACAGCCATGGACTTTTTAACTCCTGTCATTGTCCATTACATATTTGAAAAGGAGTGGGAAGAAAAAAAACATAAAAAAATTTGAAGTTTAAAGTTAATAAGTCTGTTAATCTGCCTCATTGTCATTATTTGTTGCCTGTAACATTACATAATTCATTATCGCATTACACTATGAGCAGATTAAAGTTAATAAGTCTGTTAAACTGCCTCCTTGTCATTATTTGTTAAACCTGTAACATTGCAGAATTCATTAATTAACACATTAAGGTCAATGTAAAATAATAACCTTAATACATTGTCCCATTCATTTCATTTCCTGAATCGAATCCTCTGGGGATGTCCCCACCAATCTCAAAATCAAACCTACGCCTCTGCATGAGGGTGTGTAAATAGTGACCGAAATGTAATTTTTTTTGGGAGTAAACTATTACTTATGTAAAATAGATGTAAAACTATATCTGTCCAAGATGTCAGATTTGTGAGTACTTATTGAGTGCAGACTTTAGGACACACTACTGACATCTTTCTTATAAGTGGAAGGGAATGGATGAGGTTTGGTTAAGAGGTCTGGGCTCAAAAGAAGCTCCACCCAGCCCAGTTTGCACTATAAAACTAAACACGGCAAATTTTAGCATCACTGTGTCCCAAACACTCACTGGAAAAGTGAATGTGCTAGATCACGCTCACTCATGGACAGCAGGCAGGAGACTAAGTACCAAACGCTGACATGCAGAGATCTGATTGGTTGAGGGAACATGATATGCACAACAATCTTAAGTAACATACCAGCCCAGCAAAATAGCTTGGAAATACTCATTTGTCAGGCAGAACATGGCTATAAATCAAACTACCACCCTGAGCTGTCAATTCAGGACTCATCGCTGGGTCTACAGCAACAACATATATCTCATTCTCAGTATACCATGACACAATTTCTAAAAATAGATTGATGCTAATGAATTCCACACCCAGGAAAACAACAGAGGATTTGACTAGCACACATCCATCCTAGCATGACTTATCCATCTGCCCAGCACAAGGGCATGACTGTAGATGCAATAAATAAGAACTGTAATCTCGTCCAAAGGAATCATGGATGCAACAGACAAAATGTACATTGGTCGCTTACAGAGTTGGGTAGAGTAGCCAAAAACATTACTCAAGTAAAAGTACAATTACTCATGTTTATAAATACTTGAGTAAGAGTAATAAAGTATCCAACTTTAAGAACACTTAAGTAGCAAGTAACTAGTTACTTCCACATATAACAAAATAGATGTTCACCCCCCAATATTCCATTACATAATGCACATTTAACATGTGTTACATAATAGTAATAATTATTATTATATTGGAAATTCCGTCATCATTCACAATCATGTTGTTCCAAACCATATGACTTTCTTTCATGAACTACAACTAAATAGATGGTATACAGAATGTTAGCCTTAGTCACGGTTTACTTTCACTGCATGTTTTGTTTTTTCCCCTCCATATTTTAAAAGGGAAAAAGTCTCTTTCAGTCTCTAACATTCTGTCTAACATCTTTTGGGTTCCACAAAATACTGAAAGTCATATGGGTTTGGAACAAAATAAACGTGGGAAAATCATGACAGAATATATATTTATGGCTAAACTATCAGATAAATATGAATCTGTAAATATCAAAAAACATTTGTAAAACTTTCTAGTAATTATTACAGTGAAAAAACATGAACAATGGTCCACAGGCACTATTATTTATAATACTGAATAAAACAAAGCAAGCTCATGCTTAATTAATGCTTAATGTTGCTACTTCAAAACCTCTTAAAGTCCTGCATGGATTCTTAGTTCAGGGTAGTTACAGTATTTCATAGAAATAATTTAGATCATTAGTTCTGTACACTAAGGGTAAACTACACCTTTTATTTGTGTTTGGAAGCGTGTTATGCTCATTTGAGTTCAAAGCTTGTTCTCTGCTCATCTGTCAAACGTAGAAATGCTGTCTGCATGTGATGGGCAGAGCAAAAGGCATTTACACCTAACGTGGATGTTTACATGGAAACAGACAGATGTATTGCAGCACTGATATAAACATTTATAATTATGGCTGAGGTCCTAAGAGCCCATAGATACAGAAAAAACAGAAAATGGTCATCACCATGACACAGACAAGCTCACATCATCACAAAATCATCAAAACTTACAACAACGTCCTTTAAGTTGGAGCTGTAATTTATATTTGGAAATATCCGCTTGTCTTGGTGTAAAATGAAGGTATTGTGTGACGAAAGAAAGTGTTTGTTTTGAGTGGTTGCTGCAGGAGTGGAGCTCGTCTTGATTGACAGAGCACCGATGTAAGATCCAGTCGTAAAATTCCCATTAAAAAACTCAATAAATTGCACATTTAATAATATTCATTGAATTAAAACCAGTAATTTATACTACCCACCTCTGGTCATTTAGCACATGCTTTTATCTAAATGAGGAACATAAGCAATTAATCATACAAAAGCCAACCGTAGACACAGTATCACACATTTAGGTTCTAATCGTAGTTGGAGTAGTGCAGAAACGTAAAAAATATGAATTTTGGGAATGGGGAGTCTAATTTCATGGACATTATCACACGTAGTTGGACATTTAGGAATTAAGCTTAAACTTTTTCTATAGCACCATATTAAAGGGCCTATTTAAATAATCCTTAAAACGTATAATAATAATATTTTTATATTACACACATACAAACACACAATAACATTTTATATAAATATATATAACTGAAAATCACTGAGATCACATTTTTCCCCAATTCTGATGGTTATTGTGAACATTAACTGAAGCTCCTGACCCGTATATTAATGATGTCAAGCATTACACTGTTGCCACATGATTGGATGATTAGATTAATCGCATGCATAATTTTACACATGTTCCTAATAAAGTGCTTAGTGATACATATCACATACACGCACACACTTACATAGTACTTTATTAGGAACACTAGGTCCTAATAAAGTGCCTGACGCGGTCTATTGGGCAGATATTGCCCATCCACCTCAAAGTTAGACGTGTCATGCATTCTGCTCACTACAATTGTACAGAGTGCTTATCTGAGTTACCATAGCCTTTCTGTCAGGTCAAATCAGTCTGGCCATTCTCTGTTGACCTCTCTCATCATCTCTCTCAGTGCTCACTGGAAAGTTTTTTTTTTTTTTTTTTACACCATTCTGAGTACCATTTAGTACCACTGAGTACCACACCATTTAGAGACTGTTGTGCATGAAAATCCCATAAGATAAGAATTTACAGAAATACTCAAACCAGCCCATCTGGCACAAACAATCATGCCATGGTCGAAATCACTGATATAATTGTTTTTCCCCAAATCTGTTGGTTGATGTGATCATTATTTGAAGCTCCTGACCCATATATGAATGATGTTATGTACTGCAATGTTGCCACATGATTGGATGATTCAATTTGTGCATGAATAATTGTATACATGTTCCTAATAAAGTGCTTGGTATGTGTGCATACATATATATATATTTATATTCATTTGATATGGCAGAGGTCAGTGGCTCCACACTGCACCTCTGTTAAATTAGAGAGGCCTCTCTGAATTTATGCTGACAGGGTACAGCTATGACAAACGAGCTTCAGTGGCCATTCTCCCGGTATGTTCAGCCAGTGTAACAGCACAGCTCTTCATTTTCATAAGGGATAGGCAGAGTGGCACCCTTCTTTCTGATTTAATCCCTCTGCACAGCCTCCATCAGTTCTGCAGTATGAATCTCAAAGTGCTGATCTAGGATCTTAATCCTCAAGCCTAGCTGGGTATTTCATCAGACTATGAAGAGCTTCAAAGAATAAAATAGATGTTACCCCATCTAACCCTAAGCAATATCAAATAAAGCCTTTTATTTAGTCGAATCTTACACAAAATAACAAAGCATATCAAAACAAGAAAATAGGTCTAGTCTATTATTTTTAAAGAAAAATGGTTTTGTTTTTTTACCATCAGTACAGATGATTTTAATGTTTGATAGTTAATAAATGTTACAATTATTATTAGGGCTGTCAATTTTACATGTTAATTCAGTGTGATTAATTATATATAAAAATGTGTACAAAATTTATAAATAACACAACTGATCATGTCCCCGGACAGTGATTAGCAATATTCCTTCCATCTGAGCAATTCAAGCTTGAAGTACCAACTGTTTTCTCCAGGGGGCAGTAAGCAAAACTTCAGCTGTTTGGGCAACACGGTTATACAGAGAACAAATAATATATATTATATATTTTACAGCATTTATTAATCTGTTAGTGTTAGTTAATGAAAATACAACTGTTGATTGTAAATTAAAGTTGAGTTTAAATTATCTATATTATAATTGTTTATAATATATATGTATGATCTATAATGATTTCAATATAACTAAGTATTTATTGAATTGTTATTTAAGGGGCCAAGCACATATTTATATATGTGATTAATTGATCGGCGTACCATATAATTAATTCAATAAAAATATTTAATCGATTGACAGCCCTAATAATTAACAGTTGTTTTTTTTTTGGGAAGCATATATATATGTATTATAATATTTATCATTTAAATTTTTTTAATATTTATATAATTTATATTATTACATAAAATTACATTTATGCAAAGTTGTTTTGTTATTGGTATTTTCTGTTTTGGGTTATGTTTAACCATTAAGCTTTACGTTCTTACTTAACAATTAATAAACTGTGGTGTAATGGCATTGGGTGCTGCTTTAGAGACCCACTTGATGGTGCCGTTTAACATTAGAGTCTTAAAAATCTGATAACTGATCAAATAGAAAAGTGGCAGTATTGGTTAAGATCAATATCTAGTCATTGCACCTTAATCTCACACTGGGTGTAGCTGAAACAAACTCTACTGCTAGCAATTTCTTACATTTCTGCCTCATTTCCTACCCACTTCCTGCCTCCAACCCCACCAAACATGGGTTACACACCCACTCCAAACCCACAGGAGAAGAGAGGTGAAGGTAGCATTTTCATTTTTCTGCTCCTTTATACACCGTAATAATACCACACAATACCAAACCAATACATTGTATGTTTCACAACCCAGATATGGCAAAAATTGTAGATCAATGTTATAGCGACATCTGCTGGATCTACCCAGAAGAGCATTAGCTCCTCAGCAGATTTAAGGCCAATTGTTCCATGTAGTTAGACATTATTTTTCCAGTTTTCTACTTCGAATAAGTCATGACTTTCAGTTAAGATGCTTTGAAATGATGTGCGTTGTAAAAAGTGCAATACAAATAAAAGTGACTTTAATAAAATTATTGGCAGTATTACATGCCAATACATACAAGAGTATGTGCATGCCAACCTAAGAACTGGATTCAGCTATTTGATAATAATAGAACATCTCTATGTGCATGTGCTGAGAGCAATTCTTGCCTGAAGGTTGCTTCCAAGAATGATTATTTCTATTTGATATTTCTAGAATACATTTTGGATCGATGCAAAAAAAAAGTACTATAAAATTATACAGCAACAATTAACTAATTTACTAAAAAGCATTTGGTCTTCTGTAAAATCCAATACTTCACAATCAGTGGGTATGTTTGGAAAGGCATACTATTAATATTTTTGCAGTAAGTATACTGTGAAAAATGTTGTATGCATGGAACACCTGGATTGTATACTATGTCCTGCCAATACGGTCTACTTATGCTCTATTGGCCTGACTCTGACTGGCAATTTAGTTAAATTTCACTTTGACTGTCATTTCAATACAAGAAAATACAAACAAATACAAATATAATGCAAGTCTCAGGCTAAGCACCACCGTATATCTAAACAAGCCATTACCTGTATTGGCATATTATCTTGTTAGTCTAATCAATGGCATTTATGTGTCAAAAGTGAAGCCTCAACTCAGATAGCCTGCACCAACCTAAAAAGGTCCTTATATTGCATGAAACTGTAAGAACCAAGCCAATTTTGAAAAATGTGCTGTGGAACAGTGATAGCTAATGACCTCCCATGCCCCATTAACAGCCATTCAGCTTCTTTCTCAAATGTTCCTCTCTGGCAGGTGGCTGAAGGAATGCTGCCGAGACAGAAGAGACACAAGAGACTGTCGAATATATTCCTATCAGCAAAACAAGCTGAACCTGAACAGTGCGAGAAAACCCTGTGTCTATGCATGCCTAGGCAGGAACAAAGTATGAGTTTGTGGGGGACAAAATAGAGACGAAAACTAAATAAAAATTAAGGGGTCATGTTCCACACTTCTTTAGCATTATTTTTCCACACATAAATTCTTGGCTGATGTCGCTTCAGTATATCCACATAATTTTCCTTTCTCATGATCACATCTATTTTGTGAAGTGCACCAGTCCCTCCTGCAGCAAAGCACCCCCATAACATAATGCTGCCACCCCCATGCTTCACAGTTGGGATGGTGTTCTTCGGCTTGCAAGCCTCACCCTTTTTCCTCCAAACATAATGATGGTCATTATGGCCAAATAGTAAAATCTTTGTTTCATCAGACCAGAAGACAAGATCTTTGTCCCCTTGTGCATTTGCAAACTGTAGTCTGGCTTTGGTATGGTGTTTTTTGAGCAGTGGCTTCTTCCTTGATGAGCAGCCTTTCAGGTTATGTCGAAATAGGACTCATTTTACTGTGGATATAGATACTTGTCTACCTGTTTCCTCCAGCATCTTTACAAGGTCCTATGCTGTTGTTCTGGGATTGACTTTCATTTTTCACACCAAACTACATTCATCTCTAGGAAACCATCTCATACATTCATCTCTAGGAATGCATCTCCTTCCTGAGCGGTATGATGGCTGCATGTTCCCATGGTGTTTATACTTGACTGCTATTGTTTATACAGAAGAACATGGTACCTTCAGGAAATTGCTCCCAAGGATGAACCACACTTGTGGGGGTCCACAATTTTTGGCTGAGGCCTTAGTTGATTTCTTTTGATTTTCCCATGATGTCAAAAAAAAAAGGCACTGAGTTTGAGTTGACTCAAATTAGCCTATCAGAAGCTAATTGGCTTATTGCCAACAAGCTAATTACAGTTAACTTAGTGCATGTAATTTTCTGACCCACTGGAATTGTGATAGTCAATTAACAATATCTGTGCATGACAAGTAATTTTTCCAAAATTATAGTTGCTAATATGAAATCTGTGGAGTGGTTAAAAAATATGTTTTAATAACTTAAAGCTGCTGAGACAAAAGCACAAGAGGCTGTGGATATATTCCTATCAGCAAAACAAACTGAACCTGAACAGGTCTAAGCATGCCTAGGCAGGAAAAAGGTATGTGTTTGTGGGAGACAAATTAGAGATTAAAACTAAATTAAGGGGTCATGTTCCACACTTTTTAGCATTATTCTTTCACATCCATTAATGTTAGTTAATTAGTAAGCTAGTTAGCCAGTTAGGTGTTAGTGAGCTAGTTAGTTAGTCAATTAGTTAGCATGTTAGCTAGTTAGATAGCAAGTTAGTTAGCTTTTTAGCTAGCTAGTAAGTTTATTTACAGGGTTATTTAGAGGGTTAGTTAGCTAGATTGTAAATTGCTTTATCCTGTTGGTTGTTAGTTGCAACAGACAATGTGTAGAGTGATAGAAACAGTTTGAGCGAATATGTGCACTCTCAGTTTTCACTTCCTCCTTTTGGAGCTTGTAATGGATATATCTCTTATTTTTTTAAAGTATCTGCTGTGTCTGATGCTCTCATGGTGTTTACTGCTTGCTAGTGTGTCAATGACCTTTGATAGCGACAACAGAACTATTCAGAACCTTTTTCAAAATCAACTAAATTTAGTAATTCAAAATGAATGTAAATTAACTAATTGTACAGTGTGGGGCATTAACATACAGTATAACTGCAGCATATATCTTGCAAAAGTGTGGCAAAGGGCACTTTTAGAAGAAATATCTGTGTTCGGATTGGTATCCACCAATCACAGTGTTGAAATATATAAGTGACCGGTATCTGCCTAAAATTTCCTGATTGGTGTACCACTACAAAAATTAGAAGTAGGCCTGTAGAATCCATAAATGCTCTTGGTGGACTGGGGAGTGAGCTTATTTCACAAAAAGCAAAGATATTCCATGATATGACCCCTTTAAATATGCGAGATCATTGAAGCAAAGCAATGCAATGCAAACAGGATAAAAAGAGGAGAAATATAGAGGGAATGAAAGACTGTAGATCAACAGAACTCTCTATTCACAGTACTGCATTAGTGGGGCCTTCTCTAGTCACTAATCCATTAGGAAGAGAGTTAGTGTAGGAGCTGTGAGGGTCTAAAGCTGGAGATTGAAGAGAGTGGAGCTCCATCTCTACATGACCAACAGCAGCAGTGCTGGATTACACAGGCATTAACCCAAGTGCATTCCACAGCTGCCTAATACTTACATAATACTGAGATGATGCTGCACTCACTCCGGGGGGCCTGCAGTCAATGTACAAAGTATGTTATGTGCCCAGAGATATGAAGAGTATACTGTATATGCACAAAACATGGTGAGTCAAGCTACATATACATCACTTCACAAGAGTAGAAAATCCATGGTCAAGTATGGCATACCCCTTTTATTTTTCACAAGTGGCAACACCATGGACATACATGTATACAATTCCTAAAGACATGAAAGGAAAGACATTTATGTAGCACCTGCTGGATAGCAGGATTTTATAGGCAGCATCTAAAAAAAAAAAAACAAAAAAAACAAATGGGCCACATTCATGAAACACGAGCAGAACAAATTTTTGTTTAAAGAGTCTGTAAAGCCGTTCAGATGTAAATTTGGATGTCTTGATGCCTTCCTCCCTTCAAATACTGTCGGCAAAGGCAACATCTTTCAGCGAAACCATCCTACCAATGTCCCTTTTCGGCAAGTCATCTACTTGGATGCCATCTTGGCAACTACTTTATATCTAGACAACAGCAATGGAAGTTCAGTTAGTATTTACTTAAAGGGGTCATGACATGGGTTTTTTTAATGTATTATTATGTTCCCTTAGGTGCAATTATAGTATTCATATATTTTTTTTTAAGAAAAACTTTTAAAATCTAGTGATTTATGACCTTTTCCCACCCTGTTTCTCATCCTCTGATTCAAACAGTCTGTTTTGGGGGCGTTTTCCATTTAAGACTTCAGTGTTAACGCCCACTGTTATGATTGGCTAACGTCAGTGCCTATGTATCAATTATTGACGCCCCCAGCCAGAACAATATGCAAGTAAACTAAGTAAAAACACTGTGATTATTCATAATGAATGAAATTGCGCTTTAAAAAGTAGTTTAAAGTTTAAAATAGATTACTTACAGTTTGCGTCGTCGTTGTTCCCAGAATAGTCGGCACGGACTTATCTTTGAGCAACAGTTTTCTGGCAAAGCCAGCATCATATTGAGATTTGTTCTCAAAACAGTCATCCTTAAAATGTACAGAACAAACGCTTAAGTTAACACTGCCGTGACTGGGACGTCCGCAAAAAATAAACTGCATCCATTTTTCCCTGACGTCTGGATCTTTCGGCAGCTTATTCAGAGGTTTTGTTTGACCACAGCCAGGAACAGCACATCTGTGTGGCATCGTAATTTTCCTGTGCACAAGTAGTCTCTGTCAGAGCTCGCTGTCCATCGACTGAACACTTGTGAGGCGACGGCGATACTGAAATGAGCGTAGTTGTCTTGCGCTTAAAGCGTAGTTATCTTGTGCTGGAGGCGGTCATATGCGAACGCTGGTACGTCACTTCTAACCGTCACGTCACTTCTAACCATGAATCCAGAACGAGCTGTATTTTGAGCTTGATTAAATAAATGATTCGTTTAGAATGGGGAGGACGTCTTAAAATATTAAACTTGCAGGACGTTTTAATGATACAAAGACCTCTTATATACCAAAAGATCAAGGCAAATTTGGTTTCTCATGTCATGACCCCTTTAAATGGGGAAAGCACAAAATATCCAAAACTGTTGGCAAAGCATACATTTCACTAGCATATATCATTGATGAATCCTGATAAAAATGGTAACAATAAATTTGATCACTCATTAAGCTTCTTTAGGTGATTTCAGGCTTTAAAAAACTGCAATGAATTTCCTTTGCTACAGCTACCATATTGAGCCTTGCAATTTCTCCCATTCATTTATCTCCAAGTGGTCTACCTCCTCATA
This sequence comes from Xyrauchen texanus, assembly GCF_025860055.1. Classification (NCBI taxonomy): domain Eukaryota; kingdom Metazoa; phylum Chordata; class Actinopteri; order Cypriniformes; family Catostomidae; genus Xyrauchen; species Xyrauchen texanus. The sequence goes on along the minus strand of NC_068296.1, from coordinate 12,475,517 downwards.
CTTATACCATCTCTGATCCTAATGAGCCAAAAGGAAAACAGTCGTATTATAGATGTTCCTCTTACAGATCTTAGGGTAGTCTTCTTTCAACTTCTACGGTCTATAAAAATACCATCTATGAAAGTAAAAGCACAGAGGAATTCATTAGGAACACGAAGACCCTAATAAAGTGCCAGTTGTGGTCTTCAGCTGTGGTAGCCCATCTGTCTCAAGTTCGACATGTTATGCATTCTAAGATGATATTCTGCTCACTACAATTGTACAGAGTGGTTATCCGAGTTACCGTAGCCTTCTGTCAGCTCGAACCAGTCTGGCCATTCTCCATTGACCTCTCTCATCAACAAGGCGTTTTCGTCCGCAGAACTGCCGCTCACTGGATGTTTATTTCTTTTTTGGCACCATTCGGAGTAAAATCTAGACTATAGTACGTGAAAATCCCAGGAGATCAGCAGTTAAAGGAATACTCAAACCAGCCCGTCCGGCATGAACAATCATACTACGGTCAAAATCACGGAGATCACATTCTGATGGTTGATGTGAACATTAACTGAAGCTCCAAACATTGCAAGCTGCCTATTTATTTTATGCTTTGTGCTGCTGCGACACGATTGGCTGATAAGCTAATCGCATGAATAAGTAGGTGTACAGGTGTTCCTAATAATGTGCTCAATGTATGTAAGTTTTAGTGTTATTTTTAGCCCCCTTTCAGCACCCTTCAGAATCAGCAGACATTTATTTATTTAATCCAAAACAATGTGCAGTTCACCTATTGTGGATACAGCCAAGTTTAATCAACCTACAGATGGTTTGCTTTTCAGTAACTCACCAGGTTCTGGGTCATCCCTTCTTGGGACTGGCTTTAAGCAGCTCAGGTTCTTTACCAGTTTCCACCACAATAAGTTTAATTTTTTTTTATATTTTAAGGTTAATATGCAATTTTCTTCATATACAGTTTTAGAATTAGAGTTCTGCACGGTCAATATTTTAGAGTTGCCTCAAACTCCAAACTAGTGGTCGAACGACATGTTTTTTTTTAATGGCCGATACTGACCTCCAGAGAGCAGGGTGGCAAAAAGGCCAATACAATGCAGATATTACACAATTTAATATAGTAAAATTACATGAACATAAAATTGCAAAAAAAAAAATAATATATACATAAGGTTTCAAAAGTTTTGAAACACTTGACTGAAATGTTTCTCATGATCTTAAAAATCTTTTGAACTGAAGACGTATGCTTAAATGTTTGAAATTAGTTTAGTAGACAAAAATTGTGCCAACATATGAATTTATTTAATTACAAAACTAAAATTTAATAATAGAAAAAAGTTTTTGAAATTGATGACTTGGACCAAATAATAAAGTAAAGCTTCCAATAAGTGCTCAATATAGATGGGAACTCCTTCAATACGGTTTAAAAAGTATCCCAGGATGATACTTTAAGAAGTTGATTGAGAAAATGTCAAGAGTTCATGTCTGCAAATTCTAGGCGAAGGGTGACTACTTTGAAGATGCTAAAATATAAAATATTTTTTATTAATTTTGGATTTTGTTTTGTCACAACATAATTCCCATAGTTCCAGTTATTCCATAGTTTTGACTTTACTATTATTCTAAAATGTGAAAAATAAATTATAATAATGAATAAGTGTTTAAAAACTTTTGACCGGTAGTGTGTTTGTGAGATATATATATATATATATATAAACACATTTTTTGACTGTTTTCTGAAGGTTGGTTTCTTTTTAGACAAGTCGACTACAAAATTTATTTTTAAACGTCAGTTAAATTAGTTGTTCAGAAATCAGCCGATTTATCAGCCTTTGCAAAAGATCGGTCGACCACTACTCTAAACAGTAATTTGCTCTTGCTCTCTTTTTGCATTCTTTCCAGCAACACTATTTTGCATGTAAAAGCTTTAAACCAAGCCTTCTGTGACTTTTGATGAAAAATGAATGGATATCCCACTGATCTCAGGCTGCTAACATTGCAAGCTGCCTAATGTCCAGTTCCTGTAAGCCAGGGGCCAGTTGCACCAGCTATACGTACGATACAACTTAGCCTAGTTGTGGCGTAAATGGGCACCAAGTCACAATTCGCACACTACTAAATATTTGAGCGTTGCACCATTAAACTGAGGTAGAACATAACCCCATGTATGAACTAAATATTTTTGGAAGACTCCGACCAGTAGTAACGGATGGAATAAAAAGCAGACTGATATTTTATGACATTAATGAGCTCATGTTTGCGTGACAGGAATCAATGGTTTTGACATACAGTATGATGTTGAAATTTACATTCACTTACATTTACGAGAAAATAATTTTTTTTTTTTACTTTTAAGTGGCTCTTAAGCATGAAACTCTTCCATCAGTGCAGTTTTCAGGGTGCATCACACAGTCAAGTTTCAACGCATTCAAAATATATATAGGATATTAAAATAAATAAATGTCTATTTTTCCAGCCTGTTGTATTAGTATTTACCCCATATTTAATTTAGATACAGTTCCTATATTTTTATTTACACAGGGCAAATATAGGCTACTATTTATCAAATCTACTTTTATTATCATATTTTAATGGAGATATAATTTATAACAGCTGAAAATTACATAAACATTTTCGTAATTAAATTACGAAAATTAAGGTTTGAACATAAACTGTAACAAGATCAAATTGAAGTTCACAGCTTTTTAACACTTCTGGGTCAAATTTGAAGGCTGATTATTGGATAAATATTATATTATGCAAATACGCATTACTTTACAGCTTTTACAAGTTGAGAGCTTGCAAACTATTAGATAAGTTTTGCCTTAAGAACAGGTGGTGCAACCAAATTAAGCACTGACTTAGGGCTTAGTAACTACTACTTAGTTTGTAACCAAGTGTGAACTTTACGTCCTAACTTACATGAGAACTTAAGCACAGCTGGTGCAACCCTACCCAGGAGGATAAATTGCAATGCAGCTGATGCCAGATTTATCAACATCAGCAATACACATTTAAGCTGCTGGAACATACAATTTTAATGAATGAGGCATAAACACCTCATACATTCATCGACTAGCTTTTCTGTTCCAAAAAATTATTTAAAAATAAATTTGTACATTTGGGATTGTTTAATCAGGTCCTTAAATTTTCAAAAGAAATGTACAACATTTAAAAACTAGGAAAGATGTGAAATGGCAGATACCTGAACAGCTATGATGTGCTATTATGTACAAGAGATTATTTAGTTCCCTCTTATCCGTTCTCACTGTGAGAAGGCTACTACAGGTCAACAACATGCACAACCCTCTTGCCTCTTCCTGACACAACCATGATAATCTTATTTCAGACAGTCCTGGACTGTGTGCACGCACAGCTTACTACAGGTTGGATGGAATGCGTTTATGGACTTAGATTTCAGTCTAGGCAGATGATATCAATCCATATAAACAGTGAAATCTTGACCTTAACCTCTCAGGTCATTTGATAAGAATTCACATACAGGTCTTAGACTTTTGTTTTTAACCTTATGCAATTATTTCCACAATTTGACCATTAACGTCCATCATGTCAAAAATAAAGACAGATTTTGAGAAATCATATCATCAGAGGAGAGGTTTCTGCACAGATATCTGCTGATCTTTTTCAGGAGGATTTTTCATCTGAATCATTTTCAGTACTTGGTGCTAACCCCTGACCTGAAGTATTGAACTCTTTGTGCTACAGATCTTAATGATACCTCAAATCATGTTGATTGTTTATGAGAGGTGTGCTATTATCTCTGTAGGTGATCGAACTGTTTTCAACTGGAAGATGGAAAAAAAAAAAACAGGCAAAAAAATAATTAAAATAAAATCTCATAGATTTTCATTTAAGGAAGGGCCTGAGACATATTTATTAACCAGAATATCTTGGGCTTTGTTCACACTGCAGGAATCTTGTTTATTGTATATTTAGTTTATTGTAAATGTCATACTGTTGCTTGGAACCGCACCAAAGACTTTCACCCACTGTTGCACTTGTGTCTATGGTTGAGTGACAATAAAAGTGATTTGGAAAAATCAGATTTTTCCTTAAATCCGATTTCTTTGAGTGACTGAACAATTGCAAGTTATATGTGGTCATGGTAATGCAAAGTAATGAATATAAAGCAAACTTGCATATATTCACCATGCATGAGATATTAGCGATGGATGTTTTACCATTGATTATGCTTTTCATGAGGGCAGAATCCAAATATGAACATTCTTCACAGACAATGGCTTAAAAACAGGAGAGGAGGCATGTGCAATGTTTGTTGCTGCTAGTTTTATTGCTATCTGTTTTAGCGGGAACGTCCTGAATTTGGCTGAAATTACGAAGTCTCATGTGGGACATCTTCTATCTTGGGGTCCTGTATTTTAGCAGAGAGCGAAACATCCCCTATTGAAGGCTTTGTGTCCTGTATTAAAGCATTAAAAGGTTGGACGGTGAGACGAGGTCCTTCATCCTGGATTTGTGTGACATTCAATACTTTATCGTGTTGTGGTTTCTCACAGCCGGTATGTCTTTAAGTCAGAAACACCATCAGCCCGCCTGGTGCTGTACTGACTCCTTTACACATTTTATTACCTCTACATTTGTGCTCAGCTGGTAAAAATACAACCATATATATATTTTATTTAAATCCAACGAGTGCATTTCGCCCAGCATTCAGCATTGTTTTGTATGTTCGGCAAGTTCCATCGTAAAATATATGTCAGAAAAGCTGACCAATCAAGTTGTGACCTTATCATTATGCCTTTTGTTTTGTATCTTTTAGGTTCAGTGTTAAAAATGCCAGTGTGAACGCTAACCGAACCAGGACTAAGTGTATCCTTTTCGGTCCGGACCAAGATAACTGAACTACTGTAGATTCTGCACTCAAAATGTAGCTGCAATCCTGTAGATTCAGCCCAAAACTCTTCTTTGAGGCGTTCAAAATTTGAATTGAATTGGTGAATTTAGCATGGTCTCAAACTGGCTGTTCCTCAGCTCTCTCTCACATACACGCACATGGTCACGGGCACACGCATATACAAACACTCACCCCTGCTCACCCTTGTTCTGTGGGGTATAGGGGAAGCCTACAGGAAGCCTAATATAACACACAATAATCCAATTAAAGCCCATTCCAACTCCATATAAGGAAAAGCAAAGCTTCAATTGAAATGTCTTTCTCACATGCAGAAACACACTTACTTTGCATTTTCCTCAATGCATTTAAGTATGCAAACCTGACGTTTAAATGAGGAGTTCACCTAAAAATAGAAATGTCATCACTCACCCTCTGATCATTATATCATTTCTCCTGTAAAACACAAAAGATGGCTTTTCACACTTAACGCTAACCTTCTAAAAACATTTCCTGGGTCAATTTGTTTCAGATTACACACCGTTTGTACTGTACCTTTCTACCCCATACAACAGAAGACTGGATGGTGATTTAAAGAGCCGGGCTCCAAAAAGGACAATAAAGCACCATTACAGTAGCACATTTGATTCGTGCGCAATATTCAAAGTATTCTGAAGCCTGCTGGAGCTCATAAATCGAATGTGTGCTTTTGTTCAACTATCACACTTTTAAAAGTGTTAAGAAAGTCTCAACACATTTAAAAACACAAACGATATCCAGAAGCTAGGGAAGAATTAGCCCGTGAATAACGACATTTTGGTCTAGTTCTCTCTCAAAGCTATTGTATGACTATTTTTTTCCTTTATGGGGCTTGACAGAATACAACAGATAAGCAATGACTGAAGATGAAGCTCAGATTCTGCTTAAGATCTCTTTTGTGTTTCACAAATTAAAGAAAATAACACAGGGTTGGAATGACATGAGTACATTCTGCCAAAATTTCCATTTTATGGTGAACTATTCCTTTAAGTGTCCACGGTCTAGTTAAAAGATACACAAATAAAAATGCATTAATGGTGACCCAATATGCAAGAAATTCAACAAGGTCACTCTAAAGGACAAGCGAGATAAACAAACAGAGGAAGTAAAATGTATAAAAAGACAACTGTTAACCCTTGCATGTGCTGTGTTTGAAGATGAGGGTCATCACATACAATAAAACAAAAGATTTTAAGCTGTTGTATGAACAGGACATTTAAAGTAAATGTCAATCCCAAACACTGACTGTGCAAACTAAAAGGCTAAAAGCCATAGACTCGGATCTGTCTTGTGACAGACAGGTTTGACTCAGCTATGCACTGATCCAATGATATTATCTGGTTAAATGTCCACTGAATGGTGTTAAAAGCTTTGTTGGGTTAATGCTCCAACAAGTTTTAAATGAACAAATATAACTTTTTCTCCTAAACCTTAACCGATAGTGCAACACACTCTCACAGCAAAATCGTAAGGATTCGTATGAGTTTTCTAAATTTGGCTAATTTGTATATCATCATACGACTGCACTTGTATGAATTTGTACGACCTTCACTGCAGCCAGTGACGTCGCTGGACATCGTTTTCATCTAATACGTGACAATTACATGCTTCTTTCAAACATAACAGCTTCTTGTCATGTTTACACACTACTGATCGGTTTAAATAAGGGTATAATATTAATAAGCATTGACACCTTGAACGCAGAACTCGCACTTACTTCCACATTACACATCAAGGCATCTGCAAGTGATGAAATTGTACGAATTTATACAAACAAAATCATATGAAATAGCCAACTCGCAAATTTTCACGAGATAAAGTTGGATAGTGCCATCTATATATCTATATCTATCTATCTATCTATCTATCTATCTATCTATCTATCTATCTATCTATCTATATATATATATCTATATATATATATAGATATATATATATTGCTATTTGCACTTCTGGTTTGCACTTCTGATGCTAACTGCATTTCATTGGCTCTGTACTTGTATTTTGCACCATGACAATAAAGTTGAATCTAATCTAAAGCACAAATGAGAGATGAAAAATGCAATTGCTGAAGAACCCACATCATTTTGGCACAAACCATGTTTATACTCGTTGCAAGTAAAACTATATTTAACATACTCAATCTGTCCATGTTGACATCTGGATAAATCTATCTTCCACAAAGTGACAGGAACAACAAGCTTGGACAGTGCAGTATAGGACTTTGAGAGAAATAAAAAAGAAACTAAGAAGAAATAAATTTATTATTATACATCATCTCGTCTTTCCCTTCACTAGCATCTCCTACATGCTTTTTTAAAACCCTCTCTGTCTCTGTTCAATAGGCTACGTTCTATAAAAAGCACTGAAACCTACAGGGAGGCCTGAACACTGGGTTCATCTCCTCTTCCATGCCCTGGCAGAGGGGACACATGTTCCCATCACCGGCTGCAGGCTGCAATCGTGTCGTCACAGAAATGACGTTAGACATAGGAAGCGAGGGATGCAAGAACAGGAGGGATGGAGGAGGGAAGTCTGAGTCACTGGCCTGGGCGCCACCAGCTCACAGAGCACAGAGACCCAGCATGGCTCCATAAAAAACAATTACAACACTCAAATTCCAGGCTCTACATTGCACGTTAATGTTAATACTCTGTCCTTAAAGGAATAGAACACCCAAAAATGAAAATCTCATTATTTACTCACCATGTAGAACATAAAAAAAAATAAGTTTTACATGAACAAAGGTTTGAGATTAATAACACCAAAGGCATTGGCTTTTGCGTATCATGAGTGGCTGCAACAATCTTAAGCTTGAATATGCAGAAGTTTTAATGAGATTAAAGGGGTTTGGTGAAGGGCAAGTGAAATCGTTTTCCGTGATTAACCACTTAAATTTCTGTCTGTTACTCCGACAAAGTTATTGTATGTCTTCAAATTTAAATATATGGTGAAAGTCATGGACAACAATTTTTTAGTCCTTTTTGGAGCTTGACAGCCCCTGGTCAACATGCTTTCTCTAATAAAAAGAACAGCAGGACCATATAGCATAACACTATGTTTTATGGAAGAAAGAATCTCTTACAGTTTGGGTGAACTATTCGTTTAACCTGTCTGAGAACCCCCCCCCCAAACAACAAAACTATGATAAAAAAAACATGCTCACAGCCAGAGATGAAAACAGACCCTAGCCACACCTGACAGAGTTTGTTTGCCTTCACCACAAACTCAGATAACCAGAAGTAGTCTCTGCTGTGTTAAAAAAAAAAAAAAAAAGTCCATGATCACTTCTTAGTTGGAGTTTTAATTTGTGGTACATTAAAGGAAGAGCAGACTATGCATTCAAAATTTGCACTTTGTTTTCTGAATGTAGGTGTAAGTTGTTTCAGGAATTGTTGAGAGGAAAGGCAGCAAAAAGTAGAATGTATAGCCTAAAATGTTCTACAATAGAAAGAGGAAGTGTCAAAAATGTTGTTATTTTCTTGTATGTGCTGGTGTCGACATCTGAAGGCCTATTTTGAAGACATTCAGGAGGCTATACTTATGCATTCAGGAGAGTGTACTTTCACTTCCGATCTGTTTGGTATACACAAGCCATAAACACATTACAAGACCATTACTTAAGTTATGAAATGAGTATTGATGCAAGCTACTTCCTGGTTTATCGGTTAGACCATAAAAACACTGCTCTAGACGGTCTGACTTACAGGGCACCCCTTAAACTAGTTCATCAATATATTTGATCTGTATTAGAAAGGACCAACTCAATCAGCGGTTATTAAAAGGCAGAATACTCAATTATGAGTTCAGAGAAACTGCTTTTTATGCTAATTTAGAACCAATCTCTAGTGACAATGAAAGGGTCACTTTGAACAGTTCCAGAATGAATGCATTCTCCTGGGTCAGCAACAGTAGAAAAAAAAGAGTTTCCTCAAGCCAACAATAATGACCTTTCTCTGGTGTTTACCCAGAGCAACCACACTCTGAGACATACCATTTTAAACCCCAACTTGTTCATAGACCAGTAGCACATGAAACTGCACAGCATTTCTGATGAATCATGGAAGATAGTAATGCTATTTATGTATGCTATATGCTGTATGTGTGATAAATATGCTATATACCATTGCAGGGCCAGGGGACCTGACCTGCAAATACAAGGAATGGTCTTGTTTACTATGGTAACCTGAAGGAAGAACAGACAGACACACGTTGTGCACATTGTTTCAGAGTTTGGCAGCAAATTTTCACAAAATATGATACATTATATTTTGATTATGCAATATTTTGTACAGTTTGTAACATACTATTTTATAACAGCCTATAATAATGAATAGACGATACACCGGATCAATAAGATGCAATGCAGCAGCCATAGACATTTGTCAGACATGTTATACAGTTATGAACATGTAATTGCCCCTGGAGTACTCAACGAGTACTCGAGTAGACAAAAATGCCTATTCCTAGCACATACATGTTCAGATGAGTGGACAACCAATTTTTCAATAGCTATTGTTAATACCGATAAAGAGAAAAAAAGTGGCTGATGACCGATACAATTAAACGGTTAAAGGGTGTTCTTAGGCCCAATATAAAGCAGAAAAAATCTGGCGCCAACAGCAATATAATCAAAAGACACCAATTTTCAATAATCAGATACATTTATTATTAATAATTATCAATATAAACAAGTCTTTCACCAAGCAATATAGCTCATTATCTTAAAGGTGTTGTTCACTCAAAAATGAAAACTCTTTCATCAATTACAATCCTCATGCCAGATGTGTATGACATTCTTCTGCAGAACACTAAGATTTTTAGAAGAATATCTCTATAGGTCCATACATTCTAAAAATCTCCACCTTTGATCAGTAGTGGCGATATGCACGAAGAATGCAAATTGCCAAAAAACAGAAGAATGTGAAAGTGTAGATTTATGATAAAAATTACTTAAATATTTATATTTTTCTCACCCACACCTATCATATCACTTTTAACCACTGGAGTTATATGGATTACGTTTATGCTGACTGATGTGATTTTTTGGAGATTCAAAGTTCTGGTCACCATTCACTTGCATTGTATGGACTTTCAGAGCTAGGATATTCATCTAAAAATCTTCATTTGTGTTCACCAGAAGAAAATCATACAAATCTGGCATGAGGGTGAGTAAATGATGAAAGAGTTTTCATTTTTGGGTGAACTATCCCTTTAATGCACACATTCTGTTGGAATTACTGTAATTACGAAATACCAATTCAGAGATTGTCCTTGTTTGGCTTTGATGCAGTATATTGAATCACTACATTAGTTCACCTCTATGTTCTTGCAAAATATTTAAGAATAAAGAAAGTGCTTTAGGAAAAACTGGCTATAATAAAATGGCATATGAAACAGAAATATGTTTAAGCACCTTTAACTCTTGAGGCAACTGCATTATTGGTTCTTTGTAACATGAGGTCCCGACTGTCAAGTCAGAGAATTTCATAGAATTCCGAGTTTACAACTTGTAATTAGGAGTTCTACGAAGACGTGAGTTGTTTTTACAAGTTATAATTTCATAACTATTGTAATACTGGCATGATATGAGCACACCATAACTGTAGGCGGTTTATAACTGCTATGCAATGTACGTACCAACCTGGCGTGTTAACGTAACCTAGAATGTCTGGTCATAGGTGTGCATTAGTAATTTTACAACGGCTTTGTTTTACAAGGTTCATCCAATCACAATTCGGAACTATCCATTTCATTAAATCAGAATCAGCTTTATATGTTTCAAATAGGTTGACAATTCAATGATATCAAATAAGATATAGGCCTACACAAAACTGCTGAATTTAAATAAACACTTATTTTGCACATTTAAAAAAATATATGTTTTTTTTTTTAAATACAAACATTTGAAAAAAAGAAATTATGCCTTATCCATTAACAAGGCTGTTGATGGATTTTTGACACTAGACGGAATTACCATTTCTGGTTAGTTGGCCTAGCGGGCCAAGTAGTTGGTCAATGCCGATGGCCAAGACAATATATTAGTCTATCACAGATAAACCCTGTGCTTAAGAACTAAACATGGAGAAAGATACAACAAAGCATGCTCGTGGGCTGTAATAAGGTTTGTGTAAACCCCAGATATCAAAAGAGCTCCTCAAGTCCTGCAAACCAGGCCCACACAGACACCAGAGGTCTGTCACATTCGGCTCACTGCTCCAGACTTCTCTTTTGCCTTCTTTGGCCAGCATGTGGGTGCTGCACAACTCTTCATTTTGCCTGCTAGTGGAGGAAACTGTCAACTAATACCACTAAGATGGCTTGTATCAGAGCAGAACAAACAATGGATCGGATCCACATGAAAACACACATTTAGCAAGGGTATTCCTTCTATGTGCCCAATTATTCAGCTCTAAGAAGGAGGTACAGGAGACAAGCTCTCCCATAGGCATTCAGCTGGGTGCTGTACTGGGAAACATGCTTCCATACTGCAGAAAATAAAGCTTACTTTATTTTAGGGTCAACTGGAGGCATATCTTTTTACCTAGTGTGAGTATGCCTATTTGATCCTGCAATGAAATCCACTGCTGACCTTATCTGAGGAATGCCAAACAAACATAGCCAGGCCGATCTTTTGCTTCATTTCTTTCAATTATATTAAAGAGCATTCGGTCCAGTTCTTGAAACTTCCATACAATTTAGGCTAGTATGTCAAAAGCATAATTTTAATCGAGTAGGATGTCCTAATCCTCAGTATGAACAGAAAAAATGAAATTGGCGAGAAACACGCAAATAAACTACTACATCCACTGAGATTCAGAAGCACGTGTCTGGACACTTTACTGTCTATTCCATAATTCCACAGTAGCAAGGGAGACATCATATTCAAAATGCTGACCTAATATGTGTGTGAGAGAGTGAGATAGATAGATGAGTAATACTGAAGTGAGTCAGGTGGCTGTTTTCAACTGTAACTGCTATATAGCCTGTGCCAAAAAACTTGTTCTTATTGCTTTAGTGGTGCTTGTTTAACAAAACTAGAGTAAATCATTTTCACAGTTGTTCGGGTCTAAACAAATAAATTCGGTTCCTGAGAATGCCCACCTTTCCGTATGAAGTATGTCTGGGAACGTATTCATATAACTCACCTGCATATCTAAAGAACATACAAGGCTACTGTATTATGGCTTAAAGCAAGTTGTTCATCAAATGCAACATCCAACAACAAGTGAGACAACTTGTAGACCTATGTGCTTTGCTATAAGGGTGCAAGTCTTGTTTCAGGTGAAAAAGATCCTGGGTTTATATTCCGGACGAGTCCCCAATTTTTGTCTTAAGTAACATAAATAATTAGTTCTCAATTTTGAGAACAAATAATTAGTTCTCAAAATGGGTTGCAGTTCTGTTCTAATAGGGTCACTGAAAGCAGGGGACAATGCTAAATGCAAATACTGTATGAAAATGTAACATAATTGTGCATGGTTAGAATGGCAAAAATAACTTTTAAAAGGGAGAACACGTTTCCCATATCAGTTGTTGCTGACGTCAAAGACTGTGCCTCCATTCAAACACATTTTTTTTTTAATTGGTTATAGCTAAATATGCAGTTTAAGTCAGATGTAAACATACACTTAGGTTGAAGTCATTAAAACTAATTTTAATGCACATCTACATTGTGCATGGCCCAAGTAATTTTTCCAACAATTGTTTACAAACAGATCGATTCACTTTAAATTGACTATATCAAAAATCCAGTGGGTCAGAAGTTTACACACACAAAGTTAACTGTGCCTTTAAGCAGCTTGGCGATTACGTCAAGCCTTTAGGCAATTAGCCAATTCGCTTCTAATAGACAAATTGGAGTCAATTGGAGTCAATACCTGTGGAGGTATTTTAAGGCCTACCTTCAGACTCAGCGCCTCTTTGCTTGACACAATGGGAAAATCTAAATAAATCAGGAAAAAAAAAGAAAATATGGACCTCCACATGTCTGAATTATTCTTGAGCAATTTCCAAATGCCAGAAGGTACCACATTCATCTGTACAAATAATAGTAGGCAAGTATAAAACCATAGGACAACACAGCCATCATACTGCTCAGGAAGGAGATGCATTCTGCCTCCTAGAGATGAACATAGTTTGGTGCTTAAAGTGCAAATCAATCCCAGAACAACAGCAAAGGACCTTGTGAAGATGCTGATGGAAACAGCTGGTCAAGTATCTATATCAACAGTAGAACGAGTCCAAAATCGACATAACCTGAAAGGCTACCAGCAAGGAAGATGCCACTGCTCCAAAACCACCATAACAGAGCCAGACTACAGTTTGCAAGTGCACATGGGGACAACAATCTTTTTGGAAAAATGTCCTCTGGTCTGGTCTGATGAAACAAAATGTATATGTTTGGCCATAATGACCATCAATATGTTTGGAGGAAAAAGGGAGAGTCATGCAAGCTGAAGATCACCATCCCAACCATGAAGCATGGGGGTGGCAGTATCATGTTGTGTGGGTGCATTGGTGGAGGAGGGACTGTTGCACTTCACAAAATAGATGGCATCAAGAGAAAATAAATTGATGTGGATATATTGAAGCAACATATCAAGACATCAGCCAGGAAGTTAAAGCTTGGTTGCAAATGGGTCTTCCAAATGGACAACGACCCCCAAGAATACCTCCAAAGGTGTGGCAAAATTAAGCTTAAGGACAACAAAATCAAGGTATTGGAGTGGTCATCACAAAGCCCTGACCTTAATCCGCTAGAAAATTTGTGGGCAGAACTGTAAAAGCATGTGCGACCAGGAGGCCAACAAACCTGACTCCAGTTCTATCTGGAGGAATGGGCCAAAATTCCAGGAACTTATTGTGAGAAGCATGTGAAAGGCTGCCCAAAAGGTTTGATCCAAGTTAAACAATTTAAAGGCAATGCTACCAAATACTAACAAAGTGTATTTAAACATCTGACCCACTGATAATGTGATGAAAGAAATAAAAGCTGAAATAAATAATCCCCTCTACTATTATTCTGACAGTTCATATTCTTAAAATAGTGATCAAAACTCAATTAAGAAATGGAAAGTTTTCTCAAATTAAATGTCAGGTATTGTGGAAAAACATCTTTAAAACGAGTTTAAATGCAAACATATGTTTTCACTTTTGTATGATAAACAGATTTGGTACTTTGTTGGGCCCTCCTTCAATGTCCAGTCTAAATTTCAAAGACATAAATGATAAGACTGTGAAACAGTTCTCACTTTTAATTGAATTATAATCACAACACTTCAAAATGTGATTGCTTTGGTGCCTGTCAAACACCAGGATTGCATTTTGTTTGCTAACCATCTTACACACATTCTTGCTGTGGAGTGCTGAACTGCCTAAACCCGTGCTTGCCTGAGCCACACCCTTACATCAAAGACACTTACAACTGATAAACTGTCAGTATTCTGCACCAGGAGCAGGAGATCTGAAATAGGCAATATGCAATTAATCTCCTCCTCACCCTCCACTGGCGCAAAGAGGGAGACATATTTGGGCATGAAAACTTTCTAAACTCATATGCAATGATCTGGAATATGCCTCCATGATAACGGAGAAAACACAAACTTTGGATTTATTTCTGTATTACAGCAATGGAAGCTATGGAGGATTTCAGGCAGACAGCATGTTTTGAGAAAGCACATGTAGCATACCACTATGGCTGTCATGATTATGAAATTTGGCTAACAAATAAATTGTCAAACAAATAATTGCAATTATGACAATTAATTGCCTGTTTTAGGGCTTTCGTGATTAATTGTCATACGTAAGGTACTTCATACACCTTAAAAGTCCTTTATTTATATTTAACTTTGAATTATAAATTAAAATAGGGATAAATGACTTCCTTTAAGGCTTTAAAAAGTTGTGAAAATAATACTTTAAATATAAAATATAATTTCCAAATACAAAAACTTGTCTTGGTCCATGTTACATTTACACTGTTGTTTTTGGAACCCAGCCGACCTGATTTAATTTAAAATAATAGGAAAGTTAAGAATTTAAGATAAAATAACATAGTAAAAAAAAAAAAATTAAGGCTCTCCGAGTAAACCCACAAGCCCTTATTTTGCATGAAGGAAGACCTTTCCGGTTAAACCCAGAAGCCATTATCTCGCATGAAGGAAGACCGTTAGGATTCTGTGTTTCTTTATTCTATCATCCCCACAAAAATGGAGTAACCAGGCATATTTTCCTCTGAATCAACACTGCGTGTCATTAACACTGCTGGTACGAATCTGCAATTACCAAGAACATTTGCCATCGTTAAATTAAATTATCACACGATTGTAAATTAAAGTAAAACCAGAGCGCATTGCTTCCAATATCAGAATCCTTTTTTTATATTTACATATATGCATTTGGTTGACGCTTTTATCCAAAGCGACTTACAGTGCACTTATTACAGGGACAATCCCCCGGAGCAACCTGGAGATGAGTGCCTTGCTCAAGGACACAATGGTGGTGGCTGTGGGGATCGAACCAACAACCTTCTGCTTACCAGTTCAGTGCTTTAGCCCACTATACCACCACCACTATTTATGTTTCACTGGAGTTTGGCATGGACCTCAGATGGTATAAACAAGAAAATGAAACAGGATCATTAATGCTTTCGCTATACATTTGCTGGCTGACTGCCAAAAACACTGAACTCAAATGGGTGTTAGGTAGAGATTTTCACATTTGGACACATCTCTCATCAGCCATCTGGGGACAGGCACAGTGAGCAAAATACCAAAAGACATGTAACAGACATTATCATTCACCCTCAAATTATGATGCGGGCAGACACAGGGACACCTGGGTCATACTGTCATCAGGTTGCATTCAAGATAGACTCTAAAGTACGAGGCTTTAGTACAAGTCACTCAGTGCCACAAAACATTGAGCGCTTGAGAAGATTTTTAAATAAATCAGCCTATTGATAACAACCACAAAGTGTGTAAAAACCAACCATCATGCCTAAATAAACATTTAAAAAAAAATAGTTAATTTTAAAAAGCCATTTTACTGTTTTTAGTCAGCTCTGATGACATTTATATGCTAGTGTACTCTTAGAAGTTGACCAAATTCACTTCAGCCAGAAATATAATTTAAAATGTATTAAGTTCATCTTCCAGGAAACAGACACAAATATTGATATTGACTCATCTTGCACTCAGGGGCATATACAAATTTCTATCCAATCAAAAGGCTATCTAGAATTATATTATCCCTCCCCCTACCACTTACCACGTACTAGCAACAGAAAGTAGCATATCCAGGTTGAAGGATGTGATGTAAACTAATGCCTATTCACAATTTAAAAAAAAAAGCTTCCTGTTTCCATAGGAAATACAACACAGGAAAGAAAACTGCACTCGTCAAGTCATTTCATGGGATCTTTAAACTGTATCTGATTAACAACCAGATCAAAGTACAAGATGAACAGCTCCAGTTTTACTTGTCAAAGTAGCTTATTTACATAGAGCCTAAGAGAAGTTTATAGGTATGAATTAGTTTGAACCACAAATTCAAATCATGAACTATCTGAAAACTTGCACAAGGGATTGCTGACAGCTCTCCTTACTTTGGACCTTAAAGCATTATTGAATCATATAATTACTTGATAGAATAACAATGCTACAATGGGTTAATCAATCAGATTTGGCTCATCTGATGCAAATGTCATGCAAGGGCAAATGCAAGCTCTTTTTTGTGTTGTAATGTCAGCACAGGTCAAGACCATTTGACAACCCCTCAGATGTCTCTCTGCAGGTTAAGGGTAGGATTCTAGCAGAAAGGGTTTAAAGGTCAAAGACTGGCATAATCATTCATGCAACATTCTCATACTATCAGGCATTGGCTGATTCTTGTTGTATTTAGATAGTGCCGTTTTCAAAAAGACATGTAATTTAGAGCAAAATATCAGAGATGTGCCAACCATAATATTCGCAGCCACTGTAACACCGCTGACGAAGATGATGATGGTGGTGGTGGTGGTGATGATGATGATGATTGAAGCACGCGATCTGTTGAAACGCGCTTATACTGTGACATTTTTGCGTCATAGTACTGTAAATGTTACATATGTTGAACATTTATGTATTTATTTTTTAACGAGACGCGCGTAGAGCTGCCTCCATCTGGTAAACACACATCTGCACTTGGACAGCTCAATTTCTCTATTAATAACTCAGACCAGTGGTTTCACCACACATTTTTGGATATCTCCCTAATCAAGCACACCTGATACTCACATCAGCTCGTTAGTGGAGGCTCCAAAACCTCAATTGGGTGTGTCAGTAAAGGGAGACATGCTAAATGTGCAGTGTCGGGGGACCTCCAGAAACAGGGTTGGGAACCACTGACTCAGAGCATTCAATTTGTAGCTACATTTGGGCAAATTTGACTCAATGCGTCAAGATTTAGTCCAACAAACATCGTCATAGAGGTTTAGCGTCAGGAAACGCAAATTGAACAGAGTGTAGATCCGTCACCAAATACATTTGGTGCAAATTTAGACAGCCGGTTAGCGCTAGAAATTGTAATAGTTAACCATCGTGTTTACTCACCCCATTAACCACTCCATTATGATTGAAAGGGATAAATCCAACCAGAGCTACCGTTCCCCCTCTATTTATCCGGGTAGCCCAAGCTAACAGTCTTTATTTGGGCTGGGATGTGTTTTTAATCTCCAACACTTGTCTTTTTGCGAATGAAAGTGTGTTAATAACAAGCGCGTGAAAGGTGACGGTGGGGCCGGTGGATGAGCTCCAGCACTCCGGTCGAGGACCGCATTGACTTTGACGTTTGGCGAAGGGTGGCAGAAGGATACTTTCTGTCTTGAATGGTCGTCTAAAGCTGCGGTAATCTCTCTACTGCTGGCCAGGAATATGGCGGCTCTCCGGTCACAAAACCATCCTGCTTAAGCGGAGAGGCTTTTGAATGGGCTCCCGCCGTTTTCGGGGCACAGGGCACTCGCCGAGGTTGTAGGACAACTGGAGTGGCTGATTTCAAGCTCTGCCATAATACAGGAAATCCGGAAGTAAACACAGGTTCGATGCCGACCCCTTCTCTCCCGGGATGTGGTCGGTTCAGAGGGGCATGTCGGGATTTGTTGTTTTCATGGAAGCTGCGTGACGTAGATGACTGTGCGTTGTGCGTAGACGGACTGACTGTAACAAAATACGCGCATGTACTACTACAAACAGAAATTCCGTAACAAATTGCCAACATTTTCAGAATTGCTGTTAGAATTCCAATTTTTATATTTTGAGAGCTGTTACTGATTTTATATATATATTAGTATATTTAAGTACATCTTTTTTTCTTTATCTTTTTGTCTTTTATTGTTCCTCTATTTCTTTATAAGATAATTTTTATAATATTTATATAATAATTTATTTTAAACTTTGATTTGTGGGAAATTACTTTGTATAATTCCTTTAGGGCTTTTATTTCTTCCTCAGCACTATCCATCTATCCATCTTCTATAGCCACTTGTCCTATGCAGGGTCATGGGTAGTGCTGGAGCCTAAACCAGCTATCTCGGGGTGAAACACCTTGGGTAGGTGGACAATCTATAACAGGGCAATTCCTCAGCACTTATATTGTTTTTTTTTGTTTTTTTTCTTTTAATCTACTTCTGTTTTTTTTTTTTTTTTTTTTGTAATTTCAAAAGCATCATGACATTGTTTTCTTTCTGATTGAGCATCTCTGTTATTTTTATTAAAAATATATCTATTTTTTATTTATCTATTTTTAGATCCTAGATCCATAAATCCATGTCCCAGGACTCTTGGGCCAAAGGCCAGTCCATCACAGAGCAACACACACAGATATACACATACTCACTCACACCTACAGGCAATTTAGTGTCTCCAATTTATTTGAGTATTACTGTCTTTCTTCAGCAGAACACAAATTAATATTTTTAAAAGAAGATTGAGCTCTGTCAGGTCCTTATAATTGAAATACACAGGTGCCAGCTCTTTGATGTTCCAAAAGTCATATTTAGGAAGAAATAAAGCAATCCTTGCAAATCCAGTTGATCAACAAATGTCTTCTGAAGCAAATCCATATGTTTATAGATATATATAAAAAAAGATAAGTAAAACATTATTTACTTTTAAAAAGCACTTCCTGCCAGCAGCTGATGCATTAAGTTGCTGCCACGTGATGTAAATTCTGAAAATTTGAGAATTCAGAGTGGATCTTATTGGGAGGCCAAGATGGCGTCGTGGATTTACTTGAAGCTACTTCGGGCTGATTAACTGTATAAATCCATGTAAACATCCAAGTTAAGTGTAAATACCTTTTGCTCTGCTGTTCGAATGATTGACAACTGGAGTGTGAACAGACAACATTTCTGCAAGTGCACAGCGAGGGGCGCAGGGCACGCTGAGAGATGAGCGGGCGTAAGTGATCATATGGCGAAGAGAGTAGCTGTGTCCGAAATAGTT
Organism: Xyrauchen texanus; assembly: GCF_025860055.1. Lineage (NCBI taxonomy): Eukaryota > Metazoa > Chordata > Actinopteri > Cypriniformes > Catostomidae > Xyrauchen > Xyrauchen texanus. Next base: position 12,456,131 of record NC_068296.1, on the reverse strand, counting down.
CACTCATTCACTATTTCCTACATAGTGAGTGGCAGTGAGTGCACTATATCTCAGCAGTGAATTTGGACGCTGACGTAGAGTGTCGGAGCTCTGGGGCTGTCGCAGAAATAATGTCACATATGCACTTTTAAAATACTTGGGCCTTAAATCTTCATTCTGTTTGTAATTTTTTATATATACTGTATGTTAATATAAAGAGAAAACACATTTTATCAAATTCAGAGTACATTTTAAAATGTATCTGTATGTTTTGCCTCTCGATATGTTATGTTATGTTATTTTAATCAAGTAATGATTTGTCAGCATGAAATAAAACATTGAGGAGTGAAGGAAGCAGTAAACTCTCAGCTCATACATCTTCCCCGTGGTGGATTGTGGGCAATTAACCATCATCGAATGCACATCAAATGTACACTCGAAATTAGAGTGCATTGTGGGTAAGAATGAGTGAACAAAAGTAGGGAACGAGTGGCTCACTCATATTTCACTCTTACAAAATGGCAGACATTCGAATTAGTGCACAATATAGTGGATAGGGGGCATTTTCAGACACAGCGAGTGTTCCACAACCAGGGTTGGTGCCCTATTCACTAGGCTGCGTACTCTGCATTTAGAGAGCAGCGGTACTGCTGTACAGAACTAATGATCTAAATTCTTTCAATACTGAAAACTGTAACTACACTGATATAAGAATCCACGCAGGACTTTAAAAGCTATGAAATAGCAAAAGTAGGAATTAATAAAGCATTTAATAAAGCATCTTGCTTTGGTTTATATTTCAACATTTTATATAATGTCCTTGTGGGACATTTTCATGTTTTCACTGTAAAAATTACTAGAAATGTTTCCAAACCTCTCTTCTTATTAACAAATTCATCCAGATCTAACAAGAGCTCTTAAAGGGATCGTTTTGATTCTCATTATTTAATCACCCTCATGCCACCCCAAATGTGTATGACTTTCTTTCATCTACTGAACTCAAATGAAGGTTTTTAGAAGAATTTCTCAGCTTTGTAGGTCCAAAAAATGCAAGTGAATGGGTGGCAATATTTTAAAGCTAAACGAAATCACATAAGTCAGCATAAAAGTAATCCATAAGATGGTTAAATCAGTAACTTCAGAAGTGATATGATATGTGTTGATGAGAAACAGATCACCTTAACATTCTTCTTCTTGTGTAAGAATCTCATACATATCTGCGATCGCATGGGGGTGAGTAAATGATGAGAGAATTTTCATTTTTGAGTGGACTATCCCTTTAAAGTGATCACTCATGCATAATTTAATATTCTGTCATTATTTCCTTACCCCTATGTTGTTCCAAACCTGTGTGATCTTCTGTATTCTGTGGAACCCAAAATATGCGACTGACAGTCTCGGTCACCATTCACTTTCAAAATATATTGAAAAAAACACATTCACTGAAAGGATCAGAGGAACATTCTGTCTAATATCTCATTGTGTTGCATAGAAGAAAGAAATTAATTCTGGTTTGGAACAACATGATGGTGAATGATGACAGAATTTCCATGAATAATAATAATAATTCTGTAATACATGTTTAATGTAATGGAATATAGGGGAGTTAACGTCCATTATTATTATTCAAAAACAAATCATTGTTCTATCATTCTTGGTTTAATGAAGGGATTTTCTTAGTTTTTTTGTTAGGCAGCTAATAAATTCCAAATGTTTTTTGTTGTCATGTACAACAAAATTTCAATTCAGGGAAAGTTTCAATAACCGATTATAGGAATTTGCCATTGTTCTTAATGCAGTTTCAAAAATTGCATTTATACTTTTAAGAAATTCCTGTTCAGTGGAAGTCAACGCCAATGATATTTGTGATCATCTTTATATTGAAAATGTTTATGTTTTAAAACATCAATGTAGTAATAAGGAATACTCTTTGCCCTTTTCCGTTTCCTGCAGCAAGATTTCTTTTGTGTTCTTTGTTTGTGAGTATATCTTGGGACAAAGTGTGGAAATACAGAATAAATGTAGTCTAAATAACAAAGTTAAAGAAGTATCATACAAAATATTGCATAGGATTATCCAGCCAAACAAGTCTTGAAAAGATTTAAACACCTGCAAATTTTGTGAAATGGTGAAAGAAACAATTCTTAATTTGTTTTATCATTGTACTTATTTAAGATTGTTTTAGAAGGACCTATATTTAGAAACCTATATTAAGAGAAAACTAGGATGTGTTATAAAAATGAGTGTATAAGATATGTTATGTTTTGATGTGATATGTTTATTTTGAAGATGATCCTTTGGAATGTAAAGAACAATACATAGTAGCCTACACCTGATTATTTTATTGGGATAATACCACATACACAAGAAAAAATTGTCTCTTTTTAAACCAAATTTCTTTAATTTTATAAATGACTTTGAATCCTATATAAACCTTTTGGGAAAAAGCAAATAACAAAAAAGCTCTGAAAACATGTAAAGTTTTAAAGGAACTGAAATGTATGTAAAATATTTTGTTTGGCAATGTAACATATTATCATGGTGACCGTGTATAAATACCTCTTGATCGTATGGCATTGAACCAATGATTAAAAAAAAAGAAGTGGCGCTCATTTACAACAGAAGAACGCACGTCATGCGAGAGTTCGGCCATTTCAAACAGCGTCAGAGCCCTGGATGGAAGCACTGATTTGAAGTTAAAAACGTTTGAATTAGTATCTGGTGTCTTACATAAACCTATCGATTTGCTTCAGAAGACATTCAACGATCGATCGCATGGATTAATTTTACGCTGCCTAAATGTGACTTCTAGACCATCAAAGTGCCACACTCATGCACATCCATTATAAGGACCTGACAGAGCTCTGCCTTCTTCTAAAAGTCTTAATTTGTGTTCTGCTGAAGACAGTCACACACATCTTGGATGGCATCAGGGTAAGTGAATAATGAGAGAATTAAAACTATTCCTTTAATGCCCATACAACATACTAACAAATCCACCAGAGTGCGCTGTTTGTCATCAAAGAAACTCGAGCAACGGTTAGTTCATACTCAATGTTTTCTTGTGCTCTCCTAATAGATGTTTGTACAATTGCCAGTGAATGCACTCAAAGATGAAATACTACAGAAAATGACTTAAAGATACTTAAAACCTGACTCGTGGGCACAATAAAACAGTGGTGACCAAACAGAAGGAAAAATGTGCTTTGACTTGGTGTATCCTGCCAATACGTTCTGTGGTCAGTTGGAAAATTTGCTTTCAACCTGTAATATAAACAAATGTTTTCAACTCTTAGAAACCATTACACATGTTTTAGATGGAGTCTTAACAGAGCATTATGCCTCTCCTGCTACACATACCTCCTTTTGACCTCCCTTGTTACTTCCTGCAGGATTTCATAACCCTGAGTAAAGACTGGGGACAGAAACTGCTGCATTTCCTCCAGGGAATGATGACATAAGGCTCCTGGTGCCAGATTGGTGCACTCAACAACACCCTGTTTGGAACTGCAGAGCTGAATATAACACCTGCAGCGCAGACAAGGTCATTCATGGGAGCCATCTCAGTAAAGATCGATCAGAAAAACATCTGAGCCAGCAGCCTGAGGCAACTAGGGGTGTTCAGTATGACCTCATCTCGTCTCTGCATCAGATCTGTCTCTTTCTGTCATTCATAAACTCAGACACACACACACACACACACACACACACACACACATACAAACATGTTGGTGCAGCTATCCTTATGAGGACTCCCCATAGACATCATTAGTTTTATACTGTAAGAACTATAGATTCTATCTCCTAACCCTAACACAACACAACCCCTAAACCTAAATGCAAAACATTTCTGCATTTTTACATTTTCAATAAAACATTGCTTAGTATGTTTTTTTTTTTAAGCGATTTTAATTATTAGGACATTAGAAATGAAATCACCATATTTATAACATAACACCCTTGTAATTACGAGTTTGTAACCCTCAAAAATATCCTATATATATATATATATATATATATATATATATATATATATATATATATATATATATATATATATATTTATTATTTATTTATTTATTTATTTATTTTTTTATATATTTTTTTTTTTCAAAATTACAATTCTCAAATAATAACTCATTTAATTAACCAGTCACTTCTCATTTTCATCATAGCCAAATACATTTTTTTGGGAAAAATTGTTCTCCAAAGTACTTGCTGTAATGTTAATGAAAGCATTATCGGGGACAACAATTCTTTGTTATAAAAATGCACATTTTACACATACATACTAAATAATAGTAATAAAAAATTAAGTTCTTAAGAAAAAGATTTGTACACTTTTTTTTATGAATTTGCTGTAGAGGGGAAATTAAATAGAAGGGTAGGGGACAATCCAAAATAATTATCATTTAGCAAATATAACCTTTCAACATAAATAAAACACAAATAAATACATTTTAAATAAATAAAGAGACGCAATACAAATAAACCTATTATAATCTATGCTTTTACAATCTATACATTTTTCTCATAACAGATTTTCCCCCCTTTAAATCATCCTAGATGACAGAAAATTATTCTAATTGAAGAATCATATATATACATTTACATTTATGCATTTGGCAGACGCTTTTATCCAAAGCGACTTACAGTGCACTTATTACAGGGACAATCCCCCCAGAGCAATCTGGAGTTAAGTGCCTTGCTCAAGGACACAATGGTGGTGGCTGTGGGGCTAGAACCAACATCCTTCTGATTACCAGTTATGTGCTTAGACCACTACACCACCTCCATTATGTGATTAATTGAAACAACTACATGCCATGGTCTTTTTTATTACAGTTAAATATGTGTCCATTGACAAAGTATAGCACTCTGTTAACTTAATGACCCTGAAATGGTATCTGATGGTGAATGCTGACCATTGGTCTCCACTGCGGAAGCTCTGAGTCGTTGAGCTAAGCTGCAACATTATTATTTATTCATAAACAATGGTTGTTTTGTAGGGGGCCATTAAAGGACACAAGACTTGAGATAGCATTGCATTGCCACTCATACATAATGAATAAAACAAGGGAAGATCACTATTTGCTGTTACAGCAAAAATAGATGCACTTTAGATGTGTTAAAGTGCTGTTGTGAACAATTATGGACCCTGACAGACAAAACATGAAGCTGGAGCAAAAAAAATATTGATACCCAATTGCACTCTTTCAGGCAATTAACCGACCCTAATATATTAATGCACATTTCTGATCTTATTTTGCACAATTAATTTAAGTGCACACACAAAAATGCTTGTCTCTATAATCTTTTATCACAATGTAACTTGATGAACTGTACAAAATCATGATTTACCTCATATCAAGCTTCTAATTAAACATCTCCCAAAACAACTTTCATTGACTTTAAAATCTCTATTTATTTCTTACATTTATACAGATATGCCTAAAATGACATAATAATACATTCATATATTAATTTTCATTATGCACTTTGTTCATTAAAAGAAAAGTAGTTCACTGAATGATGCTTAAGTGAGACTAGAGGAAGGGCAAGAGAGGAAAGTGGGATGAGAAATGTTGTTATATTTAAGACAGAATTAGTCACTTGCTCTAGATCATGGAAAGGGAAAAATGTCCTGATGACATAATCATTCTTTAACAGTTTCCATATAGACGGTCTGGATCTGGGCGCCAGAACTCTGCATTATGGTGCCACGTCTGGATATAATCGAATGTTCACTTTATCTGTTGTTCACAGACTCTCACGCACAGGCCCACAAACACACTTAATTTTACTCTCCATTTTGTCATTGTAGATTCAACCACATAAAACTCTCCCATGATTGCTGGGGATTCATTCATTAATTCATTACTAACTGATTTGATTGATGTCTTATTTTTATTTTTGTTATTTTCTTAGCCTAGAATTTTGTTTATATATATAATATGCTGGAGACAATGCAGTGATATGCATGATAATGTTTTTGGTGTTGCATGGAAATTCAATACTTTTGAAAGGGAATATTTAATGTTCTAAAAAGAGTATTAGACCCTGAGATTTTCTGAAAAGTGTGATGTGCACAATTTATGGCATATACACCCGAATGTATTATTAATAAGTTATAATCAACAGTTATTCCAAGAATAATTATGGCTGTATGTGGGGAAAAAAGAGAGAAAGAAGGTAAAAAACTATAACCCCTAAAACTCATCTGCAATATTTCACACATAATATAAAAGCTCACACTGCACGCATAGTGGACTAAAATATTGGTGTCTTTTTACAGAAACCCACCAAATCATAAACCAAAAAAAATTACAATAATTAACAATTCATATTTTATAGGTTTGCAAGCTTATAATGAACAGATGTTTTATTTATTTTTGTATGGTAGAGGCTGTTTACACTAAGTGCAAATAGTGATATATGCTGTTTACGCTACATCCTACACCAACCCCTAAACCTAACCCCAACCTTTCCATAAAACAATTAACCATGCTTTTACTACAGTAACATTAGGATCACCATGGTATTTTGTAGTAAAATCATAGTAACCACAAAATTAAAACATGATTACTATATTAGCACCATATTACTGTAGTAACTCTGTTAATTGCATTAAAACTATGGCTTCCGCCAAAAACATATTTACTATCAGATTACCAGGTAAAACCATGGTTAATTTTACCCTGATCAAACATTTCTCTCAAATTCTACCAACCTTTACTGTTACCAAATCTCTGCAAGGCAATCAAACTTTATATTCAGTTTAATTTATAATTATAAGTAGTATTAAATTAAATATTAATAGTGGAGACTGGAAACAGGAAGGGAAAAGGTGGGGCAAAAGGCACTATCGAACCCAGCTCATCCACACATCCACACCAGGGATGCGTTGTCCATATAAGCAAGGTAAGCAGTGCTTACCAAACAGAAGGGTGAAAAGAAAAATGACACTATTCAAAATGTAAATGTAATTGTTAATGTAAACTACTGTTTTCATGCAAATTCATAATCTTTCATCTCATTTGAGCAGCACAGACAGCCGCCCTCGGGTATAAACACTTTATGTTACACTTTCTTTGATTCAAAGCATTGTTTACTGCCCTTTCCTTAAACACTGTTCATTCATTCTCGCCTGCTACAAATGGCCAAGGTAAGCATGCTTACCAAAATGAGTAAGCTAGTCAGAAGCTATTAAGGAATGTAGAAATTCAGATTAAGATTGTTGTCTTTGGTGGTCAGATTAGTTAATTGCTGCTGTCCATTCCAGTGGCTCTGAAATGTGGGAAGAGTGACGTGTGAGGCCTATGATGTTAAAACATATAGCCTACTAGGAACTGGCAATATTTACTTTGTCTTTTTTGTTGTATTCCAAAACAAGCTTTTCTATCACTATAATTCATTGTATTATTTAAAGGACACAAACATGCTTGGCTCATTTGTGTGATATGAGGAATATTACTGTTCTGAATTTAAAACAATTTGGTCTTGAAGTTCGCCACTCTGACATAATTGTTTCCATTGACTGGTGGGTTATAAGCCAAAAATGTATGTCAATAACATATTTGCAAAATTGCACTCACCCATATAAAGTGTTTTGGGCACAGTGTTTAATAATGTGTATTAAAATTTTTTGATGCTTGCCCAGTCTCAAAGCCCACGGCACATGCCTGATCCAAACTGTCATTACACCCCGTGACACTTGAGGGTGCAGTTTGTCTTTAATTTCTGTGTTTACACCAGACCATTGGAGTGTATATAGGGGTGCTGTGTGGCTGGTGCTATTTACACCTATTGCAAATAATCACTCAAAATAATTTTGTTGAGAGCTTTTGAAAGCCTGTAATTCAGGCTCTATTTGCTCGATGTCCCTACAAAAAGTATTAGTTCATTCCACTAGATGGCAGCAAGTATTAAGAAAAATAGTTTTTCATTTATTACCTTTCATAACAACATAAAGATCTGAAATGCAGGTGGCGCTCGAACATAGCTGAGGACTCGCCATGTGCTAGTCCATAGGCTTTGTCTATTTTGTGATCTCACGCACCTTCCCCACTGTTTTGTTTAATATCTCAGCCTCTGAGTTTACCAGATGCTAAATCTTGGTGTCGCTGTAAAGCTGGAATTCTCAGCGTTGGGATCAGTGCTCAGAGTGGTCCGGTACACACGGTAAACCATACCAGAAATGATAAAGGTATTCTTGAGACCATTGTTTGCAGATGTTTCTAATGCTTTTTCTGCCGCACTGCATATTTTGTTCTGGTTATCTGAGACATAACCCAACCATAACATTGGATTTTTAACCCAAGCAAGCTCACAGTCAAGTAGAAAATGGCTAACATAGAGTTTGTGGCTACTTGGGGCTTACAGAAGCAGTAATTGGAGCTGATAAGAGACCTTTGCCTTTGTTGTCTTACAGAGATTATATTTCACTTTGAGATTCTTTTGATAATTTTTCGAACTGTGGTGTTATAGCAACAAGATAAACTGCCACATTATTGTTGCAACTGTCACTGTTGATATATGCAAATGTATTTTAGTGGTATTTGGAGCTTTTTTTTTAATATATTCATATTTCGACATAAATACCATAAGGTGGCGCTCATTTGCAACAAGCCATGCTATTTTATTTAACATAAATGCAAAAGTTCTGCATAGATTCCAACCTTTCAAATAGCACCAAGTTTATGTATCCAGGGACTTTTACATTATAAGCATAAACTTAGTCCAAACTACAGAGTGTAAGTGGATAGCAAAGAAGTTGTTACAGCTTGAAACAGCTTGCATGGAAGATCTTTCATGTTTGTAATGCTATAAACGATATTATGGAGAAAATGGCTCATTCTTTGAAACTGCAGAAATTCATTTCAACAATACCAGACAAAATGTATTGATTCAGTTACTCCCATCGACCCTCGCTTTAATTTTATTTATATAATTTGTTTAAATAGAAACAATACTGTGTCAGTTTAATCTACAAATGGTTTATGTTTTGTTTATGTTCTTGTTGTATATGTTTTATCTGTTTAGTTTATGTTTGTATAACAATATGGATAAGAGCTATGATGCTATGTAAGATGTGCTTTGTCCTCTGGAGAGTTACGTATATGGAAAAGTACTTGAATGTGCTTTCCCTGACAATATATAAAGCAATATACATGCAATGTGTTTTTGCTTGTTAAATGCCTTGACATAATTTACACAGTCTCTGCATTACTCTTTTGATGAACGGTGAGAGAGGAGGATAATCTACTGGGTAAATTATATCTCTCATACTCTCATCATTATGCCCTTCTCCTAATTACACTCTAACAAGGAATCTGTCATGCAAAAGACAATTAGGCATCATAGATTTTCACCCACTCAGTCAGTCGAGTATGATTGTAAATGTAAGCACCTAGGGTGTATGCTTGTGTGTGTGTGTGTGTGTGTGTGTGTGTGGCTTCAGAAGGGTGCAGATCATTATCAAGTGAATGGTCTCCTCCAGTATTGCAGAGCTGTCTGAATTGCACTTGCTGTAACTGAAGTGAAAGCCTTTTTTATCGATTGCACATATACGCTTGTGATGATGGACTCCTACTAAAACAGACGCTAGCACATAAACACATCCAAAATTAGATCCTGACCATATAGAATGCACAACACAAATCTTAGGCTGTCAAGCTTGTAAATGGAAACTCTATAACAAAGCACCACAAATCTGTCTCCTCCAAACAACACCTACCACACCAGACTCTAACACTTAGCAATGAATGTCACTTATGCACAATTAGATTTAGATGTTTATTGCAACGTTAATACAGTATTTGGATATAAACTCAGTGCTCTGGTCTATTGTTAGTTATTGTTGCTTTAGTCTGTTGAAAGTGATTCAGCATAATCTGTTCAATATTTAGCAACAGCTATGTCAATTTAATGCAGATCAGAAGGATATTTATACTGTATATTATATATCGGAGGCTTGATTAGCCTGATAATGGACCAGGTGTGTAAAATCACAATCCGGCACCGCCCTCCGCCCTGTCACACTATGCTTTGGTGGAAGCTAATGGTTAATACTATTAACATAAGGACTGATGGTTTGAGGCCCATTAGGGAAGGCTCATACACTGGACAGAGTAACAAATATAACATCATTGCCAGACATTTGATTTTGTTTTACTTGTGATAAATGGCCTATATAGTATAAACCAGGGGTGTGACTAGGCCCTGGCTAAGTTTCTAGATTTTTTGGCAAGTTTTTTTTATAACCCCAGATCTAATTTATCTAATTTTCTGTTGCTTTTTTTTTTTTTTTTTTTGGTGCTCTGGTTCTTTTTTATTATTATTGTTGTTTTCAGTTTCAATGCTTTGCTTCAACAACTGATTTGAAAGAAAATAAATCTTAAAAATAAATATATGACTAACAGGACTATGAATAGTCTAGTTTTCAGGCGGCTCGAAGGCGAAGCACGACTGGAGGGCTCAAGTTTAGCTCAGGACTCAAGAGGCAATGGAGTACTTGCACAACTGCTTCCTTGTTCTAAGTACTGCGACTCATGGATTTCTGGTTACAGTGTTCAGCGCGCCTACATGCAGAGATTTATTCATGGAAATGCAGATTATTTCTTTTTTTTAGGGCTGTCAGTTGATCAAAGCAATAAATCATATTTCTGGCACTAACGTGATGTCTCAATTTTACAATTTGCTGAAATTTGCCTCTAAATAGGGTGTGTAAAACCGTATTTTTTTTCTTTCCAAATGTAGCTAAACTAGCTCCTGACATAGCTGTCTCATTAAAATGTTTCATTCATTGATAATATTTCATACCAGTTGAGATTAAACAATAAATTCTACTATACAAGGATTGCAAATGTAATCTATTTCAAACGTTATAACTTATTATCTTTAAAATGTCTAACTATTTATTTGCATTTCAACATTTATCGATTGTGACAGTTCATGGATGGGCAAGGATGAGGCAGGAACTGGCTGAATAGTAAACAAAGTTTTAATGAAAAAGTCAAATGAAAACAAACATAAACAAACACAGACACATATGCAATGCGGCCGTGTGCGTCTCTTTCTTGAACCGGCGTCTCCTTTATCTCACTCTCCTGCTGATCAGCTGATTAAGCACCGGATGTGTTCCATCACAGCCATTCAGGCTGGGGCGCCACCGGTCTGACTAACTACCTCCCCATCTTTGGAGGGGAGATGCTTCCCTACCGGCTGTTTTGTCAGCCAATGGTCCACCCTGCCTCCTGCGAACCGGGGAGAGATGAGGGGAAGCGTGGGGAGAGGGAAAGGGTGAGCGGAGACTCAGAGAGGGAGAGAGGGAGGAGAGAGAGAAGAACTTGCTCGCCGGCACCTGGACGCTCTGTCGGACGGTCGTCAACGGATCCTCCACCCTCTGGCGGACGGCAGCTCGCTCCTACCCCGGTGGATGGCAGCGGGTCCTCCAGCCCCTGGCAGACGGAACCGCTCCTCCCCTTCTATGCCTGGGAACAGAGGAGTCGCCGGAATCGCGGCCGCCTGCCGAGAAAGGGAGGAGCGGTTTCGTCCGCCAGGGGCCATGGCAGCGCCGAGGACACCACGACATCAATATACAGTATTTATCATTAAAATATACATTTAATAAAAACAGGGTAATGCATGAGATTATCGCGTCTCTCCTCCCTCAAACATGGAACATGGCAATGACTGAAGCACATATTTGTTTAATTCAAAGAGTGCCGCTGGTGCTGACACCCTTTGTCTCAATCCACCTTTTGTCATTTGCGTTTCAAGCTGATCTGTGGTTAAATGTCTGCTACAGACCTCCGTGTAAGGAGAAACAGTGAAACACGAGTTAGCCAGATCAATGGTGCCCTGGCCTGAATCGGGCAGAGGTGGAGTGCGATGAGTAGGAAGGCGTAGCTGGATGAGCACGTCTGGCACTGAATCAGCTGATCAACGGGAGAGCGAGATGAAGGGCGGCCGGAGACAGCGGTTCCAGAGACGCACGTGGCCGTGCTACACTTTTGTTTATTTTCATTTTAAATTTACCATTACATTTATGTTTACTTTTCAGCCGGTTCCCGCCTCTTCCTTGCCCGAACTTTACCTGTTACGTACGTATTTTAAAATCCTCTTTTCCGACTGCTATGTTGCTCGGAACTGCACACAAGTCTTTCACCTATTGTTGCACTTGTGTATATGGTGGTGACAATAAAAGTGATTTGATTTGATTTGATTTTGAGAAGTTATTCATAAGACTCAAGTGGTTAAATCCATGTCTTCTGAAGCTAATTGCTTTTGGGTTTGACCAGAACAAAATGTAACTCCTTTTTCACTGCACATATTGCCATTGCAGTCTCTAGGCATGATCGTGATTTCAAGCTCTATTACACTTTCCAGTATTTGACACATGCACAGAGCAATAGATCGTGCTAGGAAGTGTAATTGTGCTTGAAAACATGGTCACCAAGGAGTCTGCTGATGTCATGATTTATACTGAAAAAGGAGATAAAACGTTTGGTCTGTTCTCACCCAAAATAGATTGGATTGCTTCAGAAGACATGGATTCATTAACTGTAGTATTATAGATTACGTTTAGGCTGCCTTTATTTGCTATTTGAAGCTTCAGAATTTGGGTCACAATTCACTTGCATTGTTGGGACCTACAGAGCTCATATATTGTTTTTAGGCTTTTTTTTGTTCAGCAGAAGAAAGAAAGTCATACATATCTGGGATGGCATGAGGCAGAGTAAATGATTAGCACATTTTAAATTTTAGATGAACTATTCCTTTAACAGTTTTGGTCACATGATTCCCATACTTCCATTTGTGTTTTTTACTTGTTGATGACTATTCTATTATTCAAAAAAATGGAAGTATAATAAATTAGTAGTTATATCCAGTGTAGGTGTGTTTACAGTGTATATATTATATTTATATGTGTGCTATGGATCTTTGATGAAAGGGATTTTTACTTTTGTGTGTTTGTTTCGAATTTGCACAAGATACTCAGACAAAGACAAAAGGTTTTCAAATAATATATTATTGCTCATTGCCAGAATGAAACCAATAAAATAAATTAAAGCAACAATGAGTGAAATTTTAAATACTGAATTAAGTACATTTCATTTACACTTATGCAAAAATGTCTAGATTTACAGCTTAGTACATAGTGCTGCTGGAGCATTTGTAGGTAGCCAGCCATCCTGAGCATGCCCAGTGCACAGTAGTAGAACTAAGAGAATCTCAGCTTGAACATATACTTCATATTTTCACTCTCCTTTTACATGGTGGATAAAATTGATGATAACACTGAATAATAACATTATTAAATGCAATTGCCCTTATTACTCAATTTATAGATCATAAATATAACATTGGGCACTGACAAAAAAAAAAAATGTTCCCCTTCAGACAGAAAAAGTCACATTTTAGTTGCCCTAATTTTCATGAAATCAGCATAAACACACACTTCAATCATTCATTCATGTTTAATGTCTTTGTATGATCATGCTACGTGTCCTATTTTTTGAGTACACCTTTGGATGACATGCCAGAATAAGGTACCTCTGTGAGGTCTTTGGCGTGCATTTTCTATAGTCCATAAGGTCTCTAAAATTCACTGGTACTCCAGCACCATCAACACTACATCGCTACAAAACAATGGATATCATCTTTAGTTTAGCAATTTTCCTTTTCCTCCACAACATCACTTTCAACCCATGTTCAAATGAATGGCAGTGAAATAGGTTAGAAACAAATCCCTCAAATGATCTTTAACAACAGGACTTTGTGATGAATAAACATTTTATTGCTCTCTTCAGTCATTCTACTGGGGGTTATTGCCTTTATGATAAACAACACTACTGCAGTTTATTCTCATCTCTGTTATGATACCTCAATGACCTCCATGCTACCAGAGAAATTTGACTGCTTCCCCAGTTTCCCGAATTCCTCACTGCTTTGCGTTGTGTTAATACCCTCTTCAAACTCCATTTGGCAGCTGCGCCGCTTGTACTTTGTGTCCACTTTCGATACACTACACACTACTGCCTGCCTTTCCTCAAGCCAGCTGTTCTGAAAGTCCCGGGGTTCTTGTGTTTTATCCCCTCTTTGTATGCCGGGGCTGGTGGTGCCAGATTGGCCATTGCAGCTGAATGCTGTATATCCAGGACTGCTGCCAAAGTGCACTGAGCTCCCTGTCGCTGTTCCAGATGGTGCCAAATTAGGGCCTAAGAACCAAGGGCAGTCATTTGTTGGTGTGCTAGGGGTGGTGGCCTGATTGGAGCCTCTGTGCTTGGTCCAAGTAGCAGATGTACCCAGCGGCAAGCTGAGGAAAGACGGCGCCTTCAAGTTGGTCTCACAAATGGAATCCTGAGTTATTGGCCCACAATTGGCCTGTTTCAGATTGAGGGAAAGAGTGGTGGAAGATAATGTCACAAAGCTGTCATTTTCTTGTTTCTCTCTTTGCTGGCTTACTTTGCTTGGGCAGTCCACCATTGAAGAATACTGACACACACTTTTAGCGTTCTTAAAGCTGTTGAGTCTGCAGAACTTGGGTATGCTTTCAGAGTCTGATGACGAGAGAAGCATTGGAAAAGCATTGCTGGTTTTGATTCAAGGAATACACAGACTTGATGTTAAGAGAGAAGGAGCACTTGAGTCTTTTGTTTTGAAGGATTCGCTCTGTGGAGAGATGAAGGGAGCTCAGCTCCTTCTGTAGTGAGGTAGGCGATGGAGGCTTTGTGGTGATCTCTGTAGCTTCTGTAGTTCTCTCTGAATTCTGCTGCTCCATCTTTTTTAACTTCTCCACCTCTTCATGCTGCTCCACTAACCTCATGGGATCACACGGTACATCATTCTTCATCTGCAAGGCTCGTTCGAACTCCAGCAGCTGACCCAAGAAGTTGAAATTTGGAGATATTGATGGTCGACGATCCTTCACAAACCTACAGCACATCAGATGAAAAAAATAATAATTTGGTAGTTTAATATAACCATTTTCAAATTTTTTAAGACATCTATAACTAAAGTAATTTCCTATTCCCATTAAATAAAATAATCTAAAAGTTATTTTTGTCAACGTTTAGAAGTATGCTAGTAAATAGATGGCTTTAAAGAGTCTTTGAGAGACAGGCTTAAAGTCCATGTAATGATTGTCCTCTTATAAGACTGTGGCAGGTGGAGGGTGGGGCCGGGTAGTGATCCTACACACCCGGTCCCGTATTAGGCTAATCAAGCCTCCCGAGAGGGATAAGGGATCATGTCCTAACCCCAACCCTAAACCTAAACCTAACTTTCAGTGGTGTAAATATATAATTGAAAGAGTGAAAATGGAACCTCCGATCTGATCCCACAGGACCAGAACACGTTCCTTGGAGGCTTCATGTGCAAAGCACTATCAGTTACTTCATAGGGAAAGGTAAAAACACTTGAATCGATGCAAGGGTGTTTGACGAGAGATTGTGCTTGTCAGTAACTCGGCAGAATGGGATTTATGAAAAGGGAACGTGAACAATCGGAAGCAACAGTATTTTCAATGTTTGCAACAACATAAACCCATTGAACAGACTTTATTTCTATTTCCTCACAGGCTCATTTTCATTCCTGTCAAAATAGATTTGGCATCTACCCTAACTAAATTCCATAGTGTGGGAATACCTGTAGGCATCATCTGATGACAGTCCCATAGTTTTCATTATATAGGCAATGGCAATGGTTGCAGATCGGGATATGCCAGCCAAGCAATGGACGATGACTCTGCAGTTTGACACCTTGGCTTTGTCTGTGAATAGAGAGAGCGGCAAACCAGTCAAAAGCAGTTCTACTGTTAAAGTGCAGACAAAGCATGAGGTAATCTCAAAATGCTGACCTCACTCATACCTTCCTCAACTGCTGATACACAGATGGTTTGTGTTAACCATACATCTAACCATAATTATTACCATAGGCTAAACATCTCAGGAACTTGCTTTCTATAAAACTCCATAGCAGTGGTATTCTTACCAATGAACTCATTGGTTTTATCCAACCAAGGAATTAACTTCTCGCAGTAGCTGTCATTGATGGGAATGCGCAGAAAGTGGTTTTCGCTGATGAAGTCAGGTTTGGGACAAGTATTACTGGCATTCAGAACGTAGGTGATTCCATTCTGAGCCATCAGTTCCTGTGAAAATTTGAAAGTTTTTTCTGAAGAACTGTGTCAAAGACAAAATGTTCTGACAGACAAGAAAATAATCTGCACAGACAGTTTTCGTCATTTTCTGTTTATATATTCTGTTATCAAAGATTCCAATTGTAACTGTGTGTCTGCTTGTCATGCATTCCAGAGATTTTGTAAGTGAGAAAGATGTAGAATGATAATGTCGAGAAAAACTATTTTGGTGGTGAGTCCCATGCCAACTTAAAAGGGCTAACATTTAAATCAAGCTGACATCAATGAAAACTCTTTCCCGGAATGCATTTGCTTGTCAGTTATCTAATGTGAAGTCATGAGATATGATGGAATTCAATGATTCCACAGTATGCACAAACACACCCCAAGTAAAAAAAACAACTATTCCCTATTATCAGATGATGCCTCGTGAATTTGTTATGTCTACATGATGGAAATGTCTTGTCTTTTATATTTAAGTTGTCTGTAGGCAACATGAATAATTTTGGATTCAATTACAAAATGGATTGCTGTGATTTTTAATGTCTTTGAATAATCTGAATAATCATATAAAATGATTTTGTAAGTGACTTCAATTGAGGTATTATGAGAGTTTTTCTGTGGACACGTCTATGTATACACGAGTTAGACAAATGCTTTTGGAGCATCTCACTTTGGTTGTGTCATGCAAAAAACAGCAACTTTAGGATGATGTTTCAAGTTAAACTTACATTAGTTTGAAAATAGAATAACGTGTCTGGAGACCCCTGTGTTTTTGTGTCCTCACCTTGTTGTGCTGTTTACTGATAGACAGCACAACAAGACAGGTTTGCTGCCTGTACAGCTGCAGTTGCACTTTAAGGCCAACTTACCTTACTAAGGACGTCTCTTTGGGAGCCCAGGTACAGGTGGGGCAGGATACAGGTGGGCCCGACATTGGCCACAGGTAGGCAGGGTTGGGACAGGCTGATAGGCAGAATAGTGGCTTGTTTACTTTCACACAGGTCAGGAAAACATGAGGAGAATGCTGCAAAGCCACCTGAGAAGGTTACAGAGAAGAAAACTGTTTTGAATACAAATATAATCTTACATGATTCAGCTTACCACACTTATTTGAGCACATCCAGTGCAAACAAGATAGAAACAACCATAACAAACTAGATTTTATTTCCCTTGTGTGTGTGTGCATTGTTCTTGCACACATTCACATACAGTAAGCTGCAAACTCAATTACTTACAGTAAGAATGGAAAACAGCAACAATGAAGGGGGTTTCCAAACATCCTAGCCAACTGAATTACACATGAACCCCTAATGCGAACTCCACAGGGGCCAAGGAGTCTTTCCACCACAGCAGAAACATCCCGTCGTTCCAATTTTGCCATACTAGAAAATCTAGACTGCTTGTTGTTCACTACAAACTTCACGGCCCTCCACCAGAACTAAAAATATTTTGGATTCTTGGAAAATATGGTAGCCTTTAACACATTCTGAATTCCTGAAGATCATTGAGGTTTAGTCTTTCACTGAAGCAAACTGATTGCGTGTAACCAGCAACTGTAAAAAACAGCTTAGCTGACGTATGGCTGCATAATGGCTCTAATGCTGTATTGCAAGAGTGGCTAACTCCCCCAAGGAAAAAGAAATGAGAACACCAATGTGAAAGGTGAGCTCTGCCACTTTGCCAGGCAGATAGAGTGTCCGTGTCTGGTTTTCCAGTCTCCTACTTCCTGCATGATCTCATCTCCTCTCCCTGAGATCAGCATCACATTGCGGGAATGAGGCAGCCCACAGGAACACAGACACCCAACCAGAATTCAGAGGAAACACACACTCACACATCCTCTCTTGCTCATACACATGTGCACACATGAATTCAGTCTGAAGGAGTTCCAGCTAATATTTAAAGATGAGCACAAATGGTACTCATTTGGATGGAACAACTCATATGTGCACCCACATACAATACTCAGGCCTTACCCACTCTTTTATTATGGGGTTTTGCAACTCTAATGAAGCCTCTTTTACTCCACTTCTCTTCTTTTACCATAGACTCAAACCTTGAAACAGCATCATATTAATTGTATGCAAATGCACATTTAAATGCCCTTCAATGTAAATCTACTAAATAAATATATATAAAGAAATAAAGAGAAAAGGAACCAGCTTTCATGGTTCTAGATGCAACTCAAAGAACACATCCGGCAATTGGTTTAATTTTAAATGCTGATCTGAAATCAGTACACGTCAGCAAATCTGAGACATATTACCTCAGACTAATCAAGGCCAGCAGGCAAAGCAATGACATCACTTTGGGTTAGTGTTCGAGTTTGGCTGGATCATTTGTCTTGCACACATACAGATTCATGCAAATAAAGGAGGGAAATATTTGGGAGATGAAGTGTATTATGATACAGGGTGAGAGAAAAGAGGCAAAACATTTTTGAATTTGGGTAATAAAAGCAGATGAGCTCAGAGGCGTGAGGTAAGAGTCCGTAAGTAGATGCATGTGACTGGAGAAGGTTGACACAAAGCCGTACTTATTCATTCATCCCTCATTAATTTATTCATTCAATCAATCAATCTATCCATTCATTTAGCCATCCATCCATCTACCCATGCAATTCATGCATTTACAAGCTTAATTTACTCTCTCATTAACTGAAGATAAAGTGTTCTCTGGCTTTTCTTTTTCAAAGTAATGTTCACATGACATTCGGAAAGGCCACTAGATATGCTGTGTAACTAGTGGTGAATCAAACCAAACAGACCTGTTTTTAAGACCTTTTCACACACTGAGTCACACATGACATCATGACCTGGTCTTGTCATGGAACAAATTGTCAGCGTTACTCAAATTACACTGGCATAACCCAAGGGCATGACTTCATGCCAAGAGTTTAATGAGCTACCTGGAGCTACATAACCTCAAGCTATTCACTCAAACTATTCATTCAGCTTGGTGAAATAAAGGATTTTGAAAATATAAATGCACAGTAAAAACAGAACTTTAAAATAATATTCTAACCCACAAAGCACTTTGTTCAAGAGATTATTCCAGTGGTGTGCCTGGCCCTTTAAGGCCCAGCTCAAGGGCTGCCTGTTTCCAGCTATTAAAAGTAACTGCCAAGCAGGATGACATCATTGCTCAACACACGGGTGGCCAACAAGCTGTCTCTGGGCTGGACAAACACACACGCACGCACGCACGCATGCACACACACACACACGCACACACACACACAAAGCAGCTAAATCTAAATGGGGACATACTATTTAATTCTATTGTTTTTATATATGGCTAATTATAATTACTACAGACTAACCCCTTAAAAGAAAACATGTTGCAGTTTTAGAATGCAAAACACTAGGCCCATTCACTTTATTAATTAATAATAATTTTTTTGTCTTTATTTTTCAACAGGTAATATTTGGTCCATTTCGATTTGCAAATTCACCTCTAAAATTTCAGTGGTTCAGTTTTGGTTGGAAATTCCACCTTGAACATCCTATCATTGCTGGAACATTGAATTCCCAACTGAATTTAACCCCCCTGATATTTAAGAGCTAAATATAATGGAACAAATGTAGCCTGTTGTATAATAAAGATACAATTTTAATGTAATATCATTTTTATTTTATTTGGAACAGAATTTTGGAAAGTGAAATTTTGAAATGTAAATATTCACATCTTAAATGTACACCCATATAAAATTGCATCCTCCAAAAACAACCCGCTCTCATGAAATGTCTTACATAATTTATGAGTTGGCTATTTCGTATGATCTCGCACAATTTTGTTTGCATAAACCCGTACGACTTCATCATGTGCAAATTCCCTGATGACTAGTGCAGAAGTAAGCACGAGGCGTAAAGGACATGCTTCTTGATATTATGCTCTTACCCAAACACTCTATTTAAACTTAACCAATCAGTGGAGTGTATAAACATGATAGGAAACTGTTGTGTGTGACAAAAGCAAGTAATTGTCTTGTATTAGATGGAAATGATGTCCAGCGATGTCACTGGCTGTAGTGAAAGTTGTAGGAATTCAAACGAGTGCAGTCGCATGATATCATATGTATTAGCCAAAATTAGAAAAGTCGTTCGAATCCTGACAATTTTGCTGTGAGAGTGTGTTGTCCAAAAATGCAAGCACTGTTAATGCAATGCGTTTATTTTCCAAGTTTTACAATTCAGCATGCTTTTTTTTCTTTTTTCTTTTTCAAAGACATTTGACATTAATATACTTTCATAGATTTTTCTTTTAACAACATTGTTTGGGTTTTGGGCTTGGGTAAGGGGTTACACTTTATATTCATGTTTAGGTTTGGGTTAGGGTTGATTTCATCAATTGTTGGTCTGCTTATTTTCCTTTATAGGCGTTAAAGTCATATGTTTCTTATGATTCCACTATTTCAGATAATTATTATGACTTTTCATAAAATCAAATTGTCCCTGTAAAGATTTGTGTGCTAAATGACATCACAGCCCAAAGTGAAAGTAAGTTACTAGGAAGATAGAGTGTATAAAAAGACAGAAAAATAAATAAAGCATCCATAAGCTTTAACTCCAGCAAACTCTAGCAGACATGAACTTTAACTGAAATAGGGCAGACCTGGCTGGCTGTTGTGATGGATAACCTTCTATAAGAGTGATGTCACTGTGTCCTAGCGCACAGGACTGGGGATGTCGGAAAGACAGGTGGAGCAGATCTGCTTTAAATGGGTTGCATGGTATGCATGCAAACATGCGGCTACCTCGCCAAGACAAAAACTACTTAAATTATTGTTTTTCAGTGTAGAACTATGTATTATACTCTATTCTACAAGCCACTTATAATCAATGCCCCATTGATGACTTCTGAAAAATCAAACCCATATACTATATATACACTCACACACACACACACACACACAGTTGTGTTTCCATGTTTTATGGGGACTTTCCATAGACATAATGGTTTTTATACAGTACAAACTTTATATTCTATCCCCTAAACCTAACCCTACCCCTAAACCTAACCCTCACAGAAAACTTTCTGCATTTTTACATTTTCAAAAAACATAATTTAGTATGATTTATAAGCTGTTTTCCTCATGGGGACCGACAAAATGTCCCCACAAGGTCAAAAATTTCGGGTTTTACTATCCTTATGGGGACATTTGGTCCCCACAAAGTGATAAATACACGCTCACACACACACACACACACACACACACACACACACACACACACACACACACACACACACACAGACACACACACACACACACACACACACACACACACACACATACACAAACATATACATGAGTAACTTAGTGCCTTGTCCTTTTAGCAACAATATACTGTAAAAAGTGGTAACCTGCTGATGTAACCTTAAGAAGCTATTTCGACCTGATATAAAACAGTATAACTGTTAAAAGTAGTTTTGCTGCTGTTATCTGCTGGTGCTATTTTTTTTAGGTTAACATTTTTTCTCAGTGTTTTGTTATATCACGGCATCTGGTTTCTATTTATTTGAGTTTTAGAATCAGGTCACAATAGCGGCATCGATCTTCCCTAATCCTAGGGTACAGTGACATCTCAGTGACTTCAGCCCCAGAAAATATCTTAATTTCTTCACATGCTGCACAGGAGTTACACTAACAGGCTGGAAAACTCAATGTCTTAACTCACAGTCAAGAGTAAGCGAGTGGACAGTTGATTAAACAAACCCTAACTATACTAAAACATACTCCCTTTCAGAGCATAAACTGAAATGATTGATTGTTTTGCTTTGTATTTAGTTTTCTTCCTCAAACCAAAGAAGCAGAGTGCATGAGCTGTTTGAAATGAAAAGTACTATGTAAATTACATGTCAGCCCTAGAGTGAGTGAGAGTGAGTGCATGTGTGTGTTTGTGAGGACTATATCTGTAGTATTTAGGACCCTGGTTAGCACAGGCTTACAACAAGCATGCTAAATTTGTTTAGAGGGACATGATACTTCAGCAAGTTCAGACACATTCAGGTTGATGGTATGACACAATGTCAGATTTCAAATCTCACAGTCATTGAGTTACCTCTTCAGTTGATGTCAGCACACGATAGATTGGAGGCAATTAAAATCTGTGAAAATAGTATTACAAATCTTCCCCTAAACTTTTTTCCTGCAATGTTTTGGCACACTCTTAATAAATTATGTGGGAGAATGTATAGCAATGAGTCAATGATACCTAATCGTGGTTATGCCTTAAGTTCCCATTTAAATAGTATGCATTAAATAGCATTATTTTTTAAATATTCCTGAATATTTATATACAGATTAATATGAATATTCATTAAAAAATAAAGACAGTGACAGGGACCTGATGCTTGATTCCCATTTCTATTTCCTCAAAAAATAAATACTTGTACATGCAATGTAAAAAATAAATGATCATAAGCGTTATAATTTTCTTTAAAATGTCCATCCAAAAGAAACATAATCTGCAGTTTGCCTTCACTTTCAGTTTACTTATAATGGATAACACATTGTGAAATTCTGTGCACGCAAATACAAAGGAATTTATTCAAAATCATGAACACAGGTCAACCACCCAAAACAACTTGTAATCAATGTCACAAGAAGAAGCTCTAAGAACTACTCAGTTAGTTCTTAGAAACTGATATGTAACAAGGAGTGAATAAGCCACACACACACACACACACCTATATACATATGCATGGACATAGGTGCATATAAAGCATATGACTAACCCAGTGGCAAGTTAGAGATTATGTTTATAGAATAAAATAATTTGCAAACCAACATCGAATGACCCAAAAATTGTCAAAAAAAGAATGCAAAACACCATGAACACTACCCATGTTTTCACACAAACAAACTTACATTTAAAACCACACAGACACACACACCCAGAGTCAATAAAATTTCAAACTCACCTCTCAAATCTCGCCCTTCCTTGATGCGCCTGACACGCATCTTCAACCTCATCTCGCTCTCGTGCATGTCTGACCACAGCGGAGGAGAGATCACCAAGTCAACGGGCATCCAGGCAACACAGGGAGGATACTGGTCTCTTTCCCTCCCTGCAGATATTTTACCACACAATCCAATCAGAGCTCAACCTGATGCTAATATCAGCAGTTATATACGAGCCACAGCCACACTGTTTCCTCTCTGTGCGCCTATTCACTTCTGACTTTGGCTATGAGTGCTGCTGCCTCTATTGTTGCGCCTCCTCCCTTCCAACCTATCTCCCTCCCTCCCTGTCTGTGAATGAGCACACTGGCTGTGCTCTAGTGGGGCCTGTATTCAGTAATAGCTCATGTGTAAGGCATGCAACCACATTCCTGACTCATCACACAACTATGCGGCCACCGATGGGTCCAGCACCACACTTGGAGTAAAGAGCTCCTACGCCTGCTGGACAACACAGAGTGGTGTGAGAGTGTCCATGTCCAAATGTGTGTTTATTGCAATTAATAAATGAACTGTGGTTGTT
Organism: Xyrauchen texanus; assembly: GCF_025860055.1. Lineage (NCBI taxonomy): Eukaryota > Metazoa > Chordata > Actinopteri > Cypriniformes > Catostomidae > Xyrauchen > Xyrauchen texanus. The sequence goes on along the minus strand of NC_068296.1, from coordinate 12,432,518 downwards.
TTGTTGGACCAACTGCTCGTTATAGTACGTAATCAGCATTGCTTATGTAATGGGCACATTATCAGGCACAGGATATGTGTCCAGTCACTGGGAAGTCTATGTTGACTCACTTATGAAAGTACATCACACTTTAACAAAAGAACATTTTCTTAATTTAATTACCTTTAATCAGCTATAATCAAGGCTGACATCATCTACCAAAAACCATTAATCATTCAGCCTGAGATAATGATAGGAGAGATTGAAACCATTATACTACTTCAGACAAAAGTCATGCCATGCTGTCAAAGATCCCACTACTGAAAAAACACAGCTTAAACCAGACTGGTTTGCTGGTCTTGGGTGACCAGTTTATCTCTCAGCGTGACCAATTAAAAAGTTCCCCAAACCACTCAGAAACCAAAGAAGAAACCAGTCTGACCAGCAGAAAAATGTCCAAAGCTCCTCTAAAACTGGCCAAGAGACAAGCCTAACCAGCTGAAAAGTACCCCAAACCCCTCTAAAACCAGTCAAGAAACCAGACTGCCCAGGTGCAAAGTGCCCAAAATCCTTCAAAACCAGTCAAGGGACCAGCCTGACCAGCCGAAAAATTTGCAAACCCCTCTAAAGCCAGTCAAGAGACCAGCTAAACAAGCTGAAATTGCCCAAAACCCTCTAAAACCAGTCAACAGACCAGTCTGACCAGCTCTAAAGTGCCCAAACCCCCTTTAAAACAGTCAGTGACCAGCCTGACCAGCAGAAAAGTCTGTGAATCCCTCTAAAACCAGTAAAGAGACCAGTCTGACCAGTCTAAAAGTGTCAAAAAATCATCTAAACCCAGTCAAGAGACATGCCTGACTTGGTGAAAAGCATGCAAAAATCCTTTAAAATCAGTCAAGAAACCAACCAGACCAGGTGGAACGCTTGCAAAACTCCTCTAACAGTCAATAGACCAGCCTGAAAGTGCCAAAAACCCATCTAAAGCTGGTCAAGAGAACAGTCTGACCAGGTGAAAAGTGTGCAAAACTCCTCTAAAACCAGTCAAGAGACCAGCCTAACCAGCCGGAAAGATTCTAAAACTCATCTAAAACCGGTCAAGAGACCAACTTGGCCAGCTGAAAAGTGCACAAAACCCTTCTAAAACCGGTCAAGAGACCAACTTGAACAGCTGAAAAGTGCCCAAAATCCAACGAAACTGGTCAAGAGACCAGGCTGACCAGCGACAAAGTGCCCAAAACACCTCTAAAATGGTCAAGAGGCCAATCTGACCAGCTGCAAAATGTCCAAAACACCTCTAAAATTGGTCAAGAAACCAACCAGACCAGCTAAAAGTGCCCCAAACCCCTCTAAAACCAGTCAAGAGACTAGCCTGACCAGGTGAAAGGCATGCAAAACTCCTCTAAAATCAGTCAAGAGACCAGCCTGATCAGCCGAAAAGTTCCCAAATCCATCTAAAACCAGTCAAGAGACCAGTCTCACCAAGGTGGTAGACCAGCTAAGACTCGCAAACAATCAAACCATCTTGCTTGTTTTTCAATTTATACATGCACAAAATCTTGTTTTTCAGCCCTGTCTATGAAAAATGCATGTGCATTTATGTGCTAAAATGGTTGAAACCTTTGTTAAACTGTATGCAAACAAATTAAGTGGTGTTTGTATGTTATGTACTATGTAGCAGGATTAACCTTGCCTTTTTCCACCCACCAACTCCCTATTGGCTGGCTGCAATGGTGCAATAACATTTTTCAAGGTTGCGCATGTTGCCAGATCAGTGAAACTGGAGAAAGCAAATTGGGAAACTGCGGGTTCATGTTCCAATTTTAATTGAGGGGCTTTTCACTGATCTGACTGCACGTTTCTATTCGTCCAAATGTGTGTGTACGTGCTTGCATTACTGCAATGCTGCATATAGATGTGTGATTCAGACAGTTATTTCTGTGTGTTGAGGTGTTGAGGGAATATATACATCTTTAATGCAAGAACAATGACAGTGAATGCTGGAAGACTGCCAGGGATCTTAACATACCCCCCATAGACAGCACTCACACACAAATGCCTCTGACACTTTTGCATGCAATTACAGGCTGATCCACTCTTTTAAAAATGAGAAGTACGATAATTGGGAGAATGTGTGCAGACACACGCACGCACGCGCACACACAATATGTGCTGCCCAGCAACAGTGGACAATAATAAAGATTTTTTTTATTTTTTATGTTTAACTAAATGTAAAACATGTAGCAACCACTAGATGGCAGAAGACTAACATAACTGATATCTACCTAGCAACTGGCTGAGTATGGCCTGGTGGAATCATGAGAGTATGCTTGGAGCATATGGGCCTAGCTTCACAACTTTGCCCCTTCTGGTAGATGCTGTAAATTCATATTTTTAAAGCAAAATGCATGCTTCTTTCTCAATGGCTATTTAAAAGTAGATGTGTATTGTGATGTGTATTTGCACAAAAAAAAATTACAAATATTGTAAGTGTTTCACCTGTGTCCACTCAATAGCAGTAAACTTGTTTTCCCCCATCTGCTGCAAGGTGTTCTGATATACCTGGAAAATGCTATTTGTTAGCATTACCATACATCTCAATTTTACATGTCATCTGATATTAGGTTCATTTATCATACTGAAAATGGAAGGTCAAGTTGAGCTTAAGTAAAGTTGGTTTCGTTTGTTAACTAAGGTTAAGCCATTCTTGTCAATAAGCAAGTTTGAAACTTGTGATCATGAATTTTGTGATCCATGGTTTTGTTACTTCTCGCCTGGATTACTGTAACTCGCTTTACATTGGTGCCCCTCAATCGTCTATTTCATGCCTTCAACTTGTTCAAAACGCTGTGGCTAGGCTCCTTAAGGGAAACGCAAATTTGAGCACATCACACCGGTCTTGATTTCATTGCACTGGCTTCCTGTTAAATTTAGAATTTATTTTAAAATGTTATTGTTTGTATTTAAATCGCTCCATAACCAGGAGCCACAGTACATATCTGACTTGCTGCACCCACACAATTTATCGAGATCTCTTAGATCTGGTGAATCTTAATTGCTTTGTGTTCCCATGTCTAAACTTGAGAATAGTGGTGATCGTGCCTTTGCTGTTGTTGGACCTAAGCTATGGAACAGTCTTCCGGCACATATTAAAACTGCCTCAACTATCTCAGCTTTTAAAACTAAGCTTAAAACGTATACATTTTCCTTGGCTTTTAACATTCATTGCCCATTTTTCTTTTTATCTTTGTACGTTTATTGTTATTGCATGTCTTGAATGTTGTCTTTTTATATATTGTGCAGCACTTTGATCAACTTTGGTTGTTTTTAAATGTGCTATATAAATAAACATTGATTGATTGATTGATTGATTGATTTAAAAACACATCGACCATGAGCTCAGAGGTTGTTAATCAATGGTATATGCTTTTGCTGAAGTAATCAGTCTGCGTTACGGCTTTAAAGGAGACCTATTATGCCCGTTTTTACAAGATGTAATATAAGTCTCAGGTGTCCCCAGAATGTGAAGTTTCAGCTCAAAAACCCCACGGATAATTTATTATACCATGTTATAAATGCCTCTTTTTGGGTGGAATCAAAACAGGCTGATTTTGTGTGTGTCTCTTTAAATGCAAATGAGCTGCTGCTCCCTGCCCCCTTTCCGGAAGAGGGTTATGCTTCGGATACTACAGCAACAACAAATCAGAACCAATATGACTGACAGCGTAAATACCGGAGTTCAACCACATATGTATGAATATATACAGTATATGTATATCTGGACTCCGTGAATACAATCAGAGACAATGGTAACTTTAGCTGCATTAGCTGTGGTATTAGCTAACAAGCACATTCGGAAAGGTGATTTGCAAGCATTTACAAAATATAAAGTACAATACTAACATCTTCAGGATACAAAGCTGGAACATGAACAGTTGGTCCACCAGCAGTTTGTGTACTGATCCATGCTTGATAATCAAATTTTTGGAAAATCTTGATTTATATTGACACTCATTCACAAAGCAGTCCAGTGTAAAATGAGTTTCACAAACATACACACATTTTTGTATGTTTTGGGGCACATGCGTCTTCAGTGGCTCTGATGCCGGTAGTACGTGAAGACTCTTCTGTTCACTTTTACAGCCAACAACAGAACACTTATGTTTATTCTTCTCACTATATCTGCTCCAGTGCGGAAACAAATGGTGGACTGTGTGTAGATCACTCAGGGGATCTATGATAATATGGCGGAGTCCAGTCCAGAGACCAGTCATGGGCGAGGCCTGCTCTAGAGCAGAAACGGTAGAGCAAATACGAAAACCGTTAATTTTGACACACTGTTTTTGATTAATAGAAATATAAGAAAGAGGAGTAAGTGGACTTTTAACATTGTAGAGTAGTTGTGTACACACACTGCCGACTCACATTTATGTACAAACACCATGTAAAAGGGAATTTTGCATAATAGGTCCCCTTTAATACGCAGCATAACCCATGATTTTGAGGGGGAAAATCCACCAATCAGAAAATCGTGGCAGAAAACTAGTGACAAAAGAACTCAATTCCATGACAATTCCATGACCGCACTGCGATTGATGCAATCGAGTTGGTCTCCCTAAACTCTCAAACTAATTATTTAGATGTATATTTTTGCAACACATTTTAAATATATTGATTCTACAGATTACTTAGAATAAACACAGCAACCACCCACTTCCATGACCACACTCCGAATGATGCAATCAAATCGATCTTGCTACACTCTCAAAATACTTATATAGTATTATTTATTTGAATATTTTTACAACGTATTTTAAATATATTGATTCTACAGTATACTTACAATTACCAATTTTTTATCAATATTTTTTATTTTATTTAATTTTTTTATTTAGTTTTTAATTTGATTACATCATATGCAGTATTTCACGGATTGTAGTTCGTCCCCTTATCAAGGACGTTAAGTTCACTTCAATACTTTTTTGCTTCAAACCAAAGTTTGTGAGGTTGTGATTCACCTTAGAGCTTGTTGATTTGATTTAGAACCAGGGGTGTAGCCAGGAGTTTTTCACTGGTGTGGCTGGGCAGCTTTCAGACGCTCTGAGCAGCTTTTCGTTTCGTTCGGAGGGCGCACCAAAGGTCTCGCCGCCTCGAAACAGCCACTATCTAGATGGATAGTGGACGCTATTGCTGCTGCATACGCGTCAAAAGACCTGCCATGCCCGTTGGGCATTAGGGCTCACTCCACTAGAGGCATGGCATCCTCGTGGACATGGTCCAGCAGGATTCCCATTCACGACATATGTGTGGCAGCGGGATGGACTTCCCCCTCCACATTTGTCAGATTTTACAATATGGAAGTGCCCGCTCTGCAGGCAAAACTATTAGCGGTTTAATACGCTACAGATCCCCTGGTGAGCTGCACTGATGGGACACATTCCACACAGACCGGCACCGCCGCTCTGTCGTTCCCTTCCCACTATGTGCTTATATATTACACAAACACTGACCCGCATTCTTGCCGGCCAAATCTTATTTCCTCACTCATAAGGGCTCCCCCGGGTTCCCCCTTAATTCCCTGGGGCTCATACAGTGGATGCTTGGCGCGCACGGCGTTGACAATGGGTTCCCGTAGCGTAAGCTACGTCCTTATCAAGGACGTTAAGTTCACTTCAATACTTTTTTGCTTCAAACCAAAGTTTGTGAGGTTGTGATTCACCTTAGAGCTTGTTGATTTGATTTAGAACCAGGGGTGTAGCCAGGAGTTTTTCACTGGTGTGGCTGGGCAGGGGCCAGCGATCAGAAATTTTCGGGCAGTACATGTGAAGTCTTGCGCTCAAAAACGGCAAATGTGAGTGGGGTGGACAGGCTTCAGTTCATGGTGGCCACGGACACCCCTAGCTCCGCCACTGTTTAGAACTCTTTTATTAAGGATTTTTTTTTAATTACCATGGACAAAAATCAGTGGGAAAAATACTTCCGGAACCAATACGGCTGAAAAAGTGAGTGGGCACTGTTGCGATCTGTTGGGCAGTGTTGTATAAGTCACTGTACATTTTGGCAAATGTAGTAGGTAATTCAGGCATTTCATTCATACAGAACATTTGCATATTGTGCACAGTATACATACTATATGCTGCTCTATTTGATCTCCATGTGATTAATTCATTCCACAGCAAACTTAAAACCTTCTTAATTTAAAGCAATTGCATTCAGGTGGTGAGATCTTGTGATTCATGCAGGAGAGCAAAGGGAATATAGACAGAATAGAGGGTTGAAAGGAAATAAATCAGTCATTCTTACAGAGTGAGCTAACCTCAGTTCATCTTTACATGCCTTTGCCAAAAGCATGCCTTTATGCCACCCACCAGCTCTGATGTGGGGCTTTAGTTTAGTCTTCTAAAACATTACACAAATTTAGAACAGAATGTCTGGTAAATGTCATTATTCCTAATACGGAGCATGCAATTTTTATATGTCAGACATTCTTTTATGTTTTGCACTGTGGCTTGTGTGCCTGACAGCAAGAGACATTTGTACCATTGTGTGTGAGTGTGTGTGTGTGTGTGTGTGTGTGTGTGTGTGTGTGTGTGTGTGTGTGTGTGTGTGTAGAGAGAGAGAGAGAGAGAGAGAGAGAGAGAGAGAGAGAGAGAGGGAGAGGGAGTGTTGTCAAATGGAACAAAGGTGTTTAATGTGTCTGAGTGTGTGTGTATCACTTCCACCCCAAAAATAATGGAAGCATTCCAAAATATTTTAGTCCCCATAAGGCCATGACACAGTACCATCTCCTAATGTTTGTAGCATATCAGCACATGGTAATGTTGCATTGGTTTCTATAGAACCCTGCAGTGCAGTTCCATCTGTCTAGATTATCAGAGCAGGTAAAAGGCACTACCATCCAATGAGCTTTCAGTCCCTGTGTTGACAGAGCTGGTTGTTAAGACTCTGGCAAACAAGTTATCAATATGTAATTCCAGCCATGACGTGGCTCTCGGATGCTGTTCTGTCATACCATGGACGTGATGTAGTATCCCAAAGAAGAGGACCATCTTTAGAAACTAATAAATCCCCTAACAGCTGCAAGAATCACCTCAGAGATTTGGTGGAGGTGTGGACATGCCCAAATCAGCCCCTTAAGGTCACTGACAGGAAAGACATTTAGAGAGGATGACCTTTCAGGTCACTGGCAACTCATGAAATTTGTATGTGTCCTGTTGGGCTCTGTCTGTGCTTGCATAGGGATGTGTTTTTCTTGTTAGACAGCAGTCAATATTAAAAGGTCATTCCAGTTATGAAGTACCTTTTGAACTCTGTATACTTTTGTTGTAATTTATGAAAGTGCTTCTATAAGGTTAAACCAGACTTTCAGAAATATGATCTAGTCAAGCTCAGGTACTTAAATTGTATGAATTGTAACTTGCTTATTTGCACAATGACAAAAATACAAACTGAAAACAAACAAAAACAAACAAAAAAATCATGATGCCTAACATGATGAAAATGAAGAGCTAAACTAGGCCATTGCTTAGTGGGGGATTGAGGGTTAGTTTACATGAGTGATCACATTTACAAAATCAATTGCTAATACTTGCTGTTGTTTTCCCACAAAAATGATGTTCCTTCCTGGATGATGAAGTCATCAAGGAACTAACTTTTGTTATTTAAAGAGACAGTCTACCCATAAATTAAAATTCTCACATAATTTACTCACCCTCATGCCATCCCAGATGTGTATGACTTTATTTCTTCAGCTGAACACAAACAAATACATTTAGAAGAATATCTCATCTCTGTAGGTCCATACAATGCAAGAGTTGTCCAAAAAGCATATAAAGGCAGCATTGAAGTAATCCATACATCTCCAGTGGTTAAATGCATGTCTTCTGAAGCAATTTGATAGATGTGGGTATAAAAACAGATCAATATTAACTTTTTAATATAAATTCTTCTCCATCCACAAACCAAGATAGTGAAATAATTTTCATTTCAGCCCTATGTACAGTTAATTGTGATAATTTGGTTAAATATATGACAGGGACATGAAAATGTACTGCATAATAGTAAAAGTCCCTAACACAGGCAATTCTCAATGGAAATGTTCACCCAAAAATTAAGTCTTCAGGTCTTCTGAAGGCATATGATTGGTGTACAATATGCCTGAAAACGTATGTGAAAACGAATCGGTTACCTAACGTAACCTCGGTTCTCTCTAGATGAGGGAACGAGTATTGCGTAGCCGGCCGTGCTCGCGCCACGAGCGATTTTCGTTTCATTCAATTAAAACCAGGGTTCAAGCCTACGAACTTACGCTTATATGCACTCTAGCCATGCCCATTCTGGCGGGCTTTGATACAGTGACGGCGCGGACGCCTGTCATTGGACGCGAGTTCACTCAAGTTCGTCTATAGGCTGCAGCAGTTGCCGCAGAGCAACCAATGAGCTCGCTAGCTAGCCCGCTCAAGGTATGCAGCTGCTGCACTGCGTTGACAATGGATACAAAATTAAGGATAATTTTTTGGCTTCAATATCTCAGAAAAGATTAATCTTTCCCATAGCGTAAGCTAGCTTACGCAATACTCGTTCCCTCATCTAGAGAGAACCGAGGTTACGTTAGGTAACCGATTCGTTCTCTTACGAGAGGTTCTCTCATATTGCGTAAGCTAGCTTACGCTACGGGAACCCATTGTCAACGCTGTGCGCGCCAAGCATCCACTGCATGAGCCCCGGGGGTGGGGGGACCCGGGGGAGCCCTTGTGAGTGGGGGAATAATATTTGGCCGGCAAGAGTGCGGGCCAGTGTGTGTGTAATACATAAGCACATAGTGGGAAGGGAAAGACAGAGCGGCGGTGCCGGTCTGTGTGGAATATGTCCCGTCAGTGCAGCTCACCAGGGGAGCTGTAGCGTATTAAACCGCTAGTAGTTTTGCCTGCAGGGCGGGCACTTCCAGATTGTAAAATCTGACAAAGGTGGAGGGGGAAGCCCAGCCCGCTGCCACACATATGTCGTGAATGGAAATCCCGCTGGACCATGCCCACGAGGAGGCCATGCCTCTAGTGGAGTGAGCCCTAATGCCTAACGGGCATGGTAGGTCTTTTGACGCGTACGCGGCAGCAATAGCGTCCACTATCCATCTAGACAGTGTCTGTTTCGAGGCGGCGAAACCTTTGGTGCGCCCTCCGAACGAAACGAAAAGCTGCTCAGAGCGTCTGAAAGAGGCGGAGTGCGCAGTATACAATCTCAGTGCTCTGACTGGGCAAAGGAGATTGGCATCGCGTTCGCTATCGGATGCTGGCAGCGCCGATAGGGAAATGATTTGTGCTCTGAAAGGAGTACCGATCACCTTGGGGATATAGCCGTGTCTAGGCTTTAAAATGACCTTGGAGTCACTTGGTCCAAACTCAAGACACGCAGCGCTGACAGACAGCACGTGAAGGTCTCCCACACGTTTAACTGATGACAGGGCAGTTAGAAAAACGGTTCTGAGTGAAAGGTATTTCAAATCCACGGATTGAAGCGGTTCGAAAGGGGGGGCTTTCATAGCTTCGAGAACTACGGAAAGATCCCAGATAGGAACCAATGGGGGGGCGCGGGGGGTTCATCCTTCTAGCTCCCCTGAGGAAGCGGTTGACCAGCTCGTTTTTTCCCAGTGACTGGCCGTGCAGGGGTTCAGCGAACGCCACGACGGCTGCCACGTACACTTTGAGCGTGGATGGGGATCTGCCCTTATCCAGCAGCTCTTGTAAAAACACGAGCAGCGACGACACCCCACATGTCCGTGGGTCCAGGTCTCTGTCGGTGCACCATTTTGAAAACACAGACCATTTGGACACATAGAGTCTTCTCGTGGAAGGGGCTCTAGCGTGTATGATAGTGTTTATTACTCCTTCTGGCAAAGCGACGGGTAGTCGTTGATCACCCACGCGTGCAGCGCCCAGCGCTCCGGGTGGGGATGCCAGATCGTACCGCGAGCTTGAGAGAGGAGATCTGCTCTCACTGGAATGGGCCACGGGGCTGTCAGTGACAGCTGCGTAAGCTCCGGGAACCATGTCTGATTCTCCCAGCGCGGGGCTATGAGGAGCACCGAGTGACGCGTTTCCCTGATCCTCTGCATTACCTGTGGCAATAGCGAGACGGGAGGGAAGGCGTAAAGCGGGCGGTTGGGCCAGTCCTGGGCCAGCGCGTCCTCGCTTTTCGAGAAAAATACTGGGCAGTGAGAGTTCTCTTCTGATGCAAAGAGGTCTATCTCTGCTCTGCCGAATATGCTCCATAACTTCTGGACTGTTTGAGCGTGCAGGGACCATTCCCCTGGGGAAATATTGTCTCTGGACAGTCTGTCTGGGCCATCGTTCAGGTGGCCTGGCACATGCGTCGCCCTCAGCGAGCCACAGATCTGTTGTCCGAACGGACCAGGACATGGTGACCCTGAATGACCGGAGGAAGCGCACGAGCGCGTACTCGACCGCTATCATTTCCAGACAATTTATGTGAAGGAGCTTTTCCTGAACTGACCATAGGCCAAAAACCGGAGAGCCCTCGCAGACCGCACCCCAACCCGTGTTGGACGCGTCTGTCGAGATGACTTTTCGGCGAGATACAGCTCCCATCGTCACTCCCCGCTGATACCATTCGGCCACTGCCCAGGGCTGCAGAGCTGAGATACAGGTCTGAGTCACTCTGATCGGCTGGCGGCCCGTGGCCCAAGCCCGGCGAGACGCGCGGGTGTTTAGCCAATGCTGAAGTGGGCGCATACACAGTAAACCCAGCTGAAGCACTGCTGCGGCTGAGGCCATGTAACCTAGCATTCTCTGAAATTTTTTCAGAGGCGTGAGCCTGTTCATCTGAAAGGACGCGGCTAGTCGCTGAACACGGCGCGCGCGCTGTGTAGATAAGCGAGCCGTCATCGCCATGGAGTCTAGTTCTATTCCAAGGAAGGAAATTGCCTGACTGGACTGTAGTGAGCTCTTGGTCCAATTGACTGCAAGACCCAAACTGTTCAGATGACTGAGGAGAACTGTCCTGTGAGACAGACGCTCCGTATGTGACTGTGCCAAAATCAGCCAATCGTCCAAATAGTTCAGAATTCGCAAGCCCTGACTCCGCAGGGGTGTGAGCGCCGCATCCATGCACTTCGTGAAAGTACGGGGTGCTAAAGACAGGCCGAACGGAAGGACGGTGTATTGATAAACCTGGCCGTCGAAGGCGAATCTCAAGAATGGCCTGTGACGGGATTTATCTGAATCTGAAAGTAGGCATCTTTCAGATCGAGAGAAATAAACCAGTCCCCCTGGCGCACATGCGCGAGGAGTTTCCTGATTGTAAGCATTTTGAACGGTCTTTTTGCGAGCACCTTGTTCAAAACCCTGAGATCTAATATTGGTCTGAGGCCGCCGTCTTTCTTGGGGACAAGAAAATAACGGCTGTAAAACCCCGACTCGCTCAGAGAAGGTGGCACTCTCTCTATGGCCCTTTTGCACAGAAGGTTTGCTATTTCTGAACGAAGCATGCAGGCTGCTTCCGTGTTCACAGTAGTTTCGAGCCGCGCTCTGAAGCGGGGAGGGCGGCGATCGAACTGTAGCAAATAGCCCTGTTTTATTGTGCTTAACACCCATTTGGATATCCCTGGGATAGCTTTCCACGCTTTGAAGCGTAACGCTAGAGGGTGAATGGCCAAGTCGCCCTGATTGCCGCACACAGCGAGCTGAACAGAATGTGTGAGCGCGCTTAATGTGCTTATGCATGACTGCTCGCAGACAGCAGGGACAGGCTGTTCTGTGAGTGACTTCCCGATTGATCCAAGGTCCGCTTGGAGGATCTGTAAAACGGCCATGGAATGCAGAGCAGATGCTGCTTGGCCGGCGGCGGCATAGGTGCGGCCAACACAGGCGGAAGTAGTTCTGCAGGCCTTAGACGGGAGCACTGGCTTAGACCGCCATCTCGCGGAGGGCGGGCAAAGGTGTGCTGCTACCGAATCCTCGACCGGAGGGATGGAAGAGTAGCCCCTCTCGGTGGCGCCGTCCACCGAAGCGAGAGAGGTGGAGACATGGGATCGGTTCCTGGCCGAGAGAGGCGCGTTCCACGATTTAGAGAGCTCGGCGTGGAGTTCCGGCAGGAAGGGAGCGGCCCGGGCCGCTGTTGGGAGCCTGCTCAGAGGGCGGTGACCACTCGAGCCCGAGGCGGTCGACGGCCTGTGTGAGGAGGCGCGTTAGTTCTTCCTCGACTCCAGCGCGGGTCCTGCTGGATTCCTGGGCCGAGGAGGAGGCTTGGGAGCCTGACCACTCCTCGCTGTCCGAAGCCATGTTGGAACAGCAGCCCTTATCCTCTGCCTCGTCATCCGAGATGGCAACAGTGCGGCCGCTCGGCGGCAACTGCGCGTCCCGGGGGGGCGGGGAGGGTGAAAGCGAGGCTCGAGGGAGAGGCTCCGGCGAGGTAGTCGCTTCTAACACCGGTTCCGGCAGCCTTTGGGAGCGGCGCTTCTTTCTGCGCGGCGAAACGAAAGGCGGCGCGGCGGCTTCGGTTTTGAGTGCTTCGAGTCGAGCCCGCAGGGTCGACATCGGAAGCTCCTCGCAGAGGTCGCATCCGCCGTCAGCGAGGGCGAGCTCTGCATGTTCCAGTCCCAGGCAGAGAGCGCAGATGAGGTGGCGGTCTCCGGCGCTGAGAGGGGCGCGGCATGAGGCGCAGGTGGTGCGAGGCATCTTTAAAAAGACGCTCGTTGCTCTTTTTGTGAAGTTCGCTGAGGAACTAGCTTGCTCTAAAAAGGATATGTCGCCGGATGGCGTAGCTCGCAGGATGGCTGAAGGTGGCGAAGACGGCCGGCTTCTTCGAGCGCTGTCCAAGCTTGCTAGATGCCCCTCGAACGGCGACGCGGCTTCTGCAGTTTAGAGATGTGAAGAGCTTCGCTGAATAGATGAAAATCAGGGTTCCAGCCTACGAACTTACGCTTATATGCACTCTAGCCACGCCCATTCTGGCGGGCTTTGATACAGTGACGGCGCGGGCGCCTGTCATTGGACGCGAGTTCACTCAAGTTCGTCTATAGGCTGCAGCAGTTGCCGCAGAGCAACCAATGAGCTCGCTAGCTAGCCCGCTCAAGGTATGCAGCTGCTGCACTGCATTGACAATGGATACAAAATTAAGGATAATTTTTTGGCTTCAATATCTCAGAAAAGATGAATCTTTCCCGTAGCGTAAGCTAGCTTACGCAATACGAGAGAACCTCTCGTAAGAGAACTGAAACTGTCAAATGCACACATTCGCTTGAGCATGCAAGCTTCTGTGAAAGAGTTTCTCTCATAGCACTCAATGTGAAGCTGACTGAAAAAATGACTTAAAATGTAATATGGCATGAGTAAATTATGACTGAATTTTCATATTTGGTTGAACTGTTCCTTTAAGACACATATTTCCCTACTTACAACAGAACGAGTTCTCTAGTCTGTACAGAATCTCTCAAAGTGGGATGTAAATACAGTATGGCACTGGTGCCTGTCTCCAAGAAAAAAAGGCCTTTATTTATTTGGTCAGACATTTTGAAAACCATTCTCTACTTCAAACAAGATCCAAACATATATATGTTTCCAACAAGTGACAACTTTATGGCTGTTATTTAAGAAAATGTGTTCCAGAAGAGAATGAGAAAGGACTGCAAACATTCATTAGAAGAGAGGCAGATTTTGTGTGCGTGTGAAGGTGTGTAGGTGGTGGTCCACTGGCCTGTTTCTTAGAGAAATAAACACTGCAACTAAGAGCCGTGATAAAAAAAAAAAAACTGCATTCTGCAAGCAGGAACTATGCACTCCAGATTTCTGACGCAATGGAAAAATGAAAACAATAATATAAATATCACAGTGAATGGAAATTTGTGTTAAGAACTATGGACTCTCAGCTCATAGAGACAGAGAGAGTGGGAATGCTATACAGTATAAATCAGTGTGAAAGATGCAGACTGACTTTTTTTTGGAGGGTTCTCATTTTGGGAGAAAATCTATTCATTCTGTGGATTCTAAGTGATTCTGTGGAAATGTGTGGAGTTCTGTGAGCGGAAGATTCTGTGTGGGTCTGGTGAAAAACAAATTACACAATTAATCATGTTTGCTCCAGAGATCTCTTATTAAAAAAATTTAAATAATAATTAAAAGTCCAGACTCTGTGTATCTCATATACTGTAGTTCTGTAAGACCATTTACATCAGACATGAACTAAACATTTATATAAATTGATATGAATAATTACTGTAAATACTTAAAAAGGACAAAATAGACAACATTTAGCAATTCTTGTACGTGTAATCTCTTGCATGGGAGAGCACAAAAAACAAATAAATAATTAGATGAACAAAGAAATAAACAGACCAGTAAAATACAAAAATACAAAACAAAATACAAAAACAACACATCTTGTTATTAAAATGTCCACCATGTAATAGGGAAACACATATAGAAGAGCCACAGCAGGGGAACACTACTAAAATCTGTAAAAAAAAACAAATGGCTGAAAATGTTTTTTAAAATTCAGACCAACAAAAGGTTTGCTTTCAGCACTTTTCAGCATCTTCCAAGAAAACATCCCCAGATTGTTGACTTTCAGCTTGCTTGTTCAAATCACTGAGTATTTCGCTTGATGCCTCCTAGCTATTCTGTGTATTCTGCTTATCTTGTCAACAGAAAAGTACAGCAGGGATACATGGGTGTCGTTTTACTTTGCTGCTACCGGCAGCTGTCGGGCAATTTTTGATTCTATTTTGAGAAGAGTTGATAACAGTGTTTGTGTTGCCCGGGCGACTGCCGTGATTTAAACACTGGCCGAATGGGATGCCATACGTGCGTTGTGAATGTCAACAGATGCAGTTCTATTTCAGGCCAGAGAGAGATAGACGAATCGAGATTCACTTACGGATTCTAATTGCACTCCAGTCTCGACAGTTCAACACCTTTACAGGGTTGCCCTATATATCTAAATTAACAAATCTAGCCAACAGATAAACCTTGAGCATGGTATCTTTGACATTGTTTATATTTAGTGACTTGCTACTGGCTGGTTCTCTGCAAACTACAAATGGTTTTCGCCTATAAAGGAAGCCCAATTTGGCAGCGATTGCCCTATTCTGGCCTGCTACCAAAATGCTGTATATTGCAAGATGTTCATTAGAAGAGAAAAAAAAGTATTACACTATGCCACATGCTATGCTGTCAATCAGAGAAGTGACAGAGCTTGGTCAGCACGAGTCAATTTTAAAGACGCAATCAATCTTGGACTCGCTGTCCCAAAGGTTTCGTTACCAGAAAAATATAATTACCAGCTATTACTGCTACAATTTTGGATGTGCATTTGACAAATTATATGTGGCACCTTGAACAACGTGGGAGAGGAAAATCACAAATAATATCTCTTCAATATTTCAAATGTTTCTCAAAGAGGGCAATTATATAAAATGGAGACTTTTGCTACATTGAAGAATCTCAGATCCTTCTAAGATATTTCTCCTGGCAGAAAAGGAGCCCCTGGCATGATGTACACCCCCCGCCCTTTCCCTGGGGGAGGGCGTGCCCGAAGCCCCTTCTGCCGGCAGGTCATCCCCGTCCACCTGGATGAGGGAGGGGACAAGAGGAGGGAAACAGAAATGTACCCCCCCAAACAGTGAAATTTAAATGAGAGTGAAAAGATATATGGAGTGGTGGTGGTGTAGGGGTCTAAACCACATAACTGGTAAACTGGTAATCAGAACTGGTAATCGCTGGTTCGATCCCCACAGCCACCACCATTGTGTCCTTGAGCAAGGCACTTAACTCCAGGTTGCTCTGGGGGGATTGTCCCTGTAATAAGTGCACTGTAAGTTGCTTTGGATAAAAGCGTCTGCCAAATGCATAAATGTAAATGTAAAAGGCCAACGCGGAGCGGCAGTGTGAGAGAAAGAGGAGAGAGAGATGAAAAAAAAACACTTACTCGCCAGTTCTCCGATACGCCATAGCTTGTTCCTCGGCCACTCCTCCACTCTCTAACGGACGACAGCCACGCCTCCTCCAGCCCCTGGCGGACGGAACGCCCCACCGTGTTCTTGGGGAACAGAAGGGGTCTCCTGCTCCAGGCGGTCGACAGCGAGCCCCTCCCTGCTCGCGGTCGGCGGTCTCAGACCCCACCGCGTTTCAGTGGCTGGTAGGGGACTCCTCCACCCCTAGCAGCGGCCCTGACCCGCTCCAGGCGGTCAGCCCCTTCTCTCCTCGTGGATGTCGGCCGTCCTCCTCGTCCCCCGGCAGATGGCCGCGGCTGCTCCGTTGGGGTGGACAGTAGTGGCGAGAACTCTACTATGGCATATCCATCCTCCTTCCCAGGTTTCGGCACCATACCGTGTAACATAATTTAATGGAAAGGAGGAAGCAAGAACTGGCTTGACAATATAAATTATATTTTAATTATAAACTGAAACAAAAGACACAAACACACACATGACGGACATGTCCATAAACAATCTCTCTCTCCCGCACAATCCTCCGCCGTCGGTCTCTATCCCTCTCGGAGGCTTGATTAGCCTGATAAGGGACCGGGTGTGTATAATCACGACCCGGCCCTGCCCTCCGCCCTGCCACAAATATTTTTTAAGGTCTGATTAAATTGTTCGACCAAGCCGTCCGTTTGTGGATGGTACATACTTGTCCAAATCGATTTAATCCCCAATAATTTGTACAGCTCGCGTAGTGTACGTGTCATAAAAGCAGTGTCCTGATCAGTGAGGATTTCTTTCGGAACTCGGGAGATAATTCTGAAGAGTGCCTCTTCAACACTACATGCTGAAATATTGTGCAGAGGCACTAATTCCAGATATCACGTTGTGTAATCCACCAGGATTTAAGTAAAGTGATACCTGCATGCTATCCGTTCTAATGGCCTGACGAGGTCCATAGCAATTTGTTCGAAGGGAACCTCAATCAGTGGGAGAGGGCGCAATGATGCTTTTGGAACGGCGAACATTCCCGTGAATTCACGGCAAATAGAAATGGGCCATGAGACGACTTTGTTTTTTTCCCTGTCCCAAGTGACCTGCCATCAGATAATGTTTCTGTGTTTCTTGTTTCTGTGTTCGCAGGAATCTCACTGCGAACACAGAAACAAGCAATTACCAGCAATTTATCTCAGGTGAGAACCCTTACCGCTTACTATCTTTCCAGACGAACACTGACCATGCCTCCACATTTATTTCTCCAATGAAACTCTAGAAGAAACATATGAGACAAAGCTGATTTTAAAATGACACATATTTGAGATCTCCATTAAATCTCCTAAGCAAGAGCAACCAATCTCTGGGATACCTTCTGGAATCCAACTGTTACATTTCAAAATTCACAAAGCAGAAACAATACAACTCAGTTCATTTTTTGGTTCAGTCAGATGATACTGTCACTTTTGGGTTCCCAAAGGCATCTGCACTGTAAATGATGAGTTAGTGCTGGAAACTTTGAAAAAGTGAGGAATCCACACATATTCTCTTTCTCATAAAAAAATGACTATAAGTACATTTCACTTGAATATCAAACAATGACAGATATGGATGTAGCGGTTTGATCAAACTGTTATAACTCACTCCAGGGCTTGCTCGCTCTGTCTGTCTGTCTGTCTATCTCAAACAGTTTTTCTCTCTCTCTCTCTGCGCTGGGAAAAATTAAATGCCAGAGGTTTGTTATCAAACAAACCACACAGTTAGACAAAGTCATAACTCTTTAGCAAACTCATTACCAGCACATTTTAGAGCTGAGCATTATAGCATAATTATAAGTGTACTCTAGTTAGCACAATACTTCATACAGTAGCTATACACCCTTGATACTCTCTGTAGCATGTGCCAGTCATGTTAAAGTGTTAGCTCACCCAAAAATGAAAATTCTCTCATAATTTCTCACCAAGTCTGGTGCTAGCAATAGGCATACCAGGCGACTGCCTAGGATCTCCACATTGCGGGGGGCCTCCAAATGATATTTGACCTAGCCTTAGCCAGGGCTATATGCTAAATGTTTCATTTCTAGTGCTTGGAAAATTCACAAATGACGCCTATTATCAGCATTGAAATAAATAACATGTAAAACTTTGCTTTCGCAAATCTTGAGGGCTCAAACTTTAGCGTATGGTCATGGGCGCGTTTTCAGGGTTGAGGTACTGTAATGTTCCCTCTGCGCTGCGCTCAAGAGCCACAAAACAAGCTAGATATTATTCTGTTTTCACGCAATTCTGTGAGTGTCCATTGTAGATGCTTAACTTATAGAAATTAGACTTATAGAGTCTTATGGATTACTTTTATGCTGACTTTATCTTGTTTTTGAAGCTTAAAATCTTCTGCAGGCTTAATGGAAGAACAGATCCACAGTTCTGCAAAATCCAACCCAGTTTAGTGTTGCAGGAAGGAAAGGGCTTATTGTGGTCTTGGGAAGTGACATGCTGGTCCAGTTTTTTTTTTTTTTTGTGGCTGAGGCTCAGCATTTCTGCAAGGCTCCAGGAAACTATGAACAACATGACCACACTCTTAGGAAACTATGATGTTAAGAGACTTGAATGTGGTCTGAACTATCACTAAAAATTCTTCTATCCATTACATTTAGCAACATATTTATTTTATTTTAATTGTTTTAAGTTTTCCATAGTTCCATGAACATGCCCATATAAGTTCATATTTTTAAATGATTTTAGATATTAATGAATAAGAGTTTTTCTTTATAAGTGACACATAAATGCATTTTCTTTCTATATAACTCATGTGTCATAACTTCCCATAATCCCAATTAAAAAGAAACTGCTTATGTTTTTCATGAATTATACATTATAATTTATTTAGCAAACACTTGTACTATCTTTAAGCTTTTGATTCAGTCTCTCAATTAATATGAGGTAATTCACTGCATGTATCATAATCATACAAAAATGTGAAAAAGTTGTTTAATATACTATTATATAAAGAATATGCCATGCTTTCTATATATATATGAATATTTATATAGAAATTACAACCAGTAAATCTGACACTTTCCTAATGCTACTGAATTATTACTAAGGTTTATTATTAATTTCCCACATTGTAAGAGTATTTCTGTTTTGCAGCTAGATGGCAGACTAATGCCAGGCCAATTGTACACAACAGTTGAATCTTGCCACCTAGTGGCTGTGTTTTGCCACTGCACCAGACAGCAGGGATAAATAAGCTGTTGCAGAAATAATTTTCTGGCCAATTAAGGTCAGACCCTATTAGCATGTGTCAAGAGAGATATTGCATGAAATGAAAGGGACTCCCACGGTCTGTGAACAACTGTTGTTTAACAGAACCTCCTCCAGCCAGACAGGAGACGAGCTGAGAGAACCTCCAAATAAACTCATCTGATCATCTCTAATCAACTCATCAGTTCCCTTCCAAATTAACAGAATCCCTGTGGCCTTCTCACAATCTAACACAGAGAGGAGCTACTCTCTCACTGTAATTCTCTCTCATCTGCTGGACTCTTCTTCTGTCTGTCAGCTCTCTCTCGCTCTCTCTCTCTATCTCTCTCTCTGGAAAATGGTATAGGAGCGCTGAGCAGATAATACACACTTTACTGCTTGTCAGCAGCACCCCACATGCTTTACAGATTCCAGCTTTGGAGGTAAAGGAAAAATAAGAGACAAAAGAGAAAATGAGAACTGGAGCATCATGGCTGTTTTTTTTGTGAGACCCACAGATCTAGTGCAATTCAGTTTACACAAAATAATAGGTATAGATCAAATGATGGAGAAAAAAGTTGGTTACATTTAATAAACTGGTTTGACTCTAACATAAGCCTAACATATTTAACATTTCTAAATCAAACTGACTACATTAGGTTACATCAACATACTCTCACGGCAAACTCATCAGGATTAGTATGACTTTTCTAAATTTGGCTAATTCGTATGATATTGTGTGACTGCACTTGTTTGAATTCCTATGACTTTCACTACAGCCAATGACGTCGCTGGACATCATTTCCATCTAATACGTGACAATTACTTGCTTCTGTCACAACAGCTTCCTATCATGTTTACACATTCTACTGATTGGTTAAGTTTAGATAAGTGGTTTGGGTTAGGGAATAATATTAATAAGCATGTTCTTAAGGTCTCGTGCACGGAAATCATGCTTACTTCCACATAAGACATCCGGAAATTTGCATGTGATGAAGTCTTACAAGATTAACATTATTTAAAGGGGGAGGTCCAGCTATACTAATTAACTATAGGACTATCTCAAAATTTTCAATTTTAGCTAAGGTCTTCCAATCTCTTGTGAATGATCAATTAAAAGAGTTTCTATCCTCAAAAAATTATTTATCTAATTTCCAATCTGGTTTTAGGAAAAAATATAGTACTACCACAGCGATTAAATTATTAAATTATTTAATGGTTTTATTAGATAATAAGAAACATTGTGTTGCTCTTTTTATCGATTTAGCCAAAGCATTTGATAATGTAGATCATGAAATATTGAAGCAGAGGCTTCTTAGGTTTATCAGTGAATGCTGTTGGACGGTTTGTTAATTATCTATCGGGTAGAACACAATGCATAAATATTGGTGGTATCACTTCCAGTACTTTTAATGTAACTAAAGGCATACCACAGGGATCGGTCCTTGGGCCATTATTATTTATTTTATATATTAATAATATTGGGATAAATATCACACATTCTTATTTTCATCTATACGCTGATGACATGATCATTTACTCCTCTGCGACAACACTAGATCAGGCTCTGAGTCATCTTCAGTTTGATTTTAATATAGTTCAGCATACATTGAGGGATTTAAAACTTGTTTTGAATGCAGATAAATCTTAACTTATGATGATTTCAAATAGAAAGTCTACACTTTGAAATTCACGCTCAATTACTACTCTTCAAGGTTTGGTGATCTAAATAGTTTCTGAATATAAATATTTGGGATTTTTAATTGATGATTCCCTCTCTTTTGGGCCTTATATCAGATTTACTGCAAACAAATAAATGTATGCATCGACCAGAATTATTATAGCAAACTATTTATATATATATATATATATATATATATATATATATAGAGAGAGAGAGAGAAAGAGAGAGAGAGAGAGAGAGAGAGAGAGAATGTACAGAAAATTACGAGTATACGAGTAGGAGTGCCATATTGTGTCTTTGTCTGCTGCTTTGGGCCTACGACCGATTTACAGCTGTGCTGATATTCAGAAGAACAGGATGATTGCATTCTACAACAATACAATCTGCAGTTTTCAACTAGGTTAATAATGAGTAACTTAAATATTTGTTATGGCCAATATGGCCAGATTAGTCTATTATTGCTCTGTTAATGAAAATAGTTCCAAAAGTGAAGAAGCCAAAACAGGATCAACTGTTTTGCATCACTGAGTAACGAGTAAATAAGAACTTAAATTGAAAGCTATCCTGAATTAACAATATCTTACAAACATATTATACAGATATATGGTTATATTTTCTAAAGGTCCTAGTGTCCCACAGCAACATACTGTAAACCTTCGCAAAGTTTGTGCCCCTGGAGAGATATATTTTAAACATACAAACACGTACGCCCTTTCTCTCCGTTCTCACCAGCACTTCAGACTCAAACATGTAATGTCAAAGGATCATATTGTGAGCTGCATGTAGCAGGTATAGACAGTAGTCAGCAATCATCATTGAGGAAATCCTGACTCAGAAATTCATTGGAAAGAGATCAGATATGACCTGCCTTGCAAGCTGGAGTGTCCTCAGGATATAATTAGTCATGGATATTGATTTCACTTGAGTTTTTGAGGTCCTTCTAAAAAAGTATTTGAGATTTAATCAGTCCTAGGTTTGATAAAACTGCTTTGATAAACACATATCATGAAGAAAGGATGACGAATGACTTAAGAGCACAGCTGAGCCGAATGAGCAATTTAACAAGCACTCCATTTCATTAGGACATCTAGGAAAAAGTGATCGATGTACACAAAGTATACTAAAACTTGTCTCCATTATCTCCAACTTCTCTTTCATACATAGTGATTGCTTCCATTTCTTTCTGCAAACAGAAAGGTTTCCAAATTTTCTCTACCTCTAAATCATGACTGGTGTTTCTGTATTGTTTGTGTATTGAATGGGTTCTTGTCTGTCTCACAGGAAGCAACATGAAGACCAAAGCAGATGGTTCTTCTTCGATCCTGATCACTTATGATATAGTAAGCATAATCATCTAAAGCTAATGAGAATAAAATGGTATTAAATTAGATAATCTTTATTATACATGTGGCTCTAATGTAGTGTTTAATGTATTTATTTTCATGTCGTCATTAACTTATCATTAATTCAAATTAAACTAATTGCATATTTTAGAATGATATAAACTACTAAATGAAATAAGCAATATCACATCAGCAAGAGTTATGTAGTACTGAAGTTTTGTAAAAGTTGGTGTCCAAGGAGTGGAAGAGAGGAGACGCAGGAGTAGAGTCTTTGAATCATTTAATTATACACACTGGAGTAGAACATTCGTAGGAGTGGAACAGATGCTGGAGTAGAAACTAACAATAAACTAATCAACATGCCAACCTAACAATTCACAACAGGCCAAAACAAAACAACATTAACGTTCAAGGACTGACCACCAATGATCAAAACTAGAAGGTATATACATGGGGAACTCAATGAGGGAATGGCATACAGGTGGGGATAACGAGGAAGTGATCAGGGCAGTGGATTCTGGGAAACATAGTGCAGGAAAAAAACTTCAAAATAAGAGTCCTTGAACATGGAGGAGGCAAACTGTGACAATTTTATGTTTACATTCAGTACAACAGCATTTTTTAATATTGCTTTTATACAACAAATTCTGTCAAACAAGAAGTTCATATCATTTAACTTCCATTTTAGACACAATATGGCCATTTCAAATGTGGATACCTTCACATGGTTCTACCATCTACTACCCCTTGTAGAATTGTTTATTGTTCATTTTGGCAAATTTCAGTATGCTTTTAGCTTTTAATGAGAGTGTAATACTCACAGCTCAGTTAAACATATTTTACAATATTAGTATGTAGAGATGTCCTGATACCATTACTGGCATCGGGATCAGGTCCGAAACCATGCTTATTTATTTGTACTCATGCTTGTAAAAATGCTCAGATACCAAAAGCCAATACCATCTGACGGATGAATGACATTACGTACAAATTTAACACACTAATTAAAATCACATTATGTAGGTTGTGTGAGATTATTTAACGTCAAAGCTGCAATTTAATGAGATAAATACTGTATATGTGCTGCATGCTTCTTATGTGAGTTCTTTTGAATGTGTG
The DNA here is from genome assembly GCF_025860055.1 of Xyrauchen texanus. Taxonomy (NCBI): domain Eukaryota; kingdom Metazoa; phylum Chordata; class Actinopteri; order Cypriniformes; family Catostomidae; genus Xyrauchen; species Xyrauchen texanus. The sequence goes on along the minus strand of NC_068296.1, from coordinate 12,409,226 downwards.
GATCTGGTGTTGTGCTGATATAAACACACAAAGTGCTCATCCCTTTTAGAGCTCCTTGGCTCATAAACGAATAACACCACCATAAACATTGCACGCTTTGTTTGTAGCAGATGACAGCAAGTTGAGAGCCAATTCATTTTATAGCATGAGGCACATACAGACTTCATATTTATTTAAATAAATAGCAGCCTTCTGCGATTTAGTCATCAATTTTGAACTTTTCCGGATAGAGAAGCTACCAACATAGCAACACAGAAAACATCAAAATAAAAGCTCTGCCAAAATAAAAACTCAATTTAAATGTAAAAAGTATGACAGAAATAGATCTCTATTCTACAGTTATATCATATTCACTTTATTCACCATATTCACTACTACTACTACTAATAATAATAATAAACCAATAGTAATTGTATTATATTTAAGCAATATCTCTCATCTGTTATGCTCTTTTATGCAGCACTTTATTTAACTCCAATATTGTATTTTGGATTATGCAGTGAGGTTCTGTATAAAAGTACTTGTTAATATCCCTATTAATATCCTATCTGTGGAATTCCACAGATTTCCCCACAAAAAAGTGCAGAAAATGCAGAAACAGTCACAAGTACTGTCTCTGCCTGATAACTGCTTAATTAGTACCCTAGAAATTGGAGTTAATTGGAACACCAGAAACTTATTAATTTAGCACACAAATTTTTACCTCTCTCTACCTTTCCCTACCATTATCTTTTCTCTTCTCTCAGTATCATGTCTGTAGCAAATCACCCAAAGAATACTGTGTCTCACATATTACACCGACATGAAAACCATGCCTCATTATTTTGTGACCGCAGAATTTGCAGTATCCTACAACTGCCATATCAAAGAAACATCCTTAAAGTTAAAAACAAAGGGACAGACCTTGCGAATGTCGGAAGCATGAAAAAATCTTAATCAACAATTAATGTCAGGGCGAGTTCTAAAGGTCACAAATTCATAAAAATAATAAAAAAAGAACAAAAAAGAAAAGGCCTGCTGGTTGTAGCTGTCAAAGAGCTTTGGCTCACGGTACAATGGCGAAGGGCCAGGGGAATACAGTATGTCTCATGACCACTGTCTTGCCATTCTTTATTTATCTCTTTCTCACTCTTCTCTTTCAGCATCCAACCGCCACAAAACCTTATTATAAACCAACATTCTCTGACATTTCACATCTTATTGCAGCAGATCCCAGAGCTGACTGTGAAGAGAGGCCTCAAGACATTTTTGATCATTCTGATAAATGCAGAATAGTTGCAGTTGTGTGCAGTCTCATGTGATACTTATGGCCCACAATATCTTTCCGCTGACAATATCAGGACAGCTTGTGGTCAAAGTCTTCCATGTCCTTCTTTCTGCAATCCCTTCATGTTTAATATTTGCTGATTTGCTATCAATTCTACCAATTCTAATTGTATTCAGAGTCCTATTTTAACTGTGATGCACAGTGGATCTCCAGTGTGCCATGGTGCAGGTGGGCACTGGTGCTAGTTCTCACAGAGGGAAATTGTCACAAGGGCTATATCTCAGTAACTATAATGTTTTAGGCTGGTTAAAGACAATATATATATATATATAGCCAGGTTGTAGCTAAACCATCTATATTTTTTGTGTTATCCTTTTTTTGCAGGAAAGCCTATAATATGCTATTTAATAGCAGATTCCCATTGTGACAACTTACCCAATATAGCTTCACAACATGCTACTGGGATATGCTGTCACAAAAGGTCAACATTTGTTCAATGATGTATTTTTCTGCACAATAGCAGTGGTAATGATCAATAGATTTTTGATGCCAAGATTTAATGTTTGTTCCTTTAAAACATTGATTTTATGAAATAAAACTACCTGGAGAAATAATCTACCATATATCTAAACAAAACTGGCAATCAGGTGAACAAAATATAAGAAATAGCCAGAATTAGTCAAATGATCCATGGTATTCTTCTTCTGATATGTGGTCTAATATTATTCTGCACTCTCAAATCTGTTAGCTGAGACAAATTTGTCTTTTTATCTTTCTCAAGTTAGACAAAACAGCATTAGTCACAATGCTTGAAGAAACGAGAGGTAAAGTCAGCAACTCTTATTGGTCATTCAACACCTGCAACCAGCCATCACAAATTAACTCAAGGGCATGACTCGGATAAAAACGATGTGAAATTCAACTCATGGGAGTTTTCAGTGCAGTGAATGTTTTATGCTGTTCTAGTTGACTTGTGTTTGTGTGGGTCCCTGGGTGTCTGCTGTGGTGTAAATTCAAAAGACATGACATTAGGTACTTGCACTTCTACCCCAAGCTAAATTATTTAACCTCACTTTGATGTGCTTGTGACATTTTAGTGAGGTAGTTGCATAAATGTAAGATCACCGGGCATCTCTGGAGGCATCAAAAGGTTTTGACTCCCCAAAAATATTCCAAAAATTCCTGTATTTTGACCGCAAAAACAGGCTGTCAACAAACAAACAAACAAACAAACTTGAGGCTATTTAATTTCGCATGAATGATTAACCTTGAAATATCTGTGTTTGCAAATGGGTTGTCTCTCTAGTTCTTTTTCTCGCCTGCAGTATAAAGACGATTATGACATAATATATAAGAGCTGTAGCCAGTGTTGACTGTGAAAACTGCTAATTCGTTTTCTTTTGTATTTTTTTCTGCTAAACTCAGCAAGGGAGGATATATTCACAACCACACACAGAGAACCATTTGCTATATCTGCAAAAATCAGAACACACAAAGAAAAAAACAGACACACTTGAACACTCAAAACACATTTTAAAACTAGACACTCTAAGCAGGGAAAATGCTTATTGTTGTCCTAGCCAGCTGATGGCAGCCATACTCTTTGCTGTAGGATTTGAGGAACACATATATTGTGTTCAGAATCATTGTTAAAACAAAATGGGAATGTTTATATTTAGCACACCTAATATGTATACTGCAGTGTAGAGAAAACACAGATTATAATTGAGTTATGACTGAAATTGGTTCTCTTAGACTATGATCTGTCCCGTGACAGATGGGGTTGGCTTAATTGATCTCAAATCCAGAATAAAATAAAACAAAAAACTAAAAAACAGAATGTGATAATTGTAGTAACTCCAAGCTTACAAAAAAAAAAAAGAAAAACCTATGAAGTCCTAAGTGTCAGTGTTGTAGTTAACACTAAGTTATGGCTTAGAGCAGTAAAGATAAATTAATTGTTAAAAGTTTGGTTCTCCCAAAATGAAAATGATATATTCATTTACTCACCCTCGTGTCATTCCAAACCAGTATTACTTTCTATTTTCTGTGGAACATAAAAAGAGATTTTAATGACTTCCTAAAATGCTCCATTTGTGTTCCACAATATAAATAAAGTCATAGGGGTTTTTACAACATTAGGGTAGTAAATTATGACATTATTTAAATTTTTGGTGTGAACTATCCCTTTAAAGATCCATGAGCTATTTCAAATGATCCCCATATGAAAAGATGCAATGTACTGTGACAAATAGATGATAATGAGTACATCTGATTTTTTATTGATATTACACAAGATTATTAGATTTTATTGAGTTGGCTTTAGTGGTGCATTGGCATTCAGTGAGTTTGGTAGTCAGGGAATTTGCCATAAATTATATAGAAATATGTATACCCTGGGGTACTTAGCTCTCTTCCTTCCCAGAGCAATTAACTGATCCATCATCAGTGTCTGTAGATAGGAGATTGAGTGTCCCTTTGGGTTTAACGTATCTTCTAATTTCCCAAACTAGGGTCCACGGGCCAAAGTTGCCTGTTATGACCCTTGATTTGGCCCACCTTGCGGTACAAGACAAGAGGGGGGGAAATGAAAAGAAGAAAAAAATTATATTGACACAGCATTCATTGCATTAATTTAGCAGATTGCAGAGTATGTTTTTCATATAATGAAATCATAAAGGAGGGGAACCAGGGCAACTTTCGTATTTTAATATACGTTTGCATAGCCTGAAATGCGGCGCGGAATTGCGGGTATTGCACACAATTTTAATAATTCTCACAATTGAATCATTCCTGGTAGTAAACCAATAGATACAGATGAACAAATCAAATCAATAAATTTGTTTTGTATCAAACTGAAATCACAGAAGCTGCATGAATAAATCTACTCTTTCTCTCTCTCTCTGTTGAATATAGTGCAAGCGTGTGCAGTAAGGAAGTGTTTTGTCGCATAGTTACTGAGATTAAGATGTTATATATGGATCAAACCTTTCTTAACCTATTAATTCAACATGAAAATGGTGTTATACCACGTCTCTGTAAGCGAGCGATGCGATAAAACTATATAATGCCTGCTTATAATCAACAAAGCTGTCAACATTGCAAGCACTTTTCATACCTTATCATATCTTGTTAGTCATAATGCAGCACATTTGCAAGAAAGACAGATATAGAAAAATGCTTTATGTAATGTACCAGCTGCATGGTGAAGAGAGACACTTAAACACCGGTTTGTCATATCCATCTTTAGTTCCATAAAGGCTCTGAAATTCACAGGGGTATGGGCAAAATAAAACAAAAACCCTGCAATCAGATATGGTTTTAAATACATACCTTGCGATCTTCATTTTAATTATTGCTGAATATTATTTGTTTCGTGCCATTTGTTGTGCAGATGTTGCCGAGTCAGTGGTGGAGGCTCCCGCTATAAACGTGCACATTCGAGTAATTTGCTTCTCAAGCTTTGCATCAGTTCGGTGTCGTGCTCCCTCACTAAAATTACCAAATGCTAAATGCAATGTAATTAATAATAACATTGACAAAAAAATATTATCTGGATGTGTTAAATAGCCTTGATGTTAAATATTAGCAAATGATACAATAATAATTTTACAGAACATGAACCACTTTTAGTGTATGAACCATATCTCTGACTAATGTCCATTATTAAATGTTTATTTTTGCATTGTTCTATTCAATTGGCATGACGTCGGCAAAAAAAAAAAGCATTTTTTATAAGCTCATTCAAAATCTAGAGAAATGTTATAATCTCCTCTGTGTCAGTCAAGTGAAGTCATTTTTAGTTGTATAGCACCTTTCACAACACACATCGTTTCAAAACAGCTTTACAGAAAATCATGCATAAACAGAAAATGAATCTGTAATATATATTATGTCTTATAGAGTCATCATTGTGTAGTTTGAAAAAATACGATTGTGAATTGTGTTTAAAAATAAGAAATTAAACAATAATTTTATTTAGAAACCCAGTGAGCAAGCCGAAGGCAACTGGCAAGGAACACAAAACTCCATAAGATGTTGGGTAATTGTCACGAACCCCGCTCCCTCGCTCCGCCCCTTCGAGCTTCCATGCTCGCTTTGCTCCCTCGGGCTTCCACGCTCGTTTTGCTTGCTCGAGCTTGCACGCTCGTTTTGCTCCTACGAGCTCTCATGCTCGTTAGCAGGTCTCCCTCCTCGGGCTCGCATGCCCGCTCTCCTATCACCAGTATTAGTTTCACCCGCACTCGTCCCAATCACTAGATCATTAGTTTCACCTGTACTCGTCTCATCACCTATCATTGTTTACACCTGCACTCGCCCCTATATATATCACAACCCTTTCGTCTCACGCCTGTTGGTTATTGTATTTAGTTTCCGTGTCTTTGCTCCCGCTAGTCCCGTCTAGTTCGAACTCCCTGTGATTAGTCCCCCTTAGCTTGCCAGCTCTAGTGTTCCCCTAGCTCCCTGTTTATTCTACTGGTTAGATTCCCTCGTTGTTCTTATTCTGATTACCCCGGCTCTGACCCCTTGGCTTTCCTCGACCACTCTATTTGTAGATTTGCCCTTTTTGCCCGTTCTTGATTCCCCGGCTTCGACTTAACGCTCACCCTGACCATTCATCACTGTTGCCTGCTGGAATAAAGCAGTTTCCTCCGACATTGTGACTGTCTCGTCTTGTGTTTGTGTGTGCGGGTTACAGTAATGGAGAAAAATAACCTTGGGAGAAACCAGACTCACTTTGGGGGGCAGTTCCCCTCTGGCTAACATCATAAATATAATGCCAATATTAATTAATTATGTATAGTGCAAGTCATGGTTTAAAATTAGTAAACTAAGTAAGTGTTAAGGGTCAGTGTTTAAACAAAAATTGTAAGAACTGTAAGATTAATGACTAATGTCTTTGAAGTTCATCCTGGATTAACTGCAGAAATTCACATGGATGCATTGTCTTTAGTTAGTTGGCTTATAAAGGCTTTTGTTGGCATTTCATTTATAGTCTATTATGCAATTATAAGAGTGCAGTTCATCATTAGACCAAGGTGATGCAGGCAGAGGTGCATCGCAGTTCAACCGGCCGGTAATTTCGATGAGGTCTATCCTAAACCTAATATGATGTATCCCATGTATTATGGTTGGAGTTGGCATCAGTTCATCCTCTGAAATCCATCGTAATAGACTCAAGTGATGTTTGACTGGCACCGGCTGCATTTAGTCATCATCACTCAGAGACACGTAGCAGTGGAGTCCAACACGCAGGAATGGAGCTGGATCCAGCCGATTCAGGTGACCTCAGGATAGGAGTCCCGAGGTTGAGACAGGGATACAAATAGAATAATATGAGCATAGATGCCATTCAATTTATTGCAGAGTTATAGATCATGATCCATGTTTCTGGTTTCTGGTTCCGGCAGACCTAACTAAAGCAGCCTAATTGTGAGTGGTGTATGCCTAGCTGAATAGACCAGTTTTTAGTCTAGACTTAATCTCAGTGAGAGTGTCTGCATCTGAACAGTGTTAGGGAGACTATTCCATAGTTTAGAAGCCAAATATGAAAAAGATCTACCTCCTTTAGTTGATTTTGATATTCTAGGAACTATTAATAGGCCAGAATTTTGCGATCGTAATGAACATGATAGACTATAGCATGGTAGAAGGTAATTTAAGTACTTTGGAGCTAGACCATTCAAAGCTTTGTACATAGTTAACAGAATTAAAAAATTAATACGAAATTTTACAGGTAGCTAATGTAACGGCGATAAAATGGGGCTAATGTGATGATATTTCTTGGTTCTAGTCAGCAATCTGGCAGCTGCATTTTGAACCAATTGAAGTTTATTTATTGGTCTTGCTGGACATCCTCTCAGTAATGCATTAAAATAATCTAGCCTTGAGGTCATGAATGCATTAATTCATTTTTCAGCATCAGCAATAGAGCATGTGTCGTAATTTAGCAATATTTCTTAGGTGGAAGAATGGTGTTCTACAAACATTGGTAATTTGATTTTCAAAGGACAGATTGGTATCAAATATAACACATAAGTTCTTAAGAACTTAAATAGCACTTACCTAAGTGCTATTTAAGACGATGTAACAGTACATCCATTGAGAATCAAATTATATTTTAACGGTTTATTTTTAGAGGTTTTTGGTCCATTAATTAGTACCGCTGTTTTGTCAGAATTGAGTATAAGGACATTTCTGGCCATACACTATGCTAAATTGGAGAATTGTGAAATTTTGTCAGGTTTTGAAGAAATATAAAGTTGGGTATAATCGGCATAACAGTGGAAATTTATTCCATGATTCCTGATAATATCTCCCAGGGGAAGCATATTCAAGGGAAAAAGCAGAGGCCCTAAAACTGATCCCTGTGGCACTCCAACATAACTTTTGTTTGGTTTGACAATTCCTCATTTATATAGACAAAGTGGTAGCAGTCTGCTAAATAGGACCTAAACCATGCTAATGAAAGTCCACAAATGCCAACATAATTCTCTAGCCTATTCAAGAGAATGTCATGATCTATTGCGTCGAAGACAGCGACAAGATCTAAAAGAACTAGTGAAATGCAGCCGCGATCAGATGATAATAGCAAGCAATTTGTAACTCTGATAAGTGTGGAGTGGTGGTGGTGTAGTGGTCTAATGCACATAACTGGTAAACTGGTAATCAGAAGTTTGCTGGTTCGAGCCCAACAGCCACCACCATTGTGTCCTTGAGCAAGGCACTTAACTCCAGGTTGCTCCGGGGGGATTGTCCCTGTAATATGTGCTCTGTATAATACATTGGTACTCAGAAGGTTGCTGGTTTGATCCCCACAGCCACCACCATTGTGTCCTTGAGTAAGGCACTTAACTCCAGGTTGCTCCGGGGGGATTGTCCCTGTAATAAGTGCACTGTAAGTCGCTTTGGATAAAAGCGTCTGCCAAATGCATAAATGTAAATGTAAGTGCAGTCTCTATACTGTGATGGGGCCTAACTCCTGACTGAAATTGTTCATATCTACTATACGTATCTCTGTAGAAATGAACATAGTTGTGAGGATACTGCCTTTTCTAGTATTTTCAACATTAACAGGAGATTTGAAATTGGTCTATAATTAGCCAGTTCTCCAGTATCAAGTTGTGGCTTCTTAATAAGCGATTTGATAACTGCCATTTTAATGTTTCTTGGGACAAGTTCTAAGGATAGCAAAGAGTTAATAATATTAAGAAGAGGTTCTGAGATTACAGGGAATACCTCTTTTAAAAGCTTAGTTGGTATTGGATCTAACATGCATGTTGTGGCTTTTGATGTTTCGATAAGTTTTGTTAGCTCTTCTTGACTTATTACAGCGAAGGACTGAAGTTGCATGTGAGGAAAATTATGAGACACTGTTTTTTGAAGAACTGTGACCGTTAATTACATAATTCCAATTCAATTTTATCAGTAAAGAAATTAATGAAGTCATTTCTATTGTGCTACAACAGAATATCTGGCTCAGTTGAGGCTTTATTCCTAACCAATTTAGTTACAGTACTGAATAAACACCTAGGATTGTTTTGGTTATTTTCTATGAGTTTGCTAAAATATGCTGGCCTGGCAGCTTTTAGTGCCTGTCTGTAGCTGCAGACACTATCCTTGTCACAAACTACCCTTTGCTTTCCCTTAGTCATGGACTTCATTTCCCAGGATGCACTTTTTTTGATTACCCTCACCTGCCCTCCATCTTCCACAGCTGTTCCCTGTTCCATTGTCATCCTTCCCTCATCGTCGGTTTGTTAACATGTTAATTTTAATGTTACAGACTTATTTAACCAGAAAACTGCAGTTATGTTTGATTTTCCCTTTTTCTCAAGTGTTCTATATTCATCTTTGTCTTCATCTTCTGAGTTACATTAATATAATTAGTCTGCGTTTGGATCCACACTTTCCCATCTCATCTCTCCCATCAACGTTACAATCCTTCCATGCACCAAGAAATACATCTAATTTTGGATTCTTCCACTTAGCGCTCCATTTTCCGAGCTGCTCTTTTGAGCAGTGGTGGACAGTAACGAAGTAAATGTAATTCGTTACTGTACTTAAGTAGCTTTTTTGCGTATCTGTACTTTACTGAAGTATTTAAATTTGGGAAGAGTTTTACTTTAACTCCACTACATTTCAAAGTCAAATATCTTACTTTTTAATCTACTATATTTTCAAAATCAGTCGTTCCTTTTTATTTATGAGTGGATAAAAACGTAACTGGTCAAACGAGCCACCAATCACAGTACAGCGCGCGCGCTTTGTTTTGAACTTGCCTTGGCGGCATCTACTAAGCGCGAACCAGGGGTGCATTTCCCTAAAGCATCGTTAGCCAACTATGGTTGCAAGTTCCGTCATTATCATCATAGTTCAACGAGTCGGTGTTTCCCGAAACCATTGTTCCAACGAACATTCGCAAACAGCATCGCAGAGTTGTGTGGTTGGAACAACAGCTCTCGACCTGTGGTTAGAAGCAGAGTTTCTTGTTATTATAACATGTGGGCTTAATAAATTATTATCTTAAGCCAAATAAGCAAGATGACATTCAGTACAATCAGTATCTTTTATTTAGAAGACATACAAATGTCCTTTATGTCTTTTAGTTTGTCAATAGATTTAAAGCACCGTTTTTGAAGAGTGCGCATGTGTGAACGTGCTCTAGTGCGTAAGAATGAGCCTATGATTGAATCTGGAAATAAAGCAAATAAATAAAATAACTGAGAAAAATATGAGATAGTCCTCAGATGACATGTCCGTATTTTATAGCAAAACATCTAGCATTAATTAGATCGCAAACAGATTCATTAAAAGTAGTTTTTACTCCACCACATGTGTGACATCATTAACCAACGTGGTTGAACAACCAATTTGCGACAATACGGTTTCGGGAAACAGTCGTGACTAGCAAGTTCATTTCTTCAACAATGCATCGTACTAGCGTGCGTGCGTAGCGTGTGTGTATATATATATATTTATATTTAATGGCGTTGTGCAGGTTTATGTGAATGTATCATAACATTAGGATGTTAATAATTATGACCATAGACACTCGAGAAAAATATATACAGTAAATACTGTAAATGTATTATACCTTATGGGAACAGTCCCTTCCCTCCAAAATTAAACACACAAAAAATGTATTCAATTCAATTAAAAAAAAAAAAAATAAAAAATAAATATATATATATATATATATATATATATATATATATATATATATATATATATATATATATATATATATATATATATACATCTGACTAATTAATGTCATTTTATTAATAGATTGGTGTGCCAAGAGTGACATTAGTCTTCATGTAGACTGAGATAAGCAAGAGTCTTGTGACAAATTATAATAGGACATTATGGCCATAAAAAATCATAGTACTTGGTACATTTGAAGGCAAATACTTTTGTACTTTTACTCAAGTGAATGTTTAAAGGCAGCACTTCTACTTTTACTTGAGTAATATTTTACCTTGAGTATCTTTACTTTAACTCAAGTACATGGTATGTGTACTTCGTCCACCACTGCTTTTGAGAGTATGAGTGTGATCATTGTACTATTGTGCTGTTTTTTTTTTTCATTTAATTTAATTGAGGGGGTGACACTATCAAGAGTGCTAGTTATTCTGTTTCTGTTATTTTATCAAGTTCTTCTTGACTTTGGGGCTTACTGAGTGTATGAGATAGATCTGGAAGATTATTAGTGAAGCTATCTAGTCGAAAAGATTAGTTGTGCTTGAACGATAGTGTGATGTAGATTGAATAACATTAGCTGATCGTAGAATTAGGGCTGGGCGATAAAACAATATCAATATATATCACGATAAAGAAAATCCACGATAAGCTTTTGAGTAATTTTCAATATTTACTGCGTGTCGCTAAAACACAAGCAGTTCGGCTTTCAGACAAAATCGTGACTCCTGTTCGACAAAATCCGCTCAAAGGCGCTCACAGCGCAAGGAGAGAGCTTTCTCCGCACCGCTGCCAACACTAAGATCCACCTTGCGAGCATGAAGCTCGGCTTTCATAGGAATAAATTGAAAACGTTCTCAGCTTCGCTCACAACGGTTCAGACTGGATGAACTTTAATGCTAGCTGCCTTGCTAATGATTAGGCTACATCAGACACCGGATTGATTCCATCCACTCCGCAAGACTTCATGACAACGGTTGCTCCCTCTCATCGTCTTTAGTGAAGAGCACGACAGAACAACAGTGAGGTGGACAAGAACTCTGATCTTTCTGTGCTGTAATCTTGAATATTGTTCTTTGGCACCAAATATGCATCATTCTGCCCTGTCCCTCTCCGCATGCGTTGCCTCTTTTCCCTGCATGTGTGTAGACACTAAGCGCCATATGAGTTAACGTGGTTTCAAAGCACCTTTTAGACCATAACGTTTTTCACTTCTAAATGTATCTTTATTCATCAGCATTTTACAAGCCTTTAATAAACAAATCGAATAAACAAATTGATTTCTGTTCTAATTTTGTGAAAATTAATTAGATGTCTGGAATGGATAAAGAAAGTCTAAAATCACAAGTTGGTAGACTAGTCTCTCACTTTAATGAAAATAGAATTTTGTTTTTTTAAATTTTTTTAAAAACATTTTCTAAATTTTCTCTCAGGACACCCCTGAACCCACATTCAGCATCATTCCACAGTCACAAGTGCTTCTATGCCCCATACTTGGGTATCTGAATCTAAAGAAATATAAAAAAGATTTCATTTTAATGTAAAAATATTCCAATAAACGGTAAAAGACGGTAAAATTGGTAAAAGATCCCGCAGACCCCACTGCTTTGGGCGTCTCTGGACCCCCTGTGCAGTTTTGTAGAGACTATTTTGATTGTTTAGAATTTATCTTTTCTTCTTTTCTTCCGTCAACTTTGAAATAAAAAAAAGAAAGTGCAATGTGTAAATGTATATAGTGATAAATATCGATATCGAACAATATGAAAAAGACTATCGTGATAACAATTTTGGACATATCGCCCAGCCCTACGTAGAATACAAGAGGCGAGGTAATGATCTGAGATGTCATCGCTCTGCAGAATATTTTCTATAGTATCAAAATCAACTGCATATTATGGTGATGAGTTGGTCCTGTCACAGAGAGTTGAGAATATTGATAAATGCTGGTCCTGTCACAGAGAGTTGAGAATATTGATAAATGCTAATCCCAATGTGTCATTTTCATTATCTATTTGAATGTTGAAGTCACCAACAATTAAAGCACTATCTACAGTAACTACAAGATCTGATAAAAAAAGTAATTCAGAATAAGGTGATCTATATACTGTAGCAAGGGCAAAAGAGTTTTACAAAGAGTTTTTTTATTTATATCTGACAGTGTAACATTAAGCATTATTAGTTCAAAAGACTTAAAATTATATCCTGTCCTCTGAGTAACACCTAAAACTTCACTGTAAATTACATACCCAAGACACTATGCCAGAGGTGTGTTGTGAAAGGCGCTATACAAATAAAATTGACTTGACTTGACTTGACTTGACAGGTGGGACCATGGTCTTTGGGGAATAGGTAGTGGTTGTAGTAGGCCGGCTAGAAGTTCCTTGGGGGTCTTTGAGCACAGATTTGGCAAGACTTGACATAAGCGGTAACATAACTGATTAACGACAGCAACCAGAACGTATTACGAACTAACTTAATAGTTCTCTGAATACCTGGTAAATACACAACCTCTCCCTTAAGCGAGAGTAGCTTTCTTTTGAATGGAACTGTAGTTTGTGAGATGGGGTGAGCTTAAAATTGTGGGTAATTTCTTAGCAAATTGTCTCTTGATACCCATGGTGATGAACTGAGAAAAATTGGATTCCTCACCCTTACATGCGAGCTCAGCTTTGAGTTCGGATTAAGCCCTTCTCTGAATACAGTCTTTAATGTGACATAGTTCCACCCACTTTGAGCAGCTAGTGTTCGTAATTGGATGGCGTAATCAGCTACAGAGTGCTGGCCTTGGCGCAAGTGAAGCAGCTGAACACAAATGTCCTTACTTCCAGCTGGATATTCGAACACCTTAAGAATCTGTTGAGCAAGTTAAAAAGATGTCTGAAATTGTCGTTCTCTCTCCCAAACAGCCGTGGCCAATTCAAGAGCTTTTCCGGTAAGCAGAGACATCATGAATGCCTTTTGTCTTTCTTTCATTTTAATTATTCTATTTTATTCTTTATTTTTATTTTTATATAACTTTTTCTCAATGTGTGTGAAAACTATTTTTGGTAATCCTCTGTTTGATCAGGGAAGGTTAATATATATATATATATATATATATATATACACACACACATATTATTGATGTCATTTTAGTGTTATTTTCCACATAAGATTGATCTTATGATGATCTCATGATGATGACGTTGCGAGCTTTAGACAGCGGGGGTGAGAGACGGGCATCTCCGGTCTCGACTCTGGCTCAGATTGGGTCTCTTCCGCGACTGTTTGAAGCAGCTCTGACCACACAGAGAATGACAGTTTTGGAATTTTTGTTTACATGGCACACTCTCATATTATATGAATTTTAATTAAGGATGAAATAAAGATATATCGCCAAGCTGTGATCTGTGTTTCTATCAGAAACTCAAGCTGCATCCAACCATTTTGGAAAGGGGTTCACTCTGCAATTCAGGAGATAATAGGAAAACGTTTTATTTTATCTCCCTCACTTTTTCTGCTGAATGACATTCCTAAAGACCTGCTTGACTCAGGCTTCAGTCCTCTGTTTACAACCCTTATATTCCTGGCTAAGAAATGTATACTATTAAAATGGTCTACACCTCAGGTCCCTACTATTTCTATGTGGATTTCTCAACTGTCAGCCTTTCTTCCTTTGGAGAAACTAACTTATGACCTCAACCACAAACAGGACAAATTTACGAGTCTTTGGGATCCTCTCCAATCCTTTCTATAAAAATTTTGAAATTTTTATTTTGAGAAGGTTTTGGCTTCTCTTGTAACAGACACATTTGTACAATGTACATTTTATCTAACTTGCAGCACCTGGGGTTTGTTTGTTGGCTTGTTTGCCTGTATGTCTTTGTTTTTGATGTTATTATTATTTGAAAATCCTTAATAAAAAAATTAAAAAAAAAAGAAACTCAAGCTGCAGCGCTCCTCTCATCTCACGTGTCATCATTATAGTTTTATATGATCTCAAGTTACGTTAAATTACATCAAGCGACTATTCAACTATGGAAATGTTTTTATTATTATTATTGCCGAGATTTGTAGTTACAAATGACAATCCACCAAATGCTTTCCATGAAGACACCCACCAAAATTTGATGGAGGTAGCCCCCTAGTAATGATCTATACAGGAAAAACCCTGTAAACACATACACACATATACATACAGTATTGTGCAAAAGTCTTAGGCGCTTTATAGTTTTCACAAAACATTTGTCTTCAAATATTAATTTTATATTTTCTGCTATTAGTTTATGAGTAGGAAATATACATTTTAGATTTCAACATTCCCTTTGCAAATAGAATTCAATAGACGAAGAACATGGAGCCCTCCAACAGATGGTATGGCACCCACAGAGCCCATATCTCAACATCATTGAGCCAGTCTGGGATTACATGCAGAGAAAGAAGCAATTGAGACTGTGGCAAATTCTCCAAGAAGCTTGGAACATCCTACCTGTCAGCACCCAAGAAAAACTATTTCCAGGTGTACCTAGGGGAATTGGTGGTAAAATGTAATTTGTAACATATTCCATTAGATTAATCAAGGTCAGTAACATATTCTACATACTTTGGATTACTTCTTCAGCACTGGTAGATTTTTTAATTGTTTTGACTATACAAACTCTGCCAGTACAGCAAGACCAAATCCACATTTAAAAAATATATTCTCTTAAAAACCTAAATATATTATGCAGTGTTGTTTAAAAAAAAGATAAATCAAATTGATCTTGTTTTAAGAATTTGTAAGGCAAGGGAATGTAATGGCAGAAGAGGTAGGATGTGTTGGATAAATATAAAAAGACTAAACTGTGAATTTGCTCTGTGGTTTAACTGTTCATGAGATGGATAGCCTGAGGGAAAAAACTGTTCCTATGCCTGACGGTTCTGGTGCTCAGAGCTCTGAAGTGTCAGCCAGAAGGCAATTGTTCAAAAAGGTAGTGGGCAGGGTGAGTGGGGTCCAGAGTGATTTTTCCAGCCTTTTTCCTCACTCTGGAAGTGTACAGTTCTTGAAGGGAGGGTAGGGGGCAACCAATAATCCTCATATATATATATATATATATATATATATATATATATATATATATATATGAGACAAAGATAAATCATGTCAGAACTTTTCCACTTTTAATGTGACCTATAATGTGAACAATTCAATTGAAAAACAAACTGAAATCTTCATGGGGGAAAATTAAAATTAAAAAACTTACAATAACCTGGTTGCATAAGTGTGCACACCCTCTTATAACTGGGGATGTGGCTGTGTTCAGAATTAACCAATCACATTCAAACTCATGTTAAATAGAAGTAATTACACACCTGCCATCATTTAAAGTGACTCTGATTAATCACAAATAATTTTCAGCTGTTCTAGTAGGAGTTTCCTGACATTTTTTTCGTTGCATCTCAGAGCAAAAGCCATGGTCTGCAGAGAGCTTCCAAAGCATCAGATGGATCTCATTGTTGAAAGATATCAGTCAGGACGAGGGTACAAAAGAATTTCCAAAGCATTAGATATACCATGGGACACGGTGAAAACAGTCATATCTAGTGGAGAAAATATGGCACAACAGAGACATTACCAAGAACTGGACATCCCTCCAATATTGATGAAAAGACGAGAAGAAAACTGGTCAGGGAGGCTTCCAAGAGGACCACAGCAACATTAAAGGAACTGCAGGAATTTCTGGCAAGTACTGGCTGTGTGCTACATGTGACAACAATCTCCTGTGTTCTTCATATGAACGGGCTATGGGGTAGGGTGGCAAGACGGAAGCCTTTTCTTACAAAGAAAAACATCCAAGCCCGGCTGAAGTTTGCAAAAACAAACATCAATCTCCCAAAAGCATGTGGGAAAATGTGTTATGGTCTGATGAAACCAAGGTTGAACATTTTGGCCATAATTCCAAATGGTATGTTTGGTGCAAAAACAACACTGCACATCACCCAAAGAACACCATAACCACAGTGAAGCATGGTGGTGGCAGCATCATGCTTTGGGGCTGTTTTTCTTCAGCTGGGCCTTAGTCAGGGTGGAGGGAATTATGAACCGTTCCAAATACCAGGCATTTTTGGCACAAAACCTTCAGGCGTCCATTAGAAAGCTGAAGATGAAGAGGAAGTTCACCTTTCAGCACGGCAACGACACAAAGCACACATCCAAATCCACAAAAGCATGGCTTCACTAGAAGAAGATTAACATTTTGGAATTGCCCCGCCAGAGCCCAGACCTGAATCCAGTTGAACATCTGTGGGGTGATCTGAAGAGGTCTGTGAACAGGAGATGTCCTCGCAATCTGACAGATTTGGAGCGCTTTTGCAAAGAAGAGTGGACAAATATTGCCACGACAAGATGTGCTATGCTAATAGACTCCTACCCAAAATGACTGAGTGCTGTAATAAAATCAAAAGGTGCTTCAACAAAGTATTAGTTTAAGGGTGTGCACACTTATGCAACCAGATTATTGTGAGTTTTTTTTTTTTCCCCCTCAAGATTTCAGTTTGTTTTTCAATTGAATTGTTCATATTGTAGGTCACATTAAAGGTGGAAACATTCTTGTACATCACAAGAACCTGGCATTTTAACAGGGGTGTGTAGACTTTTTATATCCACTGTATATATGTATATTATATAATAGGGCTGCATGATAATGGTTATAACATTATATAACATTATAATCATGATTAAGTGTTATTAT
This sequence comes from Xyrauchen texanus, assembly GCF_025860055.1. Lineage (NCBI taxonomy): Eukaryota > Metazoa > Chordata > Actinopteri > Cypriniformes > Catostomidae > Xyrauchen > Xyrauchen texanus. The sequence continues at coordinate 12,392,045 of NC_068296.1, read as the reverse complement.
TCTGTTATTTGAAAACTTTTTTACAATTATAGGGCTGCACAATTTGAAAAAATAATAAATAAATACTGTTGCCGCTGCTTAGATCTTTATTCTAAAAGTACAAAAAACGTAAAATTACACTAAACAGTAGCTCTCATTATAAACAAGTTTAAAATTAAGGCATTGTGGCAGCGGGGGTGTGGTCAAGTGCCCGTCCAGAGAGAGGGAAGTGGTAAGGGCACTTACACCTGAGCCAAATTATGTCTAACACCTGTCTCTAATTTCAGTGAGCACATCACGGGCAGTGGGGGAGAGAGAGAGAGAGCAACACGTCAGTCCAGTGTTGGCGTGTTCCCTGAAGTTAGGGAACTACATGTCATTAAGAAGTTTGTGTTTACTGAGAGTTTTGTTATTTGTGAAGCTGTGAGCACTGCTGCGTGCCCATTAAAATCCCTACCTGAGAGGAGCAACTTGTCTTCGTGTCCTCCTTATCATTCATAACTCTTCACAGGCATGTTTTGCCAATTCTTTACTGCTAATAGAAACAGTTACTCGAGTGTTTACACTTGCATCCTGTTTTAAGATCCATTCTTTAAAAATTATTATTAACATTATTATTATTTTCTACAGTATTAGGGCTGAACAAATAATTGCATTTGCGATAATATCGTGATATGAAAAAAAAATAGATTTTTTAACTGCAAAGGCTGCGATTACACACTGGTCACGAGACACACGTGAGTAAACCAGTCTGCAGAAGAAGCATCAACTTGGCAAGCTAAGCTGTACCTTGACCTGTTGTACAATGGCTTCAGGCTCGACAGAACCTGACACCGTTGAAACTTATGCTGCGCAGAATCAGGTATTGTGCAAAACCTGCCTTGCTAACGTTGCTACCTCATGGGGCAACACTACTAACCTGTATCAGCACTTCAAAAAGCACCACAAAGCCATGTGTGACCAGTCTGTCAAGTAAGCCAAATACCACCCGACAGGGATCACTGACCAAAATGTTTTTAAGTGTAACTCCATATGAACGTACTTCAAAACGGCACGTGGATATTGCTCAAGCAGTAACAGAGTTCATCACGAAAGATATGATGCCCCTCAGTACAGCGACCAAGCCTGGGTCCACGGCTTTGATAAATACACTGGATACGCTGTACAACATGCCCTCCTGCACATATTTTAGCCAGGTCGCCATACCGGAACTACACAAAAAATGCAAACAGAGAGAAGCAGCGGACAACAAAGGAGTTTTTCGCTGCTACAACTGACATGTGGTCAAGCCGTACAGCAGAACCCTATCAGAGTCTTACGGTGCATTTCATTACTGAAGACTTCGACCTCAAAGCTCGCTGCCTTCAAACTGCCTACTTCCCAGAATACCACACAGGGGAAAATATTGCAGACAGCCTGAGAGAGGGAATTGTCAGCTGGGATCTCCACAAAGAGAATCTTGTCTGCATTAAGATGGACAACACATCAAATATTGTGAAGAAAACTTTACCTGGCTGAACCCTTCTTTTTGCTAGCTTAAAAGTCATCAAAACAGTGCACTCTGATGGTAATTATTTTTTTACTGAGTCACTCAGTACACATGGTAATGATTAATTAAACTTTTATTTAGTGATCGTTTGAATGTTTGTAACATTCTAAAAATAAAGATATTTTGATGTTAAAAAAATGACTATTTGAGCAGCTGGTTCATTATGACACCAGCTTCTGTCTCTTCTGTTTTGCTGTTAAACAGCAGCAAGATTGCAGATCATACCAGTTTGATCTTACACATCTAAGCCCAGCCTAGCGTAATCACACCAGTTTGATCATTAGTGCGAAAGGGTTAATAAATTTGCCAAGTCATCCAAAATCTAGTTTTTGCTTTGTCATTATGGAGTATGGAGTATGGAGTGTAGATTGATGTGAAAAAATAAATAAAATAATTTAAAGCATTTTAGCATAAGGAAACATCACAAAAAAGGGGTCTGAATATTTTCTGATTGCACAGTGTTTGTATATATATATATATATATATATATATATATATATATATATATATATATATATATATATATATATATAAACACATGAGATGAGTGGGTGTATATATCAGTATCCATCTATTACAAAATAAAAATCATGTTATTTAAAGGAAAAATATGCGGTGTATGTTTCTACATTTATACAGTATTTGTACAAAACATAAAAGTCAGACATTTTAAAGATTGATTTTTAATCTTACAGTGTATGTTTATCGCCTCATAAGATCTCTGAAATGCTGCTTTGGAATGGTAAATGTTCTGCATTTATATAGCGCCTTTTTAACCTTATAGTTATTGAAAGCGCTTTACACTGTGTCGCATTCACCCATTCACAAACACGTTTACACACCAATAACGGCAGATTGGGAGCAACTTGGGTTACAGTGCCAAGGACACTTTGGCATGGGAAGTCGTGTGGGCCGGGACTCGAACCACCAACCATGCGATTAGTGGACAACCCACTCTACCACCTGTGTCACAGCCAACAAGAAAACAAGAGATAGTCCAGCCCCCAAACTCACACTATTGGTTAATGCTCAAACAAACAGACCTTTACACATCTTACAAAAAACATTAAGTGCACATCGGAGCATAAATATGAGCCATTCACGTACACATACAAAAGCCTAAATTGAAACCTCACTCATTGCTCTTTTTGAGCAATGAATAACCAGTTAGAACAAAGGACAGTGCTTGTTGTTAGCATTGTACCGCAATTCCCTGGATCCGGAGTTACGTGTTGATTATTTGCATGCACATTTTTTTCATTATTACAATTTAAAATGGAGAGCTGGGGGCAGTGTGAATGATGGAAGGGAGGTATTGGAAGCTCACTTCAAGGACTTGCTTATCACTCCCAGCACAGGTAGTCTGGTTTCATCCTTTTTTTTCTCCCTCTCACGTCATTTTTTACCTTCAGTTAGGGGAATAGCAAATTTCAACATGAACTTGTGCTGTGTCCTCTTCACTTCTGCCACCATGGAGAGTGATTAAATGAGACACGATAGTAATCTTCCTCTCTTTCTGCCTGTGTGGCTCTCCCATTGGCTATATCCTTTTTCTTTTCCCCTGACCCCAAAACACATTAACAAATCATAAGATCTTTATCTTTCTCATTTTGTCTGTGACTGTCCTCCTGGGAGGGTGACCAGAGGCCAAAATTCATTTGTATTTTCTGTGTTTGTGTCCAAAGCCTCTCAGATATGGTTCTAAAAATTTCAAGAGCTGTAACATTTGAGGCAGCAAATGCCAATTATAAACAAAGAGCAACAAAAAGGGTCTGGAACGGAGCTGCAGTATTCACTCTCAAAAACATTTCTGAAGCAAACAAGAATAGTGTATGAATACACAGACTCCGATTTGGACTCGTGTAGCATTTTCGGCTGGCCACCTGCATCCATTCAGTTAGCTTTGCCCGGAAATTTCCTAATTTGAGATTCACAGCACGTTTCTGCAAGGGAATCGCACAAGACAAAGTTTCACTTGTTTTTTCCCCAGAGTTGAGGGTCTGATACAGGGCCAGATGGTTCATTAGCCTGACAGAGCCTGAAATTTAAGTTGCCTGAAACTGCTTATTAACTTCAGTGTAACATATCCAACATTTCAAGAGAATTTCATATCCATATCCATAGCACTTGAAGCTCGCTCTGACCCTTACACCATTCCCACCAATCAAAATTCACCAACTTTCTGCTCCTTGCTTGCAGCACTGGATGTAATGATCTGAACTACTGACTTTCTCTAATGTTTGAGTACATATTTGCATAGAAATGAATGGAGGCAATTGGAGAGTGAAAATATTTGACAAATCAAGTGCAATCTCAGGCAATGCAAACAACAGACGTTCTTGCAAATTTCCATATTATACCAAATATGCAATCTCACTCACCCCATTATATTGTTTTACATATTTTTATAAACAGTAGTCTAGCATAGTTCAACTTTAAATTATGGCAGTAAGTCTGGTCCACATTACAGCTTATTCTGGCCAAGAAGTTCACTTTTAGACAGGAATAGACAGTCTGACCTACAAGTAAAACAACCAACCTCAGTTCATATTGGTTTTGGGTGGGGTATAGTGTTAAGCTGGGATTGACAATAGACCTGAATATATATATATATATATATATATATATATAGTACTGTGCAAAGGTTTAGGCACTTAAGATGTGTCTTAAGTTGGTTATTTATATCTTCAGCTTTAGTGTGTCAATAGGCAAAATACATTTTAGACTCCCAAACATTACTTTGCAAATAAAAAAGATTAGAATAGAAGAACAATGTGATCTCCAAGAGATGGCATTGCCCCTACAGAGCCCACCACTGAATATCGAGTCAGTCTGGGGTTACATGAAGAGACAGAGATAAGCAATTGAGACAGCCTAAATAGATAGAAGAACTGTGGTGAATTATTCAAGAAGCTTGGTACATTCTATCTGCCAACAACAAAGAAAAACTGTGTCCAGGTTTACCTAGGTGAATTGGGGCTGTTTTAAAGGCAAAGGTGTCTACACCAAATCTTGATTTAGCTTTTTTATGTTTACTGGAATTTGTATGATGTTAATTGATAATTGAAAGCTATTTATGGCATTATGTTTGAAGACATCCTCACTAAGCAACATTTTTACATGACAACTGGCCCAAAACTCGATTCTGCATATCGAGACGGCATTTTGTGGTCCGTTCTGCATATCGTGGCGGCTCATTTCAGCTTGTCTTGGCCCATTTAGCGGCCGGCCCACTGGCCCGCTCGATTCTCCCGATGGCCATATATATAATTCAAATAATCATGGCTCAAGTCTCTGCGAATGATAGACTCTGAAAACACTGAAAAGTGTTATTACGAGCAAAAAACGAATGCGACTGTGGTGACATTTTTGCTAAATTATATTACATGGTTCCTAATACTTATCATGGCAGTTCTAAGATGAAATGTCCATTGAGTGGTGCTAAAATTGAGTTTAATTTTAGATCATGTCACTAAGGCTACATCCACACTAATATGTTTTCGTTTGATAACACATCTTTTTTCTCTATGATTTTACTTTCCATCCACAGAGCATTTTTGTCAGCGAAAACTCAGCTTTTTGAAAACGCTCTCCCAAGTAGATACATTTGAAAATGCTTTCTTTGCATTGTAGTGTGGACAGGGAAGATGGAGATATCTGAAATCGATGACATATTTGTTGTCATGTGATGCAGTCATGTGGTCCATTCAACCCAAAACAATCAAGATGGCAGTCCACATTGTAGCGGCATTACTGTGCTTGTTATTCACTTTAAGAGTGTTGTTAAAGACAAATGTTACTTTGTACACCTTCACAATCCATTCCTTCAAAGGTGATGCAAAGTTTACTCGGAATTGCTGTCCGCAGACGAAACACAATGACATTTGCATTTCAGCTCGTACATGGAATGGCAGTTTAAAGGGGATTTAAGAATTTTCAAACGTTTCAAAAACACATTTTCAAATTGATCTGGATTAATGTAGACCTAGCCTAAGGTAAATGCTCAATCAAGTTTTAAATCAACAAAACCTACTGTACCTCCTTACCCTAACTAATAATGTCATAAAAAGCAAATGTGAGATGTAAAGCATAATTGTAGGTGTTTTTAAATTGATAACCTACCCTTTTACTTGTGATTTGTGTTAAAGGGGGAAAACAATTTGTTGTAGTGCCTTTAGTGATCATTTCAACAGTAAACTGCCGCAATAAGCACAACAACCACATTTACAAAAATGTAAGTAGTAACATATTTCTGTGAGACTAGGTTGGTTATTCCTCAAAAGAGCTCATTGTATCAACCCAGTACTTTAAAAAAAAAACATTTCCGCCCATACGCCCCAAAGTTGCGTAAAGCTAGCCAATCAGATTGGATCTTGCCAGGTGGAGAAAATTCTTTCCAGTTTTGGGTGCTATATGCATCAGACAGTCAGTTAATGGACTGTGGGTGGTCTGTGGGAGCGCCAGTTCTATAATGGTAATTATATGGACACCTCAGGTGAGCAATTGCTATGTCTGGATGTGTTTGTGTATTTATAATGCACTCACACATAACCTGAGGCAGATACCTTCATGTTTAATTTTAAAAGCATTATTTGCTCAAATTGGAGAGTGCTACAGCTGTCTTGACCATAGGAATGACCATTACCCAGTGTGAAGACATGTTGCAATTTGTTATTTGTTGCAATTTGTTATTTGTCCCATTAAATGTGATCACACCATGTGCTATAGCGCTTGACAGCCACTCTTATGAGGCCTTGGGGAGAGGATTAGCTCTATCTATTTTCTTTCAGTTCTTCCCTTTCTCTGCCTCTCTCTAGCTCGGAAATCTGTTGAGAGCACCACCATCCACTCTCAACAATTATAGAACCAGGTTTCTCTGAGGTTGACTTAGACAAAACCCTCTCCATTTAGAGGCAAACTGACAATAATGAGATTATTTCATCTGAGACTGGGGATAAGAGTGCCATTTCCCCAGCAGCAGCCTAAATCATGCACACTGAAATCATATTTGCTTAAGATGTTTGACAAAACACTGAAAATTGGAATTACGCTCGGAGCAGAAACAAAATGCCACCATTCTCTCGTTTCTGCCAGATTTCGTCAAAGCAAGGAATGGGTGTTTAACAGATGAGTTTTCCCCCAGTCAAACTGGAAGCTAAATTTAAGTGTGATAATGAATCTGGGTCTCTGCAGCAATCAGTGGCCTCACCTCCCTGCCAATATCACCATGGCTTCATCTCCCTGTGGTTGATGCAAGCAACCTTTCATTACAACAGAATCTAATCTCCCTCTCTTTTTGTCTGTTTCTTTAGTTTCCTCTCACCCATCTGTAAATGTGTTAAAATATTTATCAAATCAATGGCAGAAACAGCAGTAAATGTATAAACATTTTAAAAGTGAAAAAGCTGCCTCAATATGTGACCTCAGCACATATTACCTTTTTGCACATGAGTTTTTACTGTACTGATGGACCCCCCCAGCATGTGTTCTTTAATGTGTGCTGTAATTAAGCAAAACAAGTCTACAAAAGTCATCAAAACAGTCCACTCTGATTGTCACGATCCCTTGTCATCTGCCCCGTGTTTCGTGTTACTATCCCTTGTCGTCTGCACCGTGTTTCATGTTTCGACCCCTTGTTGTCTGCCCAGGGTTTTCCGTTTCACCCGTCACCGATCACGTTCCATGTCACGTTTTCCCTGTTGTCCGCCCCGAGTCTCACTGTCCTTGTGTAAACTACACTTCCCGTCTTTCTCGGCCCTTCTCTGCATTATTGTCCGCACCTGTTGTTTTGTCATTACCGTGTCTCTTTATTTAAACCCTGCTGCTTCCCCTTCCCTTTGTCGTTCGTTGACGTTTCATGTTCGTGTTGTCTAACCTTCCCCTATGCATGTTTGCTCCGTGCCCGTTCTGCCGTGTTTCCAGAGTTCCGTGTTTCCCCGTGGTGTTTGTGTTTTGGTTTCAGTTTTGTCCCCCCGTGGATGTTTTCATTTGTTCCGATCTGTTTAAGTTCATTTGTGTTAAATAAAACCTGCGTTTGGATCCTAAACACCCGTCTGCCTTCTCCTGCTTCACACAAATCATAACACTGATGGTAATGATCCCCCCCCCCCCCTTTTCTCCCCAATTTGGAATGCAACTGAGATTAGACCTGCGCCACCCAGATTGAGGTGAGTCACTATGCCACCACAAGGACTTGGTGCATTGCTTTCGCAATCCAGGTCGTAGTGGGAAGGGTTTACCAGGGCACATTAATCTTAAGAAAAAAGTTTGTCTTAAAGGAATAGTCAATTCAAGTTCAACTCAGTCGACAGCATGTGTGTCATAATGTTGATTACAACAGAAAAATATTTTTATCTGTCCCTCTTTTAAAAAAGCAAAAATCTTGGTTACAGTGAGACATTTACAATACAAGTGAAAGGGGCAAATCCGCAAAAGTTAAAATACACTCTGTTTCAAATGTATAGCCACAAGATGTAAACAATGTACCTGTTAATATGATTTTAGTGTGATTAAATCACTTACTAACCTCATCTGTATGAAGTTAAATAATTTTAAAAGTTTGTTGCCACAACGACATAATGTCGTAAACACTAAAACAACTGTAAAAAATATTATTAAAACAACTTCACATCTCAAATAATGCACATAATACACATTTATTATTTGTCTTAAAGTCGAACTGCAGTGCACCTTACAGAACTCTGCCTGCATCACCTTGGTCAAAGGATGGACTGCACTCTTAAAATGGAATACATGGATAATATATTAATTGTAGCCAAATAACCAAAGACAATGCATCTGTTTGCACTTCCGCAGTTAATTAAGAATGTAAATTCTTAGACTTTAGTCATTAATCTTACATTTAGTACAAAATATTTTTGTTTAAACATTGGCCCCTAACACTTACTTAGTTTACTCATTTTAAATCTTGACTTATACTACACATAAACAACTAATATTGACATTATATTCATTGTTTTTAGTCAGAGGGGATCTGGCCCCCACAGTGAGCCAGGTTATTTTTCTCCTTTAACAAACATCTTATGGAGCATTGAGTTCCTTGCCACAGTCACCTTCAGTTTGCTCACTGGGGGTCTAAATATAAATATAATTATTTAAAAAAATATATTTTAAGGCGCAATTAAACAAGCCGGGAACCTCACAAGCCAGGACTGGAACTCGGGTCACCAACAATGCATCAGCACCACATATCATGAGCACAGCCAGCTAGGCTATGGCTCTTACAATAGTGCAGGTGTTAAGTTAAGTTAACCATGTTAATTTTGTGGTTAGAATGTTGTTACTACAAATATGATAGTTATGATAATACGATAGTAACTATGGTTACTGTAAAACAATGATTTTTATTAAGGGCAAACCTGTTTAATTATTCATTACCAAATAGAGTATTCTTACTTTGGATTTACCATTAATATTAGTTTTTTCTGAACATGGCAAATATCGTTCTGAAATTGTGACCCTAAAACCGTGATACAAACCGAATCGTAAGAAATTTGAACTGTTACACCCCTAATAAGTAGGGATGCCCGATACCGTGCTCATTTACTCAAACTAGTACTTGTAAAAATGCTCCAATACCAAAAAACGATACAATCCGGGGCCGGATATAGGCATGGGCAGTCTTTCCCACCCAATCAAACATTTTGGAAACATGGTTTTAAATAAAAAATAAAAAAAAAGAATTCCAATTTGTGCATTGGTTAAAAGCAATTTGGGGGTGGGCTGTGTGTTGCGAACATTAAGCGTGGACTGTAGACTGCCCAGCCAATCACAAAACAGCACAGGAAATGTGTAGTGTTTTTCTATTTTTGTCATTGTTCGAAAGCAACGACACACTCAAGTTGCGGCTGCTATAAACTAGAGAGTCCGAGACATCACGCGAGTGATGCATTGAACAAATATTTTTGTTCAATGCATAGGTTTATAATGCCCATAAAGAAGCCTGGCGCTGTCTCAGTGTGCAGTGACCATGTGGCTGCTGTTAATGTACCACAGGCTTACCTCTTATTAAACATCTCCCTTTCCCTCCACATCAGCTCCCCAAAATCATGCTGCAAATGTTCATGAAATACTGGACCAGAATTATAAAGTAAAGGTCTACAAGGGATGAATTTTCAGACCCGCTCCCGCGAGATTCTGTAACACTGATGCAAAAAAATCTGTAATATTTTGTTTCCGCTCCCGTGGTCTGCGCACATTTTTCAGTCCCGGTCCTCAAAGATTCTGTCCTTCTCTGGTATCAGGCTTTTTTATTTTTTTTACTTCCCACCTGCAAAAAAATTAAAAAAACCTGGAAAAGAGAGAAAAAAAAACATGTTTTGTTATCACTCTAACATTGCCAAATATCTAATTGACCTTTAGTTATGTCTGTACATTTCTTTAATAAAGCGTTAACATCCATAGCATTTTACACTACATGGAGCACAAGGAATAATTTGTATGAATTAGCCACCAACCCAGCACCTGTAAATAGTTAATTTTTTGATGATCTTGTTCAATAGACGAATAACACTCTGTACCTTAAAAACATTAAATACATTTGAGGAACATCTGCACTCTGTTGCGCCAGTGCCCATTGATTCCATGCCCAATATTGGCTGATAGTACCGTACATGATTCATAGCTTGATACACTGTTTTGCAGGATGTGTGCTTCTGTTTCCCTGCTGTTAATTCGGTATCGATGAGAGATGCTATCTGTCTCATCGTGTCTTACATCTCTTTTATATACACACATTTTTACAGTGCTGTGATAGTTTGTCGTTTACTGTTTGTCATTGCTCTTTAAACTACCCTGTTTGCCATGAAAATAACCTTTGCGGCTTACATGGCATTACTTTTCATCCATCCATCCATCCAAATTCCTGTATTCCCTAAATTACTTTACATATATTGTTTCACTGGCATAAATATCAATACCCTTTACTACCCTACAAAGACCACTTTAGCTATACTCATTAACTAATACTGAAACTGAGAAAAGTGGCATATATTATTGAATTATATGTGGATTTTGTAGTTACTGCATTTTCACACAATGGTTACACTGAATTTCAGCAAACTAGACAAACTCATCTGTCACTGAACAGATCATAAGAGACCTGTTTCATTCATTACTCTATTTTGCATTTTGCCTTTGTGGGGCAGGATCATTATTACATTTCTGTCAAACAGAAAAGTCAACAGAAATAATCGTCATCATTTAATATTATATAATAACTTCTTTAAGCAGTTCCTATTTGTGTCAAATTTTAGGTTCTTAATCTTGATCTCTCCATTTAATATATTTCCTTTCACTCAATCCTTATTTTCCTCCTTGATATTATTTCTCTCCACTCCATCCTTGCATTCATGCAGACTCTGATTTGTCTTTGTAATTTGCTTTAAGGCTGTGATTCTAATTACTCTGAAAATGTAAAGTAGTCTTATGATTATATACAGTCAGCTCCATAAATATTGGGACATTGACACAATTCTAATCTTTTTGGCTCTATACACCACCACAATGGATTTGAAATGAAACAAACAAGATGTGCTTTAACTGCAGACTTTCAGCTTTAATTTGAGGGTATTTACATCCAAATCAGGTGAACGTTGTAGGAATTACAACAGTTTGTATATGTGCCTCCCACTTTTTAAAGGACCAAAAGTAATGGGACAGATTAACAATCATAAATCAAACTTTCACTTTTTAATACTTGGTTGCAAATCCTTTGCAGTCAATTACAGCTTGAAGTCTGGAACGCATAGACATCACCAGACGCTGGTGATGCTCTGCAAGGCCTCTACTGCAACTGTCTTCAGTTCCTGCTTGTTCTTGGGGAATTTTCCCTTCAGTTTTGTCTTCAGCAAGTGAAATGCATGCTCAATCGGATTCAGGTCAGGTGACTGACTTGGCCATTGCATAACATTCCACTTCTTTCCCTTAAAAAACTCTTTGGTTGCTTTCGCAGTATGCTTCGGGTAATTGTCCATCTGTACTGTGAAGCGCCGTCCAATGAGTTCTGAAGCATTTGGCTGAATATGAGCAGATACTATTGCCCGAAACACTTCAGAATTCATCCTGCTGCTTTTGTCAGCAGTCACATCATCAATAAATACAAGAGAACCAGTTCCATTGGCAGCCATACATGCCCACGCCATGACACTACCACCACCATGCTTCACTGATGAGGTGGTATGCTTTGGATCATGAGCAGTTCCTTTCCTTCTCCATTCTCTTCTCTTCCCATCACTCTGGTACAAGTTGATCTTTGTCTCATCTGTCTATAGGATGTTGTTCCAGAACTGTGAAGGCTTTTTTTAGATGTTGTTTGGCAAACTCTAATCTGGTCTTCCTGTTTTTGAGGCTCACCAATGGTTTACATCTTGTGGTGAACCCTCTGTATTCACTCTGGTGAAGTCTTCTCTTGATTGTTGACTTTGACACACATACACCTACCTCCTGGAGAGTGTTCTTGATCTGGCCAACTGTTGTGAAGGGTGTTTTCTTCACCAGGGAAAGAATTCTTCGGGCATCCACCACAGTTGTTTTCCGTGGTCTTCCGGGTCTGTTTTTGAGAGATGTTTTTGCTATCTCTCTGATGGGTTTGTTTTGATTTTTCAGCCTAATGATGGCTTGCTCACTGATAGTGACAGCTCTTTGGATCTCGTATTGAGAGTTGACAGCAACAGATTCCAAATGCAAATAGCACACTTGAAATGAACTCTGGACCTTTTATCTGCTCCTTGTAAATGGGATAATGAGGGAATAACACACACCTGGCCATGGAACAGCTGAGCAGCCAATTGTCCCATTACTTTTGGTCCCTTAAAAAGTGGGAGGCACATATGCAAACTGTTGTAATTCCTACACCGTTCACCTGATTTGGATGTAAATACCCTCAAATTAGTCTGCAGTTATAGCACATCTTGTTCGTTTAATTTCAAATCCATTGTGGTGGTGTATAGAGCCAAAAAGATTAGAATTGTGTCGATGTCCCAATATTTATGGACCTGACTGTACAATGTTTATCAGTTTATTTATTTCAATATATTTTTTAATATGGGGAATAAGTATAAAATAGAGTTATATTGGGCATTATGATCTTGACAATTATGCCATGTCACGCTGTGAGTGTTGTTCCACTCACAGGTAAGGATTTAATATCCACACTTATGTGCTCACAGCATCATACAATCATGAACTCTTCAGCTTCACAATCATGAACTCTTCAGCTTCACAATCATGCACATCACTAGACCCCTTTTACTGGGTCACGTGCCCCAGTATAAATCTGCTGTACCCCAGTAAAAGCTCAAGTTTGAGTTTTAACAATTTACTCTATTTGTCAATGCATTCAGTTAGATTGATAATCCTGGAAAAAAGAAAAGGATCTATCTAAATGCAACACAGCAACCCACCTGTAATGCTGGGAAGAAAGTTCAGGAGCTGGATCTAGGTGCGGCAATGGAGTTTAATGAAAAATAAACAAATACAACGAACTGGGACACATGGGAACAAAGAAAACATCCACAATGGGGAAACAAAAACTTAAACATAAACAGGCAAAAACCTCCACGAAGGGCATGGGCAAAACTCGGTAGGTCTAGATACATTCAAATACATACATTCAACAACTACTTCTTCTTCTGTTGTTTAAATGGCGGTTGGCAAACCAACTTAAAGGTGCATTGTCCGCCACCTTCTGGATTGGAGTATGGAGCACTACTTGGTTGAATACACTTGGTTAAAAAAAATAAATTATATCTTTTTTACCAGTTCTGTATCATTTAAAAATGTTAATACTTTCTCATATTTGTTCCTTCTCCTAATATTACCTTAAGTGAATAATTGCTACACCCCTATCCTTTAGTGACTGGATTAATTCAAGTCTTTCTCTATTGTATGCTATACATTCTAGTAATATATGATTTACTGTTTCTGGATATCCACATTTATCGCAATTACCACTTTCACGTTTATTTTATGTAAACTTTGATTTAATGTTGTATGTCCAATACGTAACAGTTGTTCTTTCCACCCCCACATTTATTTGTATAATATACAGATGTCTTCCTCTTGTTTCATTGTCCCAAATCCTCTGCCACCTCTTTTTTACTTCAGTCCCAATCAGCCCCTTAATTTCCACTTTACTCATCTTCACTCTAATGTTGATCTCAGGATCTTTCAATGACTTCTTTGCCAGTTTATCAACTTCCTCATTCCCCTTTACTCCGACATGGGCTGGCACCCACAAAAAACTCACCCTTACGCCTAAGTGCTTTATGCTATATCATTTCTGTAATATTTCATTTAAAATATCTTGTCTTGCTAAAGATGTTCCACTTTCTAAACTTTGCAAAGCTGATTGTGAGTCTGTACATATCACACTACTATTAGGCTGCTTTTCTTCTATCCATTGTAAGGCTAATGATATGGCTATCAGTTCTGTTGTAAAAACAAATATATGATCTGTTACTCTTTTTGATATTTTAATGTTGTACTGAGGAATGCTCTACCTGTTTTTGGAACTTTTGATCCATCTGTGAATATTTAAGTCATGTTGTTGTATGTTTGATTTATGTATTGTTAAACGATTACTTTTAATGGCAAATTACGTTCATTCTTGTGTATCTCCTTGTGAATGAATATGTCTATTTCTGGCATTGGATATAACCAAGGGGGTATAGATTCAATCATAACAGAAGGAGCTACTTCTATCTCGGTTATACCCATTTCCTGTGCCTCCTTATTTGCTACCCAGCCAAAACTATTTATTCTTCCATACTCATACTCCCAACAGTTTCCCAGTACCTTATTTACTGGATGTCTTTCATCATGTCCTTTTATATTAATCCAGTATCTCATTGTTAACTTTCTCCTACAAACTTCTAGTGGCATTTCTCCCATCTCTACTTGAATTGATGGTACTGGAGATGTTCTAAATGCTCCACAGCGGATCCTTAGAGCTTGAGTCTAAATTACCTCGATCTTTTTGAGCCATGTTTCTGATGCAGAACAGTATATCATACTACCATAATCTATTCCCGGTCTTATTAATGAGCTATATATACTACTTAAAGACTGTCTACTTGCTCCACACTCAACCCCAGCCAAGCACCTCATTACATGTATTCCTTTTTTACATTTGTCTACAAGCTTTTGAATGTGAATACCAAATGTTAATTTAGAGTCCATCCACATACCTAAAAATCTTAATATTTTAACTTGTTCCAATTCCTGACCATACATTTTTATATTTTAATGTTTTTTTTCCTTTTTGTGAAACAAATTACCTGCGTTTTTGCAATTGAGAACTGGAAACCCCACTCATTTGCCCAGTTTTCTACCTTATTTACTGTCCCCCTACAGAATTTTAACTACAAAACTTCCCCTTTTCCATATTACGCCATCATCTGCATACAGTGACCTCCCTATTCCTGTGTCAATTTGTGTATAAATATCATTAATCATAATGTTAAAAAGTATTGGACTACATACGCTACCTTGGGGAGTTCCATTTTCTATAGAATATATTTGTGAATATGTTGTCCCAATTCTAACTTGTATTGTCCTATTCAATAAGAAATCCTTGATCCAATCATACATCTTTCCTGTAATTCCCATTTCATCAAGTTGCATTAACAAACACTCTTTCCACAACATATCGTAAGCCTTCTCTATATCGAAGAACACTCCAACTACTACCTCTTTATTTACTTGAGCCTTCCTTATTGCTGCTTCCAGACTTACTACAGAATCCATAGTACTGCGCCCCTTCCTAAAACCACTCTGGTATTGTGAAAATAACCCCTTTTTCTCAATAAAATATACTAACCTTGACATTACCATTCTCTCCATAAGCTTACATAAGTTTGATGTAAATGCTATTGGCCTATAGCTGCTTGGTTGAGCTTTGTCTTTCCCTGGCTTAGCAATTGGCACTATGACCCCATGTTTCCACTCAGAAGGAAGTTTCCCTGTTTCCCATACTTTATTAAACAATCCTAGAATTATCTTAATGATGTTTCTGATACATTTTTTATCAACTCTACACAAATTTTATCCTTTCCTGGAGAAGTTTTTCTTACCCCTGAGAGTGCTCTCTTCATTTCATACATTGTAAACTCAGCCTCTATTACACTACCCGAATGCCCTCTTTTTTCTAAACTTTTTGGATATTCTCTAATGCGTTGTCTCCTATATTTTCTCATTTCCTCAGGAATATTATCATTACTATGCACGTTCATAAATGTTTCTGCTAATACTTCTACTTTTTCTTTATCTGCAGCTGCTGATTTTTCATTATCTGTTAAAACTGGTATGCTACTATATCTCTGAATTCCACTCATCTTTCTAATTATCCCCCATATTTCGTTAATTTTAACATCTTCACCAATACTTTCACAAAATTCCCTCCAATATTTCCTCTTTGCTATTCTTATTACACGCCTCACTTTTACTTGTGCCTTTTTATAGTTTATTAAATCATTAAAATTAGAGCTTTATTTCTTATATAAACTGCCTCACCACATTCCTCATTCCACCAAGGAACCACCTTTTTTCTATTCCCTGATTTCTTTTTTCCTATTGCTTCTACTGCTGCTCTCCGTATTGCTTTACAAATATTTTTATTCAACTCATCTACATCCTCTATTACACCCAAAAACCCCTCCAAATATTCTTCACAAATCTCCTTAAATTGCTCCCAATTTGCCTTTTTAAATGCCCATCTTTGTATTCTCTCTACCTTTTCTTTTTGAATATCTATTTCTATTTTACATAATATTGGAACATGGTCGCTTCCTATGTTGTTGTGAGTTATTACTTTCCAAGTACTTTTCCTTGCTAAATTATCTGATACCAAAGTTAAATCGATAGCTGACATCTTTCCACTTCCTATATCAATTCTGGTGCCTGACCCATCATTTATACACACTAATCCTCTTAAATCTAACATTTCTTCCACTACCAATCCATTATGATCTGTATTTTAACTCCCCCACAATGTATTATGAGAATTAAAATCTCCACACCATACCATCTTTTGTTTACCATTCTCATCTATTTTTTCCAAATCTCCTATATTTAGTTTCTTACATGGATTATAAAGATGTACTATTTTTATACTTTCTGTTCCTTCCCATATTTCAACTACCATTACCTCATGTTCCTGATTAATCTCAACTATCCTGTATCCTATATCTTGTTTTATGAAAGTTACTATCCCCCCTCCATTTCCACCTGGTCTGTCTCTACGTATTGTAATATATCCTTGTAATGTAAAATTAAGACATGGTTTCAACCAAGACTCCTGAACACATATTATATCTGGGCATCTTTCTTGTTTTAATATAAAGTTCTTAAATTTCTGTCCGTTTGCAATCAAACTTCTTGCGTTTCACTGCAATATTAATAACACCATTATGAACCACCACATGTTGTCTGGGTGTTTCCTACCTGTACTTATAGTTTTTCATTTATCATCTCCACACTGATTCCCTCTATTTCCAAATACTTTTCTGCTGCTCTCACTATGATTTTAATTCTCTCTGTCCGACTTTCCATTTGTGCTGAGCAATTTACCACTTCAACTATAAATGCTACAAAAGACACTTTATCAATCTCCAGTGGATCCTTCTCAGTCTCTTTTATTCATTCTCTGAGGTACAACTTTCTCAATTTATTTTGTTTTTGTTTCCTGTTCCACTTTCTTCAAGGCCTCAGCATATGTTAACCCATCTTCCACTCTAACATTTTGTACTTTCAAGACTTTTTGTCTCGCTTGGCATCCTCCGTACCCTGCGCTGTGCTCTCCCCCACAGTTACAACATTTGGGATTTACTCCTTGTTCGCATTTACCGTAATCGTGCTCTCCTCCACATCTTGCACATATTTGCTTCCCTCTACAAACTGCTGCAACATGACCAAATCTTTGGCATTTAAAACATCTTAACGGGGGCCCTATCTCATAATTTATCGCTTTAGTTAATTTCAGCGGATTTATTTCAGATTCAAATTCGGATGCAAATTTTATCATTACCTTGTATTCCTCCTTTCTTCTTTTTAACTGATGTCTTCTGTTTTCACTATCAGAATCTGAAATCTGATACCAGTTTTTCTTTCTTTTTCGACTACATTCCATTCATTAACTCCATTCTCCACGCCTGACACTTCTTCCTCCATTTCCGGATCGATTCCGGAGTCATCTAAACTTCCTACCATGCGCACTCCACTCTCAATCCAGCTGTTGCCAAAAACCACCGACCACCAAAAAACAACCTGACTGATCACATTCAACAACTGACAAAGTACAAGCAACCAACAGGGCATAATATACAAAAAGACTAATGAGTAGATCAAACACAGGTGAGGACAATTGAAGACAGCTGGCAGTGATGAGGGCAGGGAATTATGGGAAGTGTAGTCCATGGGGAACAGATGACAGAGGCAAAACACAGGGCAAACAACAGTGAATTGTGACACCACCCAATCAATGCTTGCAAAAGCAAGTTAAACCGAAAACACAAATCTGATGCATTCGCACAGATATCCATGTCCGTGCGGCGCGTGCCTGTGTGCTTGCTATAACCAAAGCCACTGCAGCGTGCACAGCCACACACACAAGTCCAGGGGCCGGTTGCACCAGCTATACGTACATTGCAACTTAGCCTAGTTGTGGCGTAAACGGGCACTAAGTCACAATTTACTAAATATTTGAGCATTGCACTATTAAACTTAGGTAGAACGTAACCCTATACACTCACCTAAAGGATTATTAGGAACACCATACTAATACTGTGTTTGACCCCCTTTCGCCTTCAGAACTGCCTTAATTCTACATGGCATTGATTCAACAAGGTGCTGAAAGCATTCTTTAGAAATGTTGGCCCATATTGATAGGATAGCATCTTGCAGTTGATGGAGATTTGTGGGATGCACATCCAGGGCACGAAGCTCCCGTTCCACCACATCCCAAAGATGCTCTATTGGGTTGAGATCTGGTGACTGTGGGGGCCATTTTAGTACAGTGAACTCAATGTCATGTTCAAGAAACCAATTTAAAATTATTCAAGCTTTGTGACATGGTGCATTATCCTGCTGGAAGTAGCCATCAGAGGATGGGTACATGGTGGCCATAAAGGGATGGACATGGTCAGAAACAATGCTCAGGTAGGCCGTGGCATTTAAACGATGCCCAATTGGCACTAAGGGACCTAAAGTGTGCCAAGAAAACATCCCCACACCATTACACCACCACCACCAGCCTGCACAGTGGTAACAAGGCATGATGGATCCATGTTCTCATTCTGTTTACGCCAAATTCTGACTCTACCATCTGAATGTCTCAACAGAAATCGAGACTCATCAGACCAGGCAACATTTTTCCAGTCTTCAACTGTCCAATTTTGGTGAGCTCTTGCAAATTGTAGCCTCTTTTTCCTATTTGTAGTGGAGATGAGTGGTACCCGGTGGGGTCTTCTGCTGTTGTAGCCCATCCGCCTCAAGGTTGTGCGTGTTGTGGCTTCACAAATGCTATGCTGCATACCTCGGTTGTAACGAGTGGTTATTTCAGGCAAAGTTGTTGTTCTATCAGCTTGAATCAGTCGGCCCATTCTCCTCTGACCTCTAGCATCAACAAGGTATTTTCGCCCACAGGACTGCAGCATACTGGATGTTTTTCCCTTTTCACACCATTCTTTGTAAACCCTAGAAATGGTTGTGCGTGAAAATCCCAGTAACTGAGCAGATTGTGAAATACTCAGACCGGCCCGTCTGGCACCAACAGCCATGCCACGCTCAAAATTGCTTAAATCACCTTTCTTTCCCATTCTGACATTCAGTTTGGGGTTCAGGAGATTGTCTTGACCAGGACCACACCCCTAAATGCATTGAAGCAACTGCCATGTGATTGGTTGATTAGATAATTGCATTAATGAGAAATTGAACAGGTGTTCCTAATAATCATTTAGGTGAGTGTATATGAATTCAGTATTTATGGAAGCCTCCGACCAGTAGTAATGGTTGGAATAAAAAAGCAGACTCATTTAATGACATCAATGTGCTCATTTCTTGAGTGATTTCAATATATATTATGATGTTGGCATTTACACTCGTTTACATTTACAAGAGAGGGAAAAAAAACTTTATGCGGCTCTTCAGCATGAAACCGATCTAACGGTGCAGTTTTCAGTGTGCGTTGTCTGGTGTCAAGCGTCAACATATTCTAAATATATATATATAAGATATTAAAATTAATAAATGTCTATTTTTCCAGCCTGTTGTATTAGTATTTATTTATCACCCCTTATTTATTTTAGATACAGTTCCTATATATTGTTATTTACACAGGGCAAATATACTATTTATTAAATTTTATTACGTATCCTATTTTAATGGGGATATCATTTATTACAGCTGACAGTTACATGAGCAGACAAGGTCTGAACATTAACCGTAGCGAGATAAAACTTAAATTCATGGCTTTTTAACACTTCTGTGTATAAATTTGAAGGCTTTTTTTTTGGATCAATACAGGTATACGTCATATTATGCGACTACGCATTACTTCATGGAGAGTATATGTCCTACTAGTTAAGTCTTGCCTTAAGAACAGGTGGTGTGACCAAATTAAGCACTGACTTAGTTACAAACTAACTAGTAAGCCCTTAATGCGAACTTTACCTCCTAACTTACGTGAGAACGTTTGAACCCTGCCCAGGTGACGGCACACAAGTCAGAATTGAGGTAGGCAATGAAAACATGATGAAACTAAAGTAAGTTTCTAAATTATACAGATGGTCTTATTTTGACATATATTATTGGCTCCTGTATACAGATGGACATCAGAAAATTATTTGGATGAAGCAGGGATAGGAAACAGAAAGGAGAGATGAGTTCGTGGGAGGTAAAACAAACTATATCCTTAGCCGTCAGAGTCAGGTTTCAGACATCAGATGAAAAAGCATCAAGTCTCAGGAAAACCTCTGTCAATTCTTTGGAATTGCAGAAAAAAAAAAAACTAAAAACATTTTTGTGTTCTGTAGTACTGTCTTTGATTATGATATCATTGAATCAATCTTTCGGATATGAAATTATTTAAATTCAGTAGCGCTAGTTTAGGACACTACATAAACAGTTAGCAGTAACTATGACTGCTGTGTGCTAATTACCTAGCGACTAGGTAGTTTAAAGTTTACAAAATTATGTTAGCTAGCTAGTTATTCATTTATAGAAACGACACTTCTGCATTTATTAATTTAGGGATAGCTCAGCTAATTTCACAAGCTTGCAACCAAACTCAGCCAGTTTAGCTACCAACTCTGCCTAGCGAACAACTCTCTGCTCATCCTGAGACATTTTTGTCTAAAGCCTTTTCGTCTGAAGCCGTTTTGCCTGATGTTGGATAATGCAGTTCCATAGACTTACTTGACAGAGGTTTTCCTGATATTTAATGTGTAATATAGAAGAATGTGCAAGAAAGTTTTGTTATTTGCATATCAGTGTAATTATTTTATTTCGTAAAACATGTTGAGAATGTTCATGTACAGTATGTTGAAGATACTTAAATATTTTCATAACGATTAATATCTCTACATGTTTACCTTTCCCAGTACTTGTTGCAGTGTAGGAACAGTGGGTTAAGCAAGGTTTTGTATAGTGCATTGTGTTGCACACTTCTTGCACGCATGCTTTCAAGAAAAAAAAAAAGCAATATGAGAAATAGGGAGCATGTTTAAAGACAATTAGTAGTCTGAATAACAAACAGGCATCGGACCTGGTATTGGTGAGTACCAAAAACAAATAAACAAAAAGTATTGGTACTCTTACTTGGTTTAAAAATAATGGTATCGGAACATCCCTTGATGTAAGTGCTTTTATACAATTATGAGCTTCACATTTTCCCTTTAAACCCTACAAAACATTGTCTCCATTCACTTCCATTGTAAATTCATCACTGTAATTTTTATATTTGCTTTTTTGAAGAAAAGGTGGGACAAATAATATTGTAATAATATTTTTTTGTGGTAATCAATATTATGCCACAAATGTTGTGGATTGAGCTGAACTTGTATTGAACCTGGAATACTCTTTTATTCTTTATTTAAACTGTAACAACTTGCTCTTTATCTGAAACATGAAGGACTCTATCATACTTTTCATTGTATTCTCATTCTCCCTAACATCTCCTTTAATGTCCATGCAATGAGGGTGAGTAGATTATTAAAATTTTCATTTTTGAGTTGCATATCCCTTTCAAAATGTCTACAGTTGGAATGGTTTGTGGTTGCTATGCCCCTGAAAATCGGGACTCAGTTTTCTTGAACCATTAAGCTGATAACCATCAAGAAAAAGTAGATTTTAATCATTCTAATGCTTTTTAATAATTCTTGCAGTTGTAAAATACATTGTATTTCAAATGAATTTAATAGACTGGTATGACAATCAGACAGACTTTGTAGAATATCTGTCTAAAAATATACAATTAAATGCCTGATCCACATTCAGAGTTAATCTCCTTTCCAAAGAGTTGATTTGATTTTTAGAAAATGTTTAAATTATTTGAAGCCATGTAGAAATCCTTTGTACTAGTTTTACTACTCTCTGTTTTACATTTTAAACAATCAGTGCTAGTACTACTTTCTCTTCCATCAGGAACTATTAAAGTTCTTTAAAACCCTTGAAATCAATAAACTGTCATTTTCTTTTGTGTAATTATTTTAAATGTAAAAATACTTTATAAAAAAGTAATTGATAGAAAGTTAGACTCAGTCACCATTCACTTTCATTGGATGGAAAAAACTAAAATGCAATGAAAGTGAACAGTGACCGAGGATCAAATTCTTCTTAACATATCTTTTTGTGTTCCATGAAAGAAATAAAATCATACAGGTTTTGAACAATAATACAATAAGTAAATGATGACAGCATTTTCATTTTTGGGTGAACTATCCCTTTAAGACTGACTTAGCAATTACTTACAAACTAAATAAATAATATAAAGAAATACTGGCATTGTGTTCTTGTGCATTAAGTTCTAGTATTTGAGGAAACGGTGTGGGTGGTGGATATAGAAAGCATTTCCTCTGTTGTTCTGTCATTTCTTCTGTAAGTTTCAGTGATATCAGCCAAAGGAATACACAGTGTGTGTGTGGGATGGCATCCAGTCCAGATTGGTTCTGAGCTCATTGTCTGTATAGTCAGCAGTTTACTTGAGAAACATTTGCACATTCCAAATAGACAGAAAAACGTTGTGTATAAGAGCCAAAAATGCCCACTCACCAACACAATTTCCACTTAGTAGAAAATGAAAGAAACATATACACTATGTAAAGCTCTGTTGTTTCTGTAAACAATGCAAATGCCACTGGCCAAGTAAAATAAGCGCTTTAGGTAATTCAAATACGAGATCCCATCTGATGTCATGATTGTGAATGCTCACACCCTGACAACATCATCGCTCTTCTGTGTACTGAATTTTCTCATCACAGAGGTGAAACCTTCCCAGTCAGCTTGCCTCTAACAGTGATGCTGTGCATATACATGCATTGATGTTTGCATACACGGCTAACCAGACATTGTGTTACTATAGTAATTTTATTTAAAGGAAAATCTCGTCCAATAATAAAAAAGAATACTGCCATAATTTACTTACCCTCATGTCGATCCAAACCTGTATGACTTTCTGTCTAATGCAGAACACAAAAATAAATGTTTTAATGAATATCTCCATCTTTTCAATACAGTGGCAGTGGATAGACCTCAATTTAAAACTTAAAAAGAGGACCCAGTAGTATCATAAAAGTAGTCCAAATTACTTGTGCATCATATTCTGAAACAACCCAAAACAACCCAAAATATATTATAACAAAATGTATATTTTTTTGTTTGCTGTGAAAACCTTGAAATCCATTGCGAGCCTCATAATCACTGCTTGTATCAATATTTATTATTTGTTTCTTTGTTTGCCATGAAGCTTTAAATATTCTTACACTGGTATAATTAGTTAACTTGATTTGCTTCCAACAATGAAATTAATTGCCGATACTTAAATTCCAGCAATTAGTCTATAAATACTGTATTTAATATTTAGGATGTTTTTTTTTTTTTTAAATAATCTGATTTCTTAAAAACAACCAGGATTTTTATCATGAAATATATATAAACATAAAAAATAATAAACAAATAAAATGTGTGTATATATCTATATCTCTATCTATATCTCTATCTCTATCTATATCTATATCTATATCTATATATATATCTATATATATATCTATATATATATATATATATATATATATATATATATATATTATAATACATTTCTTTTTTATTATTATTTATTATCATTTATGGCTGCATTTTGAGTATTTTTCTTATTATAATTTTTGTTTTGTGTACCTGGAATATAATTGGGTTTGAAAGGGCATGAAGTGATATGCTGTGAAAAGTAACCTGATGTCACAGTCTGTCTCTCTCATTATCTTCAAGGACTCTTATTTTGAAGTTTTCCACTGCATTAAATTCCCAGAATTCACATCTGTTCATCATCATCCTCACCTGCCTTCCATTCCCTCATTAGTTTTCTTTGTATAAATACCCTCTAGATTTGTTCATCATTTGCCAGTACTTGAAGTGTTACGTTTAGTTTATGAAGTGTTACGTTTAGTTTATGAAGTGTTACGTTTAGATTATGAAGTTTTACGTTTAGTTTATGAAGTGTTAAGTTGTTTAGCTAGTTTGTAATGTTTAACGTTTGTTCCACTCTGGTGTTTGTTCCACTCCTGCGATTATAATTTAAGGATTTGAAGATTCCACTCCTGCGTCTCCTCTCTTCCACTCGCAGACACCAACGTTACCGAAGGACTGACCCATAAAGAATACAGATATATTACCTGCTCTTCCAAACATCTTCCTCTACTCCAGCGATCCTACTAATCCTACTCCCCTACAAGGCCTCACCTTGATGTGCACATCACTGAGCATGGAGCCAACAATATTATTCTTGGAGCTGTTCAGGCAGGATCTTACCCTCTTGGAATACACAACCAAGTTCCTTTACCTCGCTGCTTCGACATAAATTCCGTACATACACCTCAAGCCCATTTATGGAATGGGATTAAACTTCCACAGACCCATAGCACTTCCGGAGGCAGAAAATCTTCCTTTGGCGAATTACATCCTAGCCACATGCTTTATCATGCTTTATACAGAAATTGACTTCTTCCACGGCCCCTGTTTCCATGCCTTCCATGACGACTACTTCCACGGCCATGAGTTTATTTAAAAAAATCTCACAATGGCAGAAAAACATGTTTACATGAAACCACACATGTTGTCGGGTTATTAAATATTATCGGTGTAAGAATGTGCATGAAAATGGGCACAGTATCTTGAAAATCACAGTGTCAATTCTGGAGAGTCATGTAAGTGAAAAGTTACACTTTGATGCCACATGAGGAAAGTGGAAGACATTTTTTTTTTTTTGGCTTTCATTTTCTGATATGCCCTCACACACTCTTGCAAACAAACTGTTAGAAGCATCACCCGACTGGAAGAAAGAAGCCATCCTTATCTTTCGGGGGGCTGACACTTTAACAGCAAGTCAGTTCTCCCTTCATTTTAGAAAAGCAGCAAGAGGTTGAGTGTTGGATAAGTATAACTCTTCTATAGCTTACAGGAGAGCCCCTATAAACCACTTTAGAGGCTGGCAGGGCAGATGAGGTGTAAAGGAGATGAGCATGTAAGAAACTTTTAGAGATTTTATAAACTTTTATAAACCGAAAGAGAAACTTTGAACATTGAATCTTACCTCTCCACTTGCTAGAAAGCACACATCCAAATGTGGATGGTTCTCAAAGATGATAAACCCGACTCAAATGTGACCTGAGAGCACATCGTAGCTTTTAAACTCTTTCTGAGATAGCGATTGCATCTGCAATGCGCAGTGGCCAAAACGTAGTCTGGAGTAGTACATTTACCTGGAGTCAGAGCAACAGTGGGATGGAATAATCCCATGAATTAGAAGAGAGGAGATTTTAAACATAAATCTGTTTTAGTCTGGAGAATCACATTACTGAATCACTCTCATGGAAGCTGTCAAAATGTACCCAGCAGATGAACTCAAATCCAACTGCTCTCAAATTCATTTCAACAAAATGCATCCTGCTTTGCTACATGATGTAAGAAGCCTTTTAGTAGCAACACATTCGACTAGTGCAACTTTAATGTGGGGTTGGGCATAAGGGAACATATGGGGATGGATAAAAATGTGTTGCAAGTCACATGCTACTCTCTCGGTTTGAGAAATGAAGGGTTTGTGTTGTTCCTCATAATATTCTGGAAACTTTAATCAAATTACGTTAGGGCACACCATTATGCCCCCCAAAGTGAGCGGAAGATTGATTTTGGGTGCAAATCAAAAAGGAAGTATTCACTGACAGTAAGGCATGGGAGTTAAAGGGTGGGGCAGGGCTCAGAAAAGAGGGACACCACCCAGAAGGCCAATAGATTGATACCAAGAAAACTGATAGTATCAGGATCCATTTGCCTCTGCTCTGCAGTGGACCACAAGCTCTTCTACAGAGGTAGTGGTTTTAATCAGTTCCTAGTGAAAATCTGCAGTTGTATCCAGATTTAAGAAGGGCTATACACATTTCTATATTTGATAGGGATGAATGGGAATATACTGTAATTAAACTGATAGTTCTGACTGTAAATTCTTATCACATCAAATAAACAAACACATATGACTGCACATTCTATTGTATAGTGTAATGAATACGACAAATTGAAATTTGGTTTGATAACTGTAAACAGCTAACAGTTAAGTTGAAGTTCTATATTTATTTTGTGGAAATAATAAATCCAACAATTACTACTACTACTACTAATAATAATAAATGCAATTATTTATTAAACATTTGAGTATTTTATTAATTTGCTGGGTCCCCATTTTATAAAAGCAATAAGCCACTCAAGGACATGGATGTAAAGGGATCAATGGAAAGGGGGAGGCGAGAACCGGCTTGACGATATAAATAATAGTTTTAATGATAAACTTAAAAGAAGACACAAACACACACCGCTGTCCGCTAACGATCTCTCTCTCCTGCACGATCCTCTGCAGTCGACCTTTAAACCTCAGAGGCTTGATTAGCCTAATACGGGACCGGGTGTGTATGATCACGACCCGGCCCCACCCTCCACCTTGCCACATTCCTCCCTCGTTCTCTCCTCGGGGCTCCCCAGCCTGACGTACACCCCCTTTCCCTGGGGGAGGGCGTGCCTTCTGTGCTGTCTGCCGGCAGGTCATCCCCATCTACCTGGACGAGGGAGGGGACAAGGGGAGGGAAACAGAAATAATTAAAATGGGGGGTACTTCCTGTAACAGTGTAGTACCCCCCAAAAAACTGTAACATTTAAAAGAGGGAAAAGGCCAACGCAGAGCGACAGTGAGAGAGAGAGAGAGGAGAGAGAGATGAGAAAAAAAACAAAAAACCTCTTACTCGCCAGTTCTCCGATACGCCGCAGCTAGTTCCTCGGCCACTCCTCCACCCTCTATCGGATGACAGCCGCACCTCTCCGGGCGGATCAGAGGCATTCCTCCAGCCCCTGGCAGACGGAACACCCCGCCGCGTTCTCGGGGAACAGAAGGGGTCTCCCTCGCCCCTGGCAGCAGTTCTCTCGCTCCAGGCGGTCGACAGACTGCTGGGAGGCAATACGTCATCTGACAATCATTTTGACATTTTGAAAAATTGATTATTATGTTTGGTACTAAGGAAATTGGAGACAAGCCTAAACATGTCTTTATTTGAATTTGGCTACCAGTGAAAATGCGTTCATCTGCCAGGACACTGAGAGGATGCTGCATTGTGAATATGTGTTAATTTAATCTATTTTATTTTATTTCTAGATTTGATTAAAGGCTAGTCTGATTTTGTGTGTGTATTTGTGTATATGCACATTCACATTTTCAATCATCTGCTAGTGCCAAATTGAAAAAGGAGCAAATACATGAATTTGACTTCATACTTTGAACCTGAACTTGCAAAGCAGTACATCCATGTGATACTGTGCATCTAATTACCAGCTATTATACTGTTGTGATTTAAAGAATGTGCTACATTTAGCCATTTTTTCCCCAAACAAAATGGACACAAATCTGAAACCAGTGACGGTAGTTTATTCAATGAGAAGAGTTTTCAGATTTCTGAAGTCCAAAATTTCTTGAATTGATCATTCATTTAAAGCTATTGCAATTTGCACATGGTTCATAGATGAATAGGTCACCCAAAAATGATAATTCTGTCATGATTATCTCACCCTCATGTTTTTGAAAACCCATATGAATTTTTCCTCAGTGGAACACGAAAGCAGATGTTAAGCAGAATGTTAAAGGGATAGTTCACCCAAAAAATTCAAATTATGTCATCATACTTCACCTCATGCCATCCTAGATGTGTATGACTTTCTATCTTCTGCTGAACACAAACAATAAGATTTCTAGAAGAATATTTTAGCTCTGTAGGTTCTTACAATGCAAATGAATGGGTGTCAAAATTGTGCAGCTCCAAAAGGACATAGAGGCATCATTAAAGTAATGCAGTAATGCAGACTCCAGTGGTTAAATCCATGTCTTCAGAAGCGATATGATAAGTGTGGGTGAGAAACAGTTAAATATTTCAGTTTTTATATTTTTTTACTATCAATCTCCACTGTCACTGTCACTTACACATTCTTTTTTCTTTTGTTTTTGCTGATTCACATTCTTTATGAATATCACCACCTACTGGGCAGGGAGGTGAATTTATGTAAAAGAGGACCTAAATATTGATCTGTTCCTCACACAGACATAACATTTAGCTTCTGCAGATATGTTTTTACCACTAAAGTATTATGGATTACTTTTACAGTATGCTGCCTTTATGAGCTTCAAATTTTGGTTCCCATTTACTTGCATTGTGAGGACCTACAGAGCTGAACTATTCTTCTCAAAATATTAGTTTGGGTTCAGCAGAAGAAAGAAATGTATACACATCTGGGATGGTATGAGGGTGACTAAAAGATGAGAGAATTTTTGGGTGAACTATCCATTTAAGGGCTGTCAACCTCAGTCACCTTTCACTTACATTCCATCTTTTTTTTATACAATGAATGAGAATAATGACAGATACTAACATTGCCTAACATGGGGTTTGATCTAAATGTGGGGAAGCAAATAATAACAGAATTTAGGTTCTTGGGTGAGCTATCTCTTTAAGGTAATATTTCTATTAACCAAGATAATATTCTGATGGCTAGCCTTTTAATCTTTGCTGCGGGGCTGTACAACCCTTGTCCAAGTCTTTACCATAATACATTGATAATCTGTCATTCATTCTAAAGGGCATGTTGTGTCAAGAGCAACCAGTCATAATACAATGACACTTGGAGTTCATAAACAGTCCATTATATTATTTGTTTTTGACAGTATACAATAGATGTTTAATTACTAGCTTAACAGACCAGAGTGCAAATAAAGTTCTTGCATTCTGATTAAAATGATGACACTGTCTGATTACTCTAGTCATACAGAATTGTGTGCAGGTTTCATACAAGCTCTCATCTTGCTGGCAATCTTCTGGTATTGTACATCAGTGCTGCAGATGGTGGTAATGGCCATTGCTTGATTCTGTAGTGCTCAACATGCTCTTAAAGAGGAGGAAACACCTGCTGGGTTCTGGGTTGCCTGGTGGGTGTGGATTCATATAGACCAAGCAGGCAAACAGGCTTTAATTAAATGGTTAGAGCACGACTCCAAGAACTCTTCTCTACAGCCACAACATTAAAACCACCTGCTAAATATTGTGTAGGTCCTCCTCATGCTGCCAAACAGCGCCATTCCGCATCTCAGAACAGTATTCTAAGATGCTATTCTTCTCACCACAATTGTACAGAGCAGTTATCTGAGTTACCGAAGACTTTGTCAGTTTGAAACAGTCTCATCATTTTCTGTTGACATCTCTCATCAACAAAGCATTTCCATCCATAGAACTGCCGCTCACTGGATGTTTTTTTGTTGTTTCGTTTTTGGCACCATTCTGAGTTAATTCTACCTCTGAAAATCCCAGGAGATCAACAGTTATAGGAATAATCAAACCAGCCAATTTTTTTTTCAAGCCCTAACAGAGAAAAAACACAGGCTTTATGTTATCTCACACACATACAACCCCTGCATACAGACAATCTATAAAGCTCTTGTTTAGAGAACTTTGATATACTACCTTAGCACAACATATTCACCCGGATTGCCAGCTCATCCTCTATCAATGTCACTGTAAGCTACAAGCCACACCTTGAGTCTATGTGTGTATGCGAGTCTTCACCTGCTGCCACATAGAAATGCTGATCTAAGATCAAGTTTATGTTTTTCTGGTCTGTATACAATGTGAGGGCAATGTATGTGCAGAGTACAGGCAAGGAATATCACAGAGAGCACTGCCATCCATCCGCCCCAAATCAATCACCCTGGCTGTCTCCCACAGGACTGAGAGTGAACTCGGCCCTAATGGAGGTCATTGGACTGGAAGCTGCAGCCATGAGATAATCAGTGGAAGAGCAGCAGGGGTGCTGGGTCACAGACATGCTCACAGGGTGGCTTCATCGGTCAGATGATCACAAGATCCACACTGTACTGAGTAATCTTCAACAAAGAAGGGTAGCTGTTAAAGTCCCTGCGAAATGTCTTG
The DNA here is from genome assembly GCF_025860055.1 of Xyrauchen texanus. NCBI lineage: Eukaryota > Metazoa > Chordata > Actinopteri > Cypriniformes > Catostomidae > Xyrauchen > Xyrauchen texanus. Next base: position 12,361,781 of record NC_068296.1, on the reverse strand, counting down.
ACGCGTACAGTTTTATTCCTTGTGTTGATGTATTCTCTATTGAAACAGAAAGGTCGAGTGGGACATATCAAAGGAACTGTCCCTTTTCTATTTAAACAGCCAATAGGCTTTAGGTTACATCACAGCTATGAATAATGATTTGCTGCTTGCTAATTGTAGTTTGTGACAGGTGGTTGTTTAACACAAGTCCCTTATAGTCAAGTCAGTTCACTCTGTGGCCATCTTAGTAACAGTGCACACCCACTTTTTCAGCCATCTTGGTTTCTTCAAGTAGTTATTCATATATATTTTTTCCACATAGGGATTTCATAAAATCCTTCTAAAAAGAGTTCAAAGCCATGAACCAAACCGACCAGTACCATAGTGAATCAAAACATAAAGTTTGATTTGAAGCAAAATCTATTTGACAATTGGACAAAAAGTAAAGACTAATGAGAGCACTGCAAATTACGTTATTGAATCTAAGATCTATATTATAAAGTTCAATATTTAACCCCCCCCCCACCACCACCACGTGGAAGCTTAACTTGTTCAATAACCAAAAAATTTAAAAGAGATACAGAATGGCCAGCTTCTAAAAAGTGGCGTGCAATTGGACATTTTTTATATTTCCGTCTCACCGCACTCATATGCTCAATTATACGTGTTCTAATTTGTCTAATGGTTTTTCCCACATATTGTTTGCTGAATGGACAAGAAATTATATAAATGACATTCTCAGAACTACAAGTAACAAACTGTTTTATACTGTATACGCAGTCTGTTATAGAGCTTCTAAACAAGCTGATTTTTCTGTTGTTATTCTTACAGGCAGCACAATTCAAACATGGGAAAAACCAATGGATTCATCCAATCACCATCATTCTTATTACACAAAGTGAAAGTGTCCGCTTTAACCAAAAATATCCCTAAAATTCTTAGATCTATAATGTGCAAAGAGAGGAGGATTCTGTTTAATCAATTGTTGATTCAAGGAAAAACTTGAGAGCTTCCAAACACATATTATGCGGGATGTTGGTGTATAAAGAAACCACATGTAATATGACCATAAAAATATTTGCATCACAACTTTCAAATTGGACATATTTCAACTATTGTATAAAATCACCCGTATCCTTCAAATAAGATTGAAGTTGTTCTAAATTGATTGTTGATAAAATAATTTTATCGACATAATGAGATATGGGTTCCAAATGACTTTCATTAGACACCACTATAGGGCGACCAGGAGGATGAATCAAAGATTTATGAACTTTAGGCAAGACGTACATGACAGGAGTTACCTGAAAATCCTTAATGAGATAAGAAAACTTCAATTCCACTGGGCTAATCAAACCTTTATCACATGCATCATGCAGTTTTCTGTGGGATTATTATGATGCATTTTGATTTGAATCATGGGATATTTGAAAATATAATGTACAGTTTACTTTTGAAAATATGTGTAGACATTATATCTGGTGATTGTTGTACTATGCCCATGTTATTGAATTATGCATGACCAACATTTGCATTGACATAATTGACATTTCTATCGGGAAGACACGCAGGCTTGAGTGAAGTTTGAGATGCCATTTATTTGATCGATGTATAACGGGAAGTTATGTCTCTCTCTTTGGCGTTGGCCCCGTCCGGCAGTCCGAGGGAGTTGTACACGGAACCGTCTTGTCCTGCCGGAGATAGGAGGCAGGGGCGAGGAGCCTCCCCCCTGTGGGACAGGGCTCAACTGATGGTGGTGGGGTGGTGGAGGTTGGAGTGTTAGCACCCCGAAACAGCAATGTGATAGATTGTGAGTGGACTTATAAAGCAATGGCTTACGTGCGATTAGCTAGGAATTACCCAGCTAATTATGTGATGATGTACACCTGCTGGTCTTCCCGCTAGAACTACGCTCCGCTTCCATTTCCCAAAGAATAATGTATGAATGACAAATGTAAGACAGATGTATGAATGACAGACGTAATTCTTTACTGATTTATGTGCATACAATAATTCTTTGAGTAATGAATATTATTGGTATATGGTTGTGAGACAATATTAATTTATATTGGGTCATTTTTTTATATGTAATCTTCTTTATCTCCTGATATACAGTATATACATAGATTCTTTGTAAATTTTCTTTGTTACTTTTGTATTATATGTGAATGCCAGTATACCATATACTGTAAGACAATATATGTCTATAATATTTAGCAAACATTTTAATATTCTTAAGTCTATTCTATTAGGAGATATATGGTAAATACTCCTTCTCTATTGCTGTGTCTCATTTCGAAGGCTGCATGCTAGGTCGGATGTGTCCTTTGAAGGCTGCAGTATACCGAGCATCCTTCTTTAAACAAGTGTCATTTAAATGAGACAGCTTCGTTGGACAAACGGAAATGGAACGTAACATGGTTACTATGGATGTCTTGTTTGGAAGGCTGTGTCCTCCGGAGGTCGCATTTGTCGGCCACACTCTAAAACCTGATAAGTTGAGACTATTCAAAACTTTTACTGTAACCGATTACACAAGAATATTTAAGGACCTGTTATACATTTTTTAATTAAACTATAATTAAAAAAAAACAATTATGTCTTTTAATGACAAAGCTAGTGGAGAGGAGATAGGAAATTACAGAGGAGAAGAGTGGGAATGGAATCGGGAAAGGATCTCAGAAGCCAGGATTTGAACTCGGGTCGCCCGCAACGCATTAGCACCACATGCCATAAGTGCAGCCCACTTGGTTACGGCTCTGACAACTTTTGGAAAGTCCATAAATGTAAATAAGACACTGGTGAGGAATTATGATGCTGGCAAAGTTTACTCAAAAACATAGACTCAAATCAAATTAAAACATCATTACTTGTTGAGAAAATGTTGAAATGTATTGTTGGGTCAACTAAATAACTTGTTTTGATTGCTACACCAATAATGTTTATAAGTTAGTAGTACTATTGGGTATACATTGCACATAAGTCATCGAGGCTGTCTCATTTCAGAAAAGCGAGTAAGACACTTTGAATGCAGCCTTCGAATGCCTTCTTTCACGGGAATTCGGAGGATGCATGAGGTGTATCCTTCGAGGCCCTCACAACACACAATTCTTTGCTTCAATGGAAATGTCTAAAAAAATGACACCAATTTGCCTGTAAATATGTTATTCAAATGCAACGAATGTAAATTCCCAAGTTGAAGTACCTCCGTAGATGAGTACATAGTATATAATATGTATAATTATGTTCATATATAATTCAAATAAAGTATTAGACCAATAGTACACCTGTAAAATCTATTTATTTTCTCTTTACATCATTATAACTCTCCTAAAATGTACCTCATGCAATCCCTTCCAGAGGGACTTTGTTCCCTTCTCACTCAAAGCGCTTGTTAATAAGTGGCGTGCTGTCATAGCAAGCATGTTACATTCCGTTTCCGTTTGTCCTATGTAGGCAGTCTCATTTAACCACAACTTTTTTAAAGGAGTACACTCGGTACACTGCAGCCTTCAAAGGACTTGTCCTACCTAGCAAGCAGCCTTCCAAACGAGAAAAAGCCTTTGACAAAATGGCACTCTTTAACAAGCGCTTTGAGTGAGAAGGTAACAAATTCCATTTGGAAGGGAATGTAAAGTGACACAGTCGGTTTTGTCATAATGGGGTGTTTAAAGGCAGATATTAGATATGTATCATAACATAATAAAAGACAGACATGGGGGAAAAATTATTTATACAAATGGTGTGTGAGTCTCCATGAGCGACTGCACAGAAAACAGATGGGAAAATAGCATAATATGTGTAGCCAAGAAAACCTTATAGATAATAGGGGTAACACTTTAGAATAATGGTCAGTAGTTAACAAGTAGCTATGCAGGAAGTAATAGGTAATACTGCATTAACACCGAACTTAATACTATTAACTAATATGGAAGCAATATTAACTAAGCAGTAAGTAATAGGTAATTTAGTACAAAGGTAGTTCCTTGGTAGGTATTTGATTATTACTAAAGAAATATATCCTCATTGAGAACTACTTGTGAACTAAGAAATAATAACCAATTAATTACTAATCACAAAAGTAACATGTCTAAAAGTGAACAATTGTGGGGGTATGGTCATCATGGTCATAACATTTCAGAAGCATGTTTGAGATTGTGACTACTACTCTTGCCAAAGGATGAACGTATGTTCTTTGTTTATTTCAAACTTAAACATAGAATAATACTAATAATGATATATTTTTTTTAAATCTTAAATAATTAGGAAGTGATGTTGACACTCTCATGATTGGATTAGTTCACTATCATGAGCTCTATTGAGTGTCAGTTCAATATATCTCAGACTCCAAAGACCTACCTTTATGTTACAGTAGCTGCCTGAGGAGGACTTCTCTTTAGGATATGAATATAAACATTGATGTTCTCTTGTCAAAAACAATTTGCATCTTTAATGAAGAAATTGGCTGCATTTATGTTGCGATAAGCGCAAAACCACATCTTCCAGATTACAGTGTTTGTTATAGTGCCTCACAGAACCTGTACAGTATGCGTCAAATATAAAATTAAATAACTTGGGTAACACTTTAGAATAATGGTCCGTAGTTAACAAGTAGCTATGCAGGAAGTAATAGGTAGTACTGCATTATTCACAAGTAGTTCTCAATGAGGATATATTTCTTTAGTAATAATCAAATACCTACCAAGGAACTACCTTTGTACTAAATTACCTATTACTTACTGCTTAGTTAATATTGCTTCCATATTAGTTAATAGTATTAAGTTCGGTGTTAATGCAGTACTACCTATTACTTCCTGCATAGCTACTTGTTAACTACAGACCATTATTCTAAAGTGTTACCATAATAGGGAATTTCACAGATATATCCAAGCAAACAAAGCAGAAAAATGCAGCTCTGCAAGTGGATATGTGCTTTATTTTCTGCTAAATGCCTCACAACAAAATCTGAATATCTTTAAAAGATTTGATGTCACTAACTGGCAAACTTGGGCAAATCCTTTGATTATTTCATCAGCACTCCTCAAAAGCACCCATTCTATCAGAGCGGAAAATTGTCAACACAACTTGTCTTCAAGGTGGACTGATAAAATGTCCTGCGTCCGTTTACTCGTGGAAGTTCCATCAAACCAGCTAATCAGATTTGCAGATATGAGTTGATCAAGAAAGTGTTTTCCAGTTTTCTATGCTGTAGACATCAGATGGTTAAAGAACAGACTGCGGGTGGTCTGCAGTTGTGCTGTCTGAGGCTGAGACTAGGACTACAGTAACAGTTGGCCTAAAAGCTAACAGCAGACTAAAAGCCACAACACTCCTATTTTGATTTTATTGAGTCTTTAATAGTACTACAATTAATCAAAACAATGGCAGAGGACTTGATGACAGGCTATTAAGCAGAGTGATTTTCAGTCACTTTTCAATCCTCATAGTAAGACAACTAAGCAGGGATCAGATTATCAAGCACATGTGATAATGTGTACCAGGTTTATGAACCTCCTCTCTCTGTCTCTCTATTTATAATGGATTACTTATAATAACAGAGAGCCCTGTACAATGACAGGATGAATTCCCCAGATGGCATTGATGGGGGTTTCTTTTTAACAGACATCCACAATTGCATTTCTGCTTTAAAACCTTTAAATCTGCCCTGCAGGCAGGATAAAGTATTGGCAGGAAGCAACTCAGTCACAGTAAAATATTCTCATAATGTCTTCTGCCAAAATGTAATCCCAAGCTGCATCATTTCCTCTGTTTTTTCTTTAGTGCCTGGACTGTATTTTAATTAGAAATGCCAGGAATGCAGATTACCAGACTGATCATTAGCGTCTCCTAATTACCAACTGATACATACATTAAATAAACAAATATGACAACCAATGGTCTCACCTACCCGTCTGTTTTTCGATGCTAATTCCAGAAAACTGGAGTCTGGTATGGGGTAAATTGAATCTTCTTTAAAGCAAATAACTGGCTTGCTTCCATACTTGCACTGCTGTGTGTTGGCTTTATTTTCTAAGAGAGCAGCTAAATGTTGAGTCTCCACACAAGGTCTACACAAAAAAAAAAAACAATTATCAAATGTTGTTTGCTACCCGGTGCCTGTAATATAGTATACTCCATAACATCTCTCACTTAAAATTCTGCCAATAAATCTACATCCTGACATTTCCTGGCATACTGATACTTATAAGGACACCTTCCGTTCACTCAGGGCCCACATCCGTTTCTAAATGTTTCATTACTGAACCAAAAATCATGGAGATGCAGACTTGGTCCATTTCTGTTGCAGACTACAGCATGCACTTACGATGAAATCAAAACCATTAATCAACGTGGCTTTCCTGTTTCTCAAGGTTGGTAAAGCTTTGAAATGAAGTCACTTGAAGAAAAATGGGTGAAAGCTAAAACCTTGGTTTGGGTTCATTAGCCTAGGAATATTAAATATGGGTTGGAAGGATTAGTTCACCTTATAAATTATAATTATAAATGTACCACTTCAAGCATTGCGAACTGGCTTTCGAATGTATTGCCTCTTAAACGATGGGTTTTTAAAAGGAAATGAGACTTCAGGCTTGTAACAAGATTTTTGATATACTGTTCAAATTAAAAGAGCTTTTCCTACATGGATTTTTAGACTTTTACAACATGTTGAAAGATGTCTTTATAAATCTCCAAACTAATTTCTTTATCTTGAAACTTGGCAGATCCCCCCTTTGAGTCACCCATGTTCCATCACATGTTTCTGACAATGAGAAAAAGTGTGGTACGAACTGTGTAACACATGACTCATCACCAGCAAAAAGTGAGGTCACACCTCTTTCAGGAAAGAAGCAGGATATTATAAAGTTCAGTGGAATTAACTTCTCGGGGGGAAAAAAAGGTTAATATATGGAAAGTTGTTATCAATGAATTTAGAAGGGTTGGAGACAATGTTTCAGACAACTACTGTATGTCACTAGCAAAGATTGATTCTGACAGTGTCGCTGTGTGTCAGTTGCCCTTCAGAAAAAAGCTCTCCTTCTCTTAGAATTTGATTTATGGGGTGAATTTGGGCAATGATGTTTGGAAATGAGCCTAAACAGAATCAAAGCTTCAAGGCATTGCTGTTCAGGACACAAGGACTGTGAATACACATTAGATCAATAATTGTAAATTATTGGTATTGTAAAGATTCTTCTATTTTATTTTATATTTTTATATAAATAAATTAATTATAAAAATGTCATGACTTGCAAAGTAGATTTCCAAGGGCAAATTCACTAAGCAGTTGTGCTACATTTGTACACAGTATATCAGTGCAATCCTGTTCAATCAGGCACATGTTATTTTCAGTGCACATGTTAAAATTAGGCTTATTATTGCACTTATAAAGTGAGAACTATTTGCCATGGCAAAATTAACATTAAACACAGAAAAGTGGTGGTAAATGGAATTGTATTAAAATGAGATGTTTTTGAATTTTGTTGATTTTTGCAACTTGTTCAAAAAAGTGTGCAATATTTGCCTGACACAATTAACGTTGCACTATTTTCGCTCATGGAAAACATCTTGGTTACTGTCGTAACCTTCGTTCTCTGATGGAGGAAATGAGACGTTGTGTCGATGTAGTGACACTATGGGTTGCTCTTGAGAGCCCCGATTACCTCCCATTCTTTGAGAAAAGGCCAATGAGAATTGGCAAGTGGAATTGCATGCCACACCCCTGGATATATGGGTATAAAAGGAGCTGGAATGCGATTCCATTCAGGTTTTGTGCTGAGGAGCTGAGACACTGTCTGTCCATTTCAGCGGCTAGTACAGTGTTGTGGCAAGAGGGATGCAATGTCTCGTTTCCTCTATAAGGGAAACTTCTGTCACTCACTTGACGTTAGTCAGACCGGACCAACACATGCTTGCCCTGGATCAACTGAAATAGCCACTTGCGAGTAGTACAGCCAGCAACTCTAGGCAGCTGATGTGCCAACCCAGTCGCGGTCCTGACCAGGAATCGGTGGCTGCGTGCCCATTGCACACTGCGCCCCAGCCTAGTTTTCAGGCATCTGTGGTGACCACGACAAATCTGGACACTTGCTGTAGGGGAACTCCTTGCCCATAGAAACTTAAAGTCTGTCCAAGGGCTGAATAAGTGGCTGCAGAGCGATGTGATATTCTGAAGCCAGTGCTGAAGCGGATTCGTATGCATCAACCCGAGCGGTGTGACTGCCGCTGAGGAAGCCATATGCCCCAAGAGGCTCTGAAAGTGTTTCAATGGAACCGCTGTCCTCAGCCTGAATGATTTCAGGCAGTTCAGCTCTGATTTTGCAAGCTCGCTTGTGAGATGCTATCATTGAGACTAAGTCTAACTCCATGCCGAGAAAAGAGATGCTCTGAACAGAGGAGAGCTTGATCTTTTCCCAGTTGACTCGAAGCCCTAGACGGCTGAGGTGCCTGTGCACCAAATACCTGTGCGTGCAAATACGAGTATGCGGATGCCCAATTCCCTTAAAGGGGCAAGAGCTGCCTCTGCGAACTTTCGTGAAGACGTGAGGGGACAGGGACAGGCCGAAGGGGAGGACCTTATACTGATACGCCTGGTCATCAAAGGCAAACTGTAGGAAGGGTCTGTGTCGAGGTAGAACCGAGACGTGAAAGTACATGTCCTTCAGGTCTATTGGTGTGGACTAATCTTGATGCCAGACACACGTCAAAAGGTGTTTCTGTGGCAGCATCTTGAACGGGAGTCTGGGTAAGGCCCGATTCATTTGATCATGTAGTTTGTGTGTGTTTTTTAATGCATTAATATATAAATGCCTTGTATTTTAGGGTGACTTTTTAACATTCTGTCAAGGGTCTACAGATGAAAAATAGCCATTTGGCTAATTATGGCACATTTACAGTCATGTTTATCAATGTGCATTGCCCATGTAAGTAAATAAATAATAATAACAAATAATTGGGTAGGCAAACCCGAAGGTGGCAGACCAGTCGAGTCATCGGTGTTCAACTTCGCCAGTGCGCTCTCCGATGCAGCACATTGAACTCCCCAAATCGCCTCCAGCGCCAGCCAGGCCGGCCTCATACCCATGGGTAGAAGGCGCAGCACGGGGGCCGGCTAGATGCTAGGAAAGCCACAACCGCAACGTTGCCATGGTCATAAACGCTGCATCAGTGTAATCGCTGCCCAGACACGTGAGGCAGCGCCCATGGCCGTCTGAAGTGGAGAGATAACGACTGCATCCAGGAATCAGTTCGGTAAAACAGTTTCTTATGATGTGTTACATTCATACGAGCAGACAGAGCAGTAAGTTTGAAGTAAGTTTAGAGCAAATAAATAGAAACAAACCTTGTGTAAAATGTCAGCTTTACGCTAAGTTAAAATGCTATTTCTAACCATTTTACATGCACGTTACCAGGCACAATCATATTTTTTTTATCAAGAAAATTCACATTAGATCATAATTTCTTTTTTTCTAGTAAGACCTTTGATATTGGGGCAAAAATCGTATTATTGATAATAATTTTTGTATTGTTTTCCTGTAAAAAAATTTATTTATCTTGTTTTAGAAACAAAACTGCATAAGATATTTAGTTTTTACATAGAATGTATTTTTAACATGTGCATTTTGAGTTTTTATGTCAAAAAAGTGAAAGAAATCTACCAGTCCTGAAGAAGTCATCCAAAGTATTTAGAATATGTTACTATATATATATATATATATATATATATATATATGGATGGTCTTGTTTAGTTTAGATCATGATGGTACAAGAAAGGTCACATCTGAAACAGGTTCATCACATACATGTATAGACCAAACTGCTTATCCTCTTTGGGCCATTAGCTTTGATCCATCAGAAGTTCAGCACAACAAATGCTTCCCTGCACCCCAAGGACAGTCTTTGTAACCTTTACACTTACATCTCACACCAAAGCTAATGTTCTATATGCATAGTGACAGGAGGTAACCAGCCACATCTTCCCAAAGGAGGAGAAGACAGAATAATTAAAGAGCTACAGATCAAGTTGCTGGAAATGTCTTGCCTACTCGAAAGAAACTACACAGCAACTCAGCAAAAGTCACAACACAGGGAGAACAACTGGAACAATTTGCCACATTTTATCTTTATGTAGTGTAGTTTAATGGGTCCTTGTGAGGTTGTGACAAGTAAATCCATCACGCTGCTTGGCACCATCAGTCAAAGATAAGACATTCTTCTCTTATTTTCAAACAAGACTAGAATACAAATGAAAACTCAGACAAATAGATTGCTAGACCTGTGGTTGCAAATTCTTTTTTTTTTTTCATATAAGGCTTTGCTTAGCAAGAGCATATCTTGCAAAAGTATTTTAGCTGAAGTGATGACCAATGAGGTGGAAATATTCATTTTTCCTTCATATTAAAAGTCGAGAACCATGTGGCAGTTTCTGCATTTTAATCTCACAAGGCTTGAAATATTATTCATCTCAAATATACAACATAAAAAACAAAATAATATCTTTTTCCATTTTGAAATGAACATGACCATCACTTGCCTAATAATATAGTCTTTATACAGGGATTTGGGTATTTAGTTAATGAGAGCCACCTTCTGTAGCTCTCGCCCATCTGTGTTTCCATTAATATTTAACAAATCGGCACTGCCTAAGGTGGATGAATTGAACAGAATAATAAATAGGCTTGTCAGAGTCCTAAAAAGTTAAAATTTTTTATGTCCTACATAATATTCATTGTAGGTGGACATCTCTACGCTGCATTAATGATTTAAAGATCATCATCATCAGCACAAATTTGAATGCATGTTTGTTTGCAGTTCTTTTAATTAGCAACACTATTGGTTTATTATTCAGTCTATTGCAGATCTGTGCATGCTTTGGGTTTTAATACCATTGTTAACTGCTATGCCTTTTGAAGTTTCTGCAAAGTTATTATGAATTCAAAGAAGAAACAATTAATGCTATAAGAAACTAATCCCATAACACAGCATACTTCTAGCTATGTTCACCATAGAAGATCCCAGTATCCTCAATGGACTCCACTTATTTGATATTTGATTATAACTGCTTTCTCTCCAGTTGTATTGGATTTATAATATAATGCATAAAAGAACAAACAATTATATAAAGATTGTAATGAAAAGCAGTAATCTTCCATAAAATCTTTTGGCTGCCCAGAAATGTTTTTAATAGAATTCTAGTTACCAATGAAAACAATTCTTGTAGACCACCCCAGCCCCATAATATTAATAAAAGAGAATTTCAAAAGAAATTGAAAGCAATCTCTACCACTTTCATCATCTAAACGCCAGAGAAAGTGTGCTGAAAGCAGAGAATGATATTCCTAGTTGGAACATTGAATTGTTTCAACCAAATCATTTCTACAAATGTAATTTAAGGATATATAGCTCCTCTGATGTTGCCAGTGCTCTATGATCACTTATTAATGAGTTGAAGGCAGTAGGCTCCCGTTTATAAATCTGGACACAGCACAGATCAGTAGCTCAGTTGGGTTCCAATTTCTCATTGCCTACATTAAATATTTCTATATATTGCATAAGACATGGATATTTGCAGTATTTTTATTGAATTATTGGCTTGGTCTACAAGAAAATAAAGTTTGACACATCTATCCAACTATTTGATGCTGGCTCAGGATCAGATCATGATCTAAGGTGTCATAAATACTTTTTATAACTCTGGGTGAGTGCATGTACAGCTTTAGAAATGTGAAAATATTTACGAAATAAAAAAAAAAAGTCATTGAAATAAGGCCATATAACACATACTCAACATTTGTCCACAAGTCTTTTGAGAACTGGATCTTGTAGCCTAGAGTTTTTGCTACAAAATTATGTGAAAACCATCCTGATCACTCATTCATAAAAAACAATATAGTAATTGAAGTTCTCTGCTCTTTGCTTCCCTTCACTCTTCTTCAGCATGTACGTGCTTCGTCTGGTCGTTCCACTGACGGCCAGGTCCTCCCATGTGAGATTCAAGGGAACTCGGGACTCAACGTCCCGAGAAGGAGTGAGAAGGCCTTGCTTCACAGCTAACCTCACCATTCATAGAGACAATAAATTTGGTCACAAAGTGATCAAAACATTGACAGAACGAACTATCGACCAAGCGCCAAGAACCTTTCCGAACCTTTCAAAGAACGCAAGGAAACACCACAAAGACAAGCAAGTACATCTCCAATATTGTGCTCAAAGTGCTGGTGTATTAATCAAATAATTTGGGTAATCTGATAGCGAAACGATGTAGTCTCAAAGAAGGATGAAATGGTTCTTAAGGTATTGTCAACAGACTCCGTAAAGTTAATCGTCACTGTACTGATCAGTTATTTCACATTCTGTCACTTTTCACCAACCTGTCTCATGTATATATATATATATATATATATATACATATATATGTTAGATTAGATTTATGTTTAGAATAGTAATAAAGTTTTTCTGTGTTCAAAGACAACTTGACTGTGGTATGTATTGATAAATAACCTGTTTCTGAAAGATTTCGCTTCAAAGCTGTACCTAAATACATGTGATATTATTTTCAATAAGCCATGAGAATAATATCACTCCAATAATTTAATTAAGAATTCACTTATAAAAGCTAATTCCTTACAGTAGAAATTGTGAGCTGATACAACTAGACGTTGTATTACTATTGGTGGAGAATCTATTAAGACAAATAATCTAGTTATTTGTTATTTATCTAATTTATAATGGTTGTCGAACCATTTAAACCTAATTTAGTTCATAGCTCACATAGTACAAGACCCTAAATTCCCTCCTAAATTTAGCATGCGTGCAAATTACCCTACATATAATAATGGTAAAATGCATGCAAATTACCCTACATATAATAATGGTAAAATGCGTGCAAATTACCCTACATATAATAATGGTAAAATGCGTGCAAATTACCCTACATATAATAATGGTAAAATGTGTGCAAAATACCCAATTTAAATGATTGAGTCCACATCTCTAAGTTATATATGTAATGCCCTACAATGATCATGTTATAATGTGCCCCTTACCTGTTACAAAGTGCCCCATAGGCATTTCATTCTTAATTTCTAGAGTTGGGGTACTTGAGTTTAGACTTGGACTCGATTCTGAGTCATGAGTCCAATTTTAATGGACTTGGACTTGTCACAGTCTCTGATGCATTTTTACTCAGACTTGACTCGGACTCAAGCATTTGGGACTCAGGATTTTTTTTCTCAGGAGTCCATGACATTTGTGATGAAATTAAAAAATAAATAACAAAACAGAAATTATTGAACATCTCTGTATACGTGCAGTTGTATTAGCCCCTGAAGTCGTAAATGTAGCCAGAGTTGTTTCACTGTGTTTAAGCAAACACACGCACTCACACATACACACGTGCACAGGCACACTCATCAGTCAACAAATACACTTGAATGTTACTACAGAGACTACAGTATAACACCGACTACCGAGGTGGCTGGCACGACTAAAACATAAAGACGGTATGCATCCAATGTAATATAAACTAAACAAGGCAGTTTCACACAATACGGGACCTGACAACTGGAAAAATTGTTTGTGGCATTTGTGCAGCCAAGACTGTGCTCGCATTGCGTTTTCATCGTGATTAAAACTTAAAATCAAGAATTTCATTGAGTCAAGTCACCCACATCATGTCTCTCACAGTTTACTAAAAACAGAATATCGAAATACAAATACATAAAAATTGCATGAATATTGTAAATGAAGTGTTCCCCTTTTGTCACTCACTCGATGTTGTGTCGATTATAGTGACACAAGGGGCTTCATTCGGGAGCCTCGTATGAAAAATTCCAATGAAAAATTGCGAACAGAATTTGCATGTCCCGCCCCCAGACATACGGGTATAAAAGGCGGGGATCGTGCATCTGTTCAGTCAGATTCTTTCTTCAGAGCCGAGCGGTTGTGTGATCAGTGAGCTGAGAAACTCACTACTGTTCCTCTCACCTCTAGAGAGCTTTGCTGCTGGATCTGCGCATTGCGCATTATCAGCGTCTTTCTCCTTCCTCTGTACACTGGTGCAGTCCACACCCCTGGGCACTTCGACAGCGTTCTGAAAGAGCAATAACTCCTCTAAAAGAGCAACATTTCTCTAAAAGAGTTAATGCATTGGTGTCGAATGTTTTTTTAAAGACGAGTCTTTTTCAAGATGCCTTCAGCCTTTGCGTTGTTCCTGGATGTGGCAGATATCTCTCCTAGGTGCTGCCTCGTCTGTCTGGGTCGTGGTCACACCGAGGTAGCGTTTGTGTATCGCTCATGTACTCATTGCGAGAACTTGACCATGGCATCGTTGCAGTTGCGGCTTTCTATCCTTAAAGGAAATGCCACTACAGCCGCCCCCCGCGTTGGTCCTTCTTCCCATGGGATTGAGGACGACCCGGCTGGCGATAGAGTCGATTTGTGGAGTTCAGTGGGTGCGGTTTCACCAGGTAAATCCCCACAAACCACCCGCACCCTGCATGCTCGATTGCTTCCATGGCCAGTCTGATGTCTCCGTTGGTGCCCTGGAGCAGGATGATGATGTCGCCACTGCATTGGAGAGCGTAGGACTCAGCTTTGCCCACCCAGTTCTAGGCTGATGCCCAGATTTCTGATATGCTTTCCCAGGCCGCATTGAGCGTGGGGCTGGACTGGAACCCTCCGTCCTCCCCTCAACCCTCACAGCTTGAAATTTGTTCCTCGGGTCAGGGCTCCGCTCGAAACCCCCCCCGGGTTCTTTTCTTCCTGGAGGTGCACAACGAGTTAACGAGGTCGTGGAGGGCACCTTTTACTTGCAAAGCGCAACCACTTGGCGGGATCGCCCTGCACTCCCCTCCAAGGCCTGTAGGACAATTTCATCGCTGACAGCGAAAGCCTACAGGGCCTCCGGACAGGCCGCCTCTGCCCTGCATGCCATGGCCCTCCTGCAAGTTCACCAGTCCAACCAATAAAAAGATCTGCACATGCTGATGTGCTGCAGGAACTGCGCTCAGCTACCGATCTTGCCCTCCAGGCCACAAAGGTCACAGCGCGGGCACTCGGACAGGCGATGGCCACCCTTGTGGTCCAGGAACATCATCAATGGCTGAATTTGGTAGAGATGCAGGAAACTGACAAAGCCCGCATTCTCAACGCCCCCATAGCCCAGCTCGGTCTATTCGGCGACAAAATTGAAAACATTACCCAGTACTTCTCAATAGTGAAAAAGCAGACGAAGGCCATCCAACACATCTTGCCAAATTACACCCAGCCGAACCCTGTCTGCTCGCCAAGGGCATCCCCCTGCGGCAGCAAGGAACCAGCAAGTAGCACCACCTTAACCAGGGTCCAGCTCTCAGCCCCAGCGTAGCGCTACCGGCAGGAAGCGGACGCACCGTCTCACGAACCTCTTCGAGAAACCAGTAAGCTCCCAAGCGTTCCTGAGATGGACCACCCAAGGGATGAGATGTTCGTGCAGGAGCTGGTAGACAGACCACTCCTTCGCCCGTTGGAGTGCTGGGAGGAGAATCCTTGGTTTCTAGGGTTGGGTTGATGTATATGAGACCACTTCAGCACTGGCTTGCGTCATGAGATGGGCATGGTGCTACAGGGCATATCGTGTGGTCTTCACCCCCTGCTGCCTTCAGTTATTCAACCCTTGGACAGACCTCTTTTTATTGCGGATGGGAGTCCCTCTACAGCAGGTGTCCAGACGCATCGTGGTCACCACAGTTGCCAGCTCCTGGTCAGGCCCGTGGTTACTTTGGCACATCAACTGCCTAGAGTTGCTGGCTGTATACCTTGCCCTGCGGAGGTTTCTCCCACTGATTCAAGACAAGCATGTCCTGATCCCTTCAGACAGCACCATGGCGGTAGCGTACATAAACCGCCAAGGCAGCGTACGCTCTCGTCACATGTCACAACTCGCCCGCCATCTACTCCTTTGGAGTCAGCACCGACTGAGGTTCTGCACGCCACTCATATCCCAGGCAGCTTCAACACGAATCACAACAGGCTTCTCTCAACAGGGAGTGGAGGCTCCACCCCCAGGTGGTTCAGCTGATCTGTCACCATTATGGCAAAGCACTGGCAGACCTGCTCACTTCCCAAGAGAACTCCCATTGCCCGCTCTTGTACTCCCTCAGGTCGGAGACAAGTCCCCTCGGGACAGACGCACTGGCACACAGCTGGCCCCAGGAGCTGCGCAAGTACGCATTTCATTCTTCATTCAAAAATAAACATTCTTTGAAACCCATGTGTATTTACACACTTAAGAAAACCAAAAAGTGCCTCGCTCTCCCCTACAACCTCCATGGACATCATTCCACAGAATTTGCGAAGATGAATTTAGGCAAAGTGAAAATACGGTAGGAAGACTAAAGACCCCCTTACATAATAAACACAAACAGATACACTTTTACCAGTTTTGAAATTACTCAATATAGCTTTTTAGGTGACAAGCTTTCCACAGCGCTTGAAACCTTACGTCAGACCAACTGTTTGTTAATACATTTATATTCTTAACCCTATAAAGGGCAAGAACATACTGATACAGAATTTTTTTTTATTGTATTTATTGCTGTTTTACAACACATTAGGTTCCAAATGGTACTTTTTTTCACCCCCAAAATAGCTTTTATTTTCAATTTTACAACTTGTAGAAATCATGATTGAAAAGATGACAGTTGCCTCAATGCTTCTCAATTTTTAATGGCAGCTCAAATGTTAGCATACAATGTGTAAATTAATAATATGTGTTTTTTGTCAGATTTAAAAAGCGCTTAAGGCATACAGAAAAAAATGTATGCACTAAATAAAAAATTTAAATAAAAACACCAACAAATAAACGACAAATTAATATAATTTATGTCTGAAGAAAACAATTATAATTTTACCTTGTCAGTTTAGTTAGTTTTCTTTATTTTTAGGAAGGTAGGCCCATTTATAATCAAACTAAATTACAAACGTGATTTCAGAATCGAATGCAAAACTTACCAGTTGCAGGAAAGTATCATTAAACCAGATTGTTTTTATTTTCAATCAATTTTCTAAATTTTTCTAATGACTATGCACTAGAGCCACATTTTGTGTACCTATGAATATGAATAAGATCATGTTTGCCTTACATTTGCTCACTTTTTGTGTAAAGCAACCCTTTCTGAAAGCATTCCTGCCGTCTTATCCAGCACCCCTCATTCAAATACATGAGCACTTATTTATCGCTCTCTGTGGATTTACCTGCTGACAAGTTAATCCTACAAATATTCTGTAGTGCAACCTACCCAGAGGCTCTGAGAGTCTGTCCTCATTCTTTGTATCTGTCAGCATTCAAGTCACCTTTATAAATCCTTCAATTCTGTTTAAGATAATCAAGTCTAGTGCGGGACTTAGAGAGGTGTATTTCATTAAGTACCATGAACTGTATATGGTCTTTGTAACAGCTGAGTGTGTAGGAATACATTCAGATTCCTGAGCAATGCATTTCCACCTCAGGACAGGTGTATTACTGTCAGAGATGCATTATTGTATATTAACGGATTATTTTTGAAAATACCAAATAGATATTAATTATACTTTTACGTAAAATTTGACACTGCTACATACAATAAAAATACATTGACAGCATCAAAATTGTCAATGCTTTTATATGTGTACAACTTAAGTGCTGTGAAAATCTTTACAAATCAGTTGATGATAGGTCAGAACAGAAATTCCCAGAATCTTTACTAGGATACTACTGTGTATGAGAAATTTCAATACAGACACAATCCCAGGACTCCTATTAATTCGTTTATCAGTGAATAATGGAGAAAGAAAAGACACAGAAAGACCTTTTTTTAAGGGAAAATACTGTATATAAATTAAACCCCGATGGAAATAATAAGAGTAAATTTGGGACAATTTACAAAAAGTTTGCATTTGTTAACGTCAGTATTGACACATTATGTATCATTAGTTTTTTTTAAATATAATTTATTAATCTTGTTTATTGTTAATACAATTGTTTATTGTTATTTCATGTTATGTAAATATTTTGACTACATTAAAGGCTGTAATTAGTTTCAGTTTGCCTCAAGTATCAGCCAATTTTCTCATTTCAACATTCATTCAGCAGTCCTTTTTAAAAGCACTAACTTGGAATTAATGTTTAAATGTCCTTAAGAGGCATTGACAAGACGACCAAATACTCTTAATTTAATTACAGACAAATTTGGAGAGTTTCTGTTGCAGGACCTTGTTATATTGTAGCGTTTTGACAGGCCTAATTTATCACATAGATAGCTGACATTATCTGGTCATTTCATTATCAAGGGCATCCACGCTCTGCACTGGTATGCATGATTACCACATGAAGAACTAGAAGCATATACTTGCAGTCATGTTAATGTTCTTTGAGCTTTGATTGCTCTTTACAACTGTCCTGCATTTTCAGCCAAGACATTTACAAATATAACATTGTCAGTCATATTTTTGAAATTCATATAATTATAAAATAAAAGGAAAATAAATGGCAGCTATTAAAAAAAACCGTCCATGTTTAACATGATTTACACAGTAGACATGTTCTAGGATCAACATAATTTGCTGTTCCTGGGACAACGTTTCTAGCAATCAATCAAAACTTATGGTGAGGGCTGTGATTGGTTGACCAATCAAAAAAGTTTAGGGCTATAACTGGTTGACAGGTGAAGTATCTTATGGTGGCAAAGAATCTTTAATTTCCATGGTCAGAGACCCCTGGAAATTCCCCATAAAATAAGATACTGTCAGGCGTAAAGTCTGGCATGACCCAGCTAAATGAGATAAGGATGACCATCTGCATAACTTAATCATCTTGAGAAACAAGGACAGATCTGTCCGAACACACACTTGGAAAACCCCCACCACTGCAAAAACACATTCCAAGAGAGAGTTAAAGAACAGTCACAATGGAAACCCATGGAAAGAGAAGACACTTTATCCTGGACAATAACACATTTAACACATTTGACGTTTCCTGGGGAATGCCTGACCGTCATATGCTAAAATGCATCCAAGACAAAAAGAGCTTGATGACTTGAAGAAAGGCAGGCTTTCTTTGAAAGGATTCCTTTGTATTATCTTTAACAGAATAAACTACTGCTCATAACATAAAATGTACAAATTAATTTTTCAAGTGTATACAAGTGTATCTCAGGACATCTTATCTTAAACTAGGAACCTTGACACAAACGCAAAGTGCCTAGATGTTCAGTACAAGGTTTAACATGACCATAATCCTGACAATTATGTTTTTAATAAAGTACATTTACATTTATGCATTTGGCAGACGCTTTTATCCAAAGCGACTTACAGTGCACTTATTACAGGGACAATCCCCCCAGAGCAACCTGGAGTTAAGTGCCTTGCTCAAGGACACAATGGTGGTGGCTGTGGGGATCGAACCAACAACCTTCTGATTAACAGTTGTGTGCATTAGCCCACTATGCCACCAGCACTCCCATTATTCATATTTAAAACTAACAAACTAATTAGTAGGAAGTTTTATCATGCATTACATCTAAATGATAATTGAAATTTAATAAGAACGTATGTCATGTTTAATATGGAAATGTTTGCCTGTTTATGTAGAGAATGTTGATGTTAATAGATGCCATGTCTCTTACACCAATTTCAAGATATAAAATGTATGTTTAAAATGTACTATTTTGAGTGGAAATTTTAAAGAATCCTTTAATTTTTACATTAAATTGTAAATCAACTTTGAAAAGGAAAGACAAGTTCAACCTGTGACTCTGAAAATCTGCCTTGTCTTAGAGCAGACATGGGCAACATACTTTTGGCAGGCCGGATCAGGCCCTCCACGTGGTTTAATATGGCCCATGGCTCATTTTTCGTAAAAGCATTTTTATTTTTCATTGGATATTTAAGTTAACATGCAGTGCAACCTAAAACGTCTCCACAAGCATTTAACATGCTCAAGGTTGCCAGATAAGAGACACGACACCCCCAGTTTGAGAATTATACTTGTGCAAATTGGAAATATTCTGCCTAATGTTATACTTATTTTTTGCAATCTGGCAACCACGCACGCGAGTGCGCTATTTCGCTTTCCCCTTTGAACAAACTTAACGATCTGTAGTGCAATATTCTGCTTAAGGAAATGTGTTATGCGGCTACTCTGTGTCCATTCTTGAGGCTGTTTGTGATGTGTGGTGTCACATTTCAGGTAAACCTTCTCAGTGATTAAATTAAATATAAAAGTAGATCTCGCCATCATTGACATGCAAGCAAAAGCAAGCCAGAGACAAATATGTGTATGTATTTTTTATTTGTTTAAGTCCCTTTGCACCTGTATGTTAATCTAACTCTTGCAGTAATTATTTATCATAGTCATGCAGCCTGTGTTATTCAGATGTGTGCTGAAAGTCAAACCATCGAAGAGACCCGCATCTTGACCCTTTTAGCATGTAAACGGGTAATGTTTTAGAAAAAAATAAGTAAACTCACGCGCTTTGCCCAAACATTAAATTTTCAATTGAATAATAAATAGAAGTAGAGATGGAAAAATTAATTTATAAGCTCAGCCTTTATTCAGTTTTTTAATGCCTAATAGAAACGTATCTACCTTTGTAGAGCAATACAATACTTAAGGCAATTGCAGAATAGTCCATTAGTCACAGATACACTTCTGAAAATTGAGTGCACAACTATTTCTGGGCTTAAAAGTTACAAAAACCAAATCAATGCAGAACATTTAATCTCAAATGGAATATAATGTGGCCCCCCATGTACTACTTAAAGCCTGATGTGGCCCCTTTTCCAAAATAGTTGCCCACCTCTGGCTTAGAGCCTCTTTGGGCTGCGGTAGGTCTACACTCAAGACTCTGGTACCAAGGAAGAAGTCTTCAGCCATCTTTTTTCTTCTCCGCTCTTCACTTCTTCCACTTCCTCATTCTTTTGTGCTCTTGCCCTCGTGGCTTGCAGCCTCCGTGCCATGTAGAGTCCAAGGAAGCTCGGGACATGAAGTCCTGATGAAGCCTCTCACTCTCTGCTATACGGTTCACACGTGTAATGGGAGTCACAAGGTCTTAATTGTGGAAAGGCTCCCTTCAAAGCCCAAACTTTTTACAAAGGACCAAAGAAACAAGCAACGCGAGGAGACGCAATGACATGCAAGTATTTCTCCAGACTTTTGCTGAAAGTGCTGATGTATTATTGAAATACTTTGGGTAATCCGATTGCAAATCGATTTAGACTCAAAGAAGGATAAATGTTTCTTAAGGCATTGTGTATAGACTCCATAAAGTAAATTTTCTCTGTACTGATAATTTCCTTCACATTCTGTCACTTTAATCACCAACCTGTTTCATGTTTGCATGTTTTAGATTAGTTTTATGTTTAGATTAGCAATAAAGTGCTTGTATTTAAAGATAATTTGACTGTGGTTGTGGCAGGGCAGAGGGCGGGGCAGGGTCATGATCAGACACACCCGGTCCCTTATCATGCCTCCGAGAGGGATAAAGGCCGACTGCGGAGGATTGTGCGGGAGAGAGAGATAGTTTACGGACATGTCCGTCATGTGTGTGTTTGTCTGTTAAGTTTATCATTAAAACTATTATTTATATTGTCAAGCCAGTTCTCGCCTCCTCCTTTCCATCGACTGCTTTACAATTGTATATTCTGATAAATAATCTTGTCACTTGATTTTAAAAGTTCTTACTTCAAAGCTCATACCTAAAATTTGTGTGTGATATTATTTTCAATAAGCCATGATAATAATATTACTCCAATTAGTGAATTAATCATAGTTCCCTTATTAAAGCTAATTCCTTACAATAGAAATTGTGAGCAAATACAACAAGACGTTGCATTCCGATTTTAATGGTGGAAAAAAAAATTCAGACAAATAATTGAATTATTTGTCTTTTATCTTTCTTATAATGGTTGTTGAACGTGACTAATTCCGTTATACATTTCCCAACATAATAACGACTTAGAATGTGGACAGTTTAATTTAATTCCTAACACACATACTGTTCCAACACAGGAATGTTGTTACAGAAACAACAAAGTATGTGCTTATTCCTACATTTATCTGGTTTAGCTCTCGAAACATGCTGGACTCAAGTGTGGTCTTCAACAAGCCCCTTTAAATCTCCATGCTGAGCTACAACATACTGTTCTAAATGAATTTCCTATTATTCAATTTTCAAATTCATGCACCTAAATACCATCCACAGAGGAATAATTTATGAACAGCAGTCACTAAACTACTTAGCCAAGGTATTGAATTGATGTATTGCATTTGTTCTGGGAAACTGCCAGAATGGTCTCCTCTCAGCCAAATTATAAAGCCGTGTGGGGTCATGCATGATGTAAGTAGGGGGGTTTAGGAAATAAAATACAGCAATTTCTTCCCAGCTGTGAAGATTAGCTTCAAACACCAACTTCTAAGCAGTCTAGCATAAGGAATGGAAATGAGAAGGAATTTGAGAGGAAAACCATTTTACGTTGTGACCATGTAAATAAATCCTCAAAAAATTGTTCTCACTGACTTTTCAGGTATATTTAAAGCTACATGCTTAGGAATGGAAATTGTTTGAATTCACCCATAGCCTCGATAAGTGCTCTCAACCTGAAGGTTTGCGGTTGTGTCCACTATACACTAGTTTTAAATTATATTCAATATTGGCTTCTTTCAATATTTGCATTACATACATCTTGTTAAACATAAACTTCAAAAATAAATAATGAATGCCTAATGCTCAAAATCATCAGAAGGATATACAGAGTGGAAGGACACAGGCAGAAACAGCACAAGTTGTGGCTGGATATAAAAAAAATTCTCTTACAATTAGCTCTTCTGGTGTTTAGGACTAATATATTGTTTCCAGCTTTCTCTTTATTACCTTGCCGTGACTGGCAGTAGTGTTAATTTGGTCATCTGTCCAGCATAAGAATCATTCTTTTTCATGAGGGAAGTTTTGAGTTTTAAAAGTTACTGTGTGTTTTCACTGTACAATGAACCCTTGTCTCAAAAGATCAAGGGTAATGTAATTCCTTATGATATAACCCCTTTAAATTAATAGTTAAATATAATTAAAATTAACCACATTTTTATTTTATGGAACTCACATGATTGTAATTAACATGTAATTTGTTTTCATTCTCATGTGGTTATGGAATTGTTGAAGTAGGTCAGGTGCAGTATTGGTGTGCTAGCTTCGTAATAACATTAAATTAGTATTTTTCTGACTGCGTACAATGAAGCTGACCAGAAATTCTCTAACCATTTTCAGGAATCATTCATCATACCAACATTGCCTTGAGTGCCAGCTTCACAGTGAAAAATAAACTTGTCACAGATGCCACAAATAGTCCTATCAAACTCACAGCCTTGGCAATCAACAAAAATCTTTATTTTTCCCTTGTTTCTCCCTCACTATTATCCATCCATTCTCTATTCTTTCTCTCTCTCTTCGAACAGTCTCCAATGTGTATATACATGCATCATGATTCTGCAAGTTTTGTAATTTTTCTGGAACGGCATAAACATTTCCACCACATTGTAATTTTTTACCACATATCTGATTGTGTATTGTCTTTGATAGCATCATGTCATGAAAGTGACATTTACAATTTTTTTTGCAATACAATTAGTCTTTTGTTTTTCGAAGACTAATTTCATAGCTAAACTTTTATGCATCCTAATAAAAATGTATAATATTTTCACACTGTTTGCATAATTAGACAAAATTAAATTTTGATTGGAAAAACACAGAATAAAAATATCTACATTATACACTCACCTAAAGGATTATTAGGAACACCATACTAATACTGTGTTTGACCCCCTTTCGCCTTCAGAACTGCCTTAATTCTATGTGGCATTGATTCAACAAGGTGCTGAAAGCATTCTTTAGAAATGTTGGCCCATATTGATAGGATAGCATCTTGCAGTTGATGGAGATTTGTGGGATGCACATCCAGGGCACGAAGCTCCCATTCCACCACATCCCAAAGATGCTCTGTTGGGTTGAGATCTGGTGACTGTGGGGGCCATTTTAGTACAGTGAACTCATTGTCATGTTCAAGAAACCAATTTGAAATGATTCGAGCTTTGTGACATGGTGCATTATCCTGCTGGAAGTAGCCATCAGAGGATGGGTACATGGTGGCCATAAAGGGATGGACATGGTCAGAAACAATGCTCAGGTAGGCCGTGACATTTAAACGATGCCCAATTGGCACTAAGGGGCCTAAAGTGTGCCAAGAAAATATCCCCCCACACATTACACAACCACCACCAGCCTGCACAGTGGTAACAAGGCATGATGGATCCATGTTCTCATTCTGTTTACGCCAAATTCTGACTCTACCATCTGAATGTCTCAACAGAAATCGAGACTCATCAAACCAGGCAACATTTTTCCAGTCTTCAACTGTCCAATTTTGGTGAGCTCTTGCAAACTGTAGCCTCTTTTTCCTATTTGTAGTGGAGATGAGTGGTACTCGGTGGGGTCTTCTGCTGTTGTAGCCCATCCGCCTCAAGGTTGTACATGTTGTGGCTTCACAAATGCTTTGCTGCATACCTAGGTTGTAACGAGTGGTTATTTCAGGCAAAGTTGCTCTTCTATCAGCTTGAATTAGTCGGCCCATTCTCCTCTGACCTCTAGCATCAACAAGGCATTTTCGCCCACAGGACTGCCGCATACTGGATGTTTTTCCCTTTTCACACCATTCTTTGTAAACCCTAGAAATGGTTGTGCGTGAAAATCCCAGTAACTGAGCAGATTGTGAAATACTCAGACCGGCCCGTCTGGCACCAACAACCATGCCACGCTCAGAATTGCTTAAATCACCTTTCTTTCCCATTCTGACATTCAGTTTGGAGTTCAGGAGATTGTCTTGACCAGGACCACACCCCTAAATGCATTGAAGCAACTGCCATGTGATTGGTTGATTAGATAATTGCATTAATGAGAAATTGAACAGGTGTTCCTAATAATCCTTTAGGTGAGTGTATGTGTCATCATAATTAATTTTAAACATGTTCTGAACTGAAACCTCTCCTTGGTAAACAAGCAGGCACAGCTGGTCTATATTGGCAGGTAGGGCAGAGCCCCGGCTAAGAAAAGAATTGGGGTGCTGTTTCTCACAATTCAATTTATTTCAATGTTGCCTACTGCAGCTTTAAGAGCACAAAATTGTTTACAAGAGCACAAAACTAGCCTCTTAATTTAGCTCTAAAAGTGCACCAAATGGAAGTATTTAACTTTAAAATGTAAGTAAGGTGCCAGAGTGCAGAAAAAAAAACATAAAGGTAGAAACGGCCCTGCATTACACAATGTTTGGTATAGATATTCGAGCAGGTGGGGCAGAATGTCTGCTGACCTCGCAAACTCCACAGCGCCCCTCAGTTTTTCCAATGTATATCTGTGGTCAAATATGTTACTGCAATGAGCCCTCATTGAGACCCATTGGGGAAGAAATAAATCTGCCCATAAACGTAGCACTAAAACAAAGCTAACTTTAGCATTAGTGCACACCAGTAACCAGTAATCGATTATATTGCAAATTCAAGACAAATTGGCCATCAAACAACTTGGTCCTGACAAGTCAGACATAAACAATTGTTTGGCAATGAAAAGATAAGGTAGTTGATAAGACAGGTTAATAGGGTTCAAAACAGTGTTACTATGAATGCAATATTTAATACAGTGAAAAATACACTCTATTAGCATAACATATATATATATATATATAAATAAATAAAAAATTCCAACCTTCTTTTGAATGTCTATGTACTAAAATAAAATATTTGATGCCATGAGTGTACCTTTATTTACTATTACTATTATTTTGAATGGCCATGGAAAATTAAGCAATGTGAAAACAAATTTACCTGGTCACAAAAAGTAGTCCGTTAATTTACCTGATGAACTTTTGAACTTTTGCTGACCCTTTATGCTTCGCAGAACTAATGTGTGCTTTTAAATCACTTGCACCTTTATTAGCAACTGACACATAAGTCATACCTGTCAACACTCCCATTTTTCCCGGGATTCTCCCACATTTCACACCCATCTCCTGCCCCCCTCCCGTTTTGTTATTTCTCCCGGGAAACTCCCGTAATTTGTATGGCCCAAACCTTGTTATATGAAAAATCACATCAATATATTATTCTAAGGTTGTCCAGTTGCCAGATATTGAATGAAACACATTCTACTCACACAATCGACACATGCAAATTTCAACCCATTTGTGACCTTAATCTGGCAACCTACAACCCAGTTGCGCTGTTGATATCTGCGTAGGTAGTAGACGCAGGAAGTTGGATCAAGCATCGCTGGTAGAAAAATTACATTACTCAGCACATTAAATCACACGATTTGTATGTATTTTGCCTGCCTCTGCCTCTGCCATCCAGCCCCCTCCCACCCTTGAGTAATCATGGCATACCAGAGCGGGCAGTGGGAGGTCTCTTGGGAGGCGAACATGTCTACCTGAGCCTTGCCAAACCATTCCCAAATCAGCTGGACCGACTGGGGGTGAAGCCTCCACTCTCCATCTATGCAGATGCTGGTTTCTCGGAGCGGGGCAAGGGCTGCCTCTGCGACCTTTGTAAAGACGGGAGGGGACAGGGACATGCTGAAGGGGAGGACCTTGTACTGATACGCCTGGCCGACGAACGCGAACCGTAGAAAGGGTCAATGTTGAGGCAATATTAGGACGTGGAAGTACGCGTCCTTCAGGTCTACCGATGCAAACCAGTCTAGATGCCAGACGCAAGTTAAGATGGGTTTTTGCATGAGCATGTTGAACGGGAGTGTAATGTATTCAATGGAAAGGAGGAGGCGAGAACCGGCTTTTCAATATAAATAATATTTTAATGAGAAACTTAAAAGACAACATAAACGCACACATGACGGACATGTCCGTAAACGATCTCTCTCCCCCGAACGACCCTCTGCAGTCGACCTTTATACCTCAGAGGCTTGATTAGCCTAATACGGGACCAGGTGTGTATGATCACGACCCGGCCCCGCCCTGCCACAGGGAGTTTGTGCAAAGCCCGGTTGAAAACTCGCAGTTCTGAACATTTTTTTTTTTTTTAATAATATTATTTTTTTACATTATTAATGTCCTGACTATACATTGTGATCAGTTGAATGTCACTTTGGTGAATAAAATAATTTCTTTCCCTAAGAGCAAAATCTATACATTATTCTAAATATCTGTGGTCACGAGCCACTACAGTAATCAAGTACACTAACATTTGTTGAAACTAGTAGTGGGAAGATTTGAGTAGAAATTGGTTTATGATTATCTCACTCTTTGTTGTAACAATTAGGACTGTCGATTTTATACAATTTAATGTGATTAATGAAAAAAATAAATCTGTTATAAAAAGTAATGCATTTATCATGCCTCCTGACGTAAATTATGTAATAAAATTATCAGCCGCATCAGCAGGGGGCAGTCAGCTCAACTTATTAAATCTCAAAAGCAGCCACAGCATGAGAACTGGTCACGCTTGACAATTGGACGAAGCACAACAGAACACGGGGATCTCGAGATGGGATTTTCAATGTGACACAGTGTCCTGAAAACACATCTTTTATGATGCTGAAAACCAGTGAGGCATTCCAAAAATAGTAACAAAAATAATGCAGGAAGAACTCAGGTGAGAACTGGACAGATTTACTAATTAAATTGCTAAATGTATTGGTGTCATCTGTGGGCTTCATATTGACTAAAGCCAATCGAATTGAATTTTCCTAAACAGGTGGCGGCTTCATATGTGGGCAGTGGTGGCTCAGTGGTTGAGGCTCAGGGTTACGGACCAGAAGGTTGGGGGTTCAAGCCCCAGCACCACCAAGATGCCACTGTTGGGCCCTTGAGCAAGGCACTTAACTCCAGGTTGCTCCAGGGGAATTGTCCCTGTAATAATGCACTGTAAGTCGCTTTTGATAAAAGCATCTGCCAAATGCATAGAAAATACATTTAAATATATAAAAAAGAAAATGTAACATTAACCATGGGTCATAAAAGTGCATTATTTAAAGAAACAGGCACACACACACATATTTTATCCACCAACTTCTGGTGTATAAAATACAAGGAAATTTAATCAAAGTTAATAACACGGAAAACATGTATTTACATACATGGAAATGCTTCTGCAATGTCAAACAAAGAGGCCAATTAGGTTAACTTTATAAATGTGGACCCAGGGGCTTTTCCAATGTCAGCTGCTATGCTATCCCAAAAACATAAGAAGTCCTGCAGCAACAAATGTGCCAAGGCAACAGAATGCATTATATCAATTCTCAAATAATTAAAATAAAAAACTAATAAAAATGACTTAGAATTCAACAAAAATCTACCAGGTCCCAAAGCCAATAGCTTGTTCCATCACTCTCACCTATATATAAGTGCACCTGGGAAAACATGAAATATGTATACTACATTTCTATGCTGTCAGAGTAAAATTCAGGTGGCCGAGCTAAACCACAGATGCCTGTGGCAAAAATTATAAATTATCTAATATTTATCTCAAAGGAGTATGTTATATATCTATTTGACTGGTTACTATTAATTAAACACAACAGAATGTCTAGGTTACTAGTATAACCCCCATTCCCTGATGGAGGGAACGAGATTGTAGTGACACAAGGGGCTTCTTTAGGGAGCCTTGGATACCTCTGACTATGAAAAAGGCCAATGCCAAATTGGCGATCAGAATTTGCATGTCCCTCCCCTGGATATACAGGTATAAAAGGCAGGGATCGCGCATCTGTTCAGTCAGGTTCTGCACTGAGGAGCCGAGAATAAGGTTTGGCCATCACAGCGGCTTGGTACGGTGTTGTGGCAAGGGGACACAATGTCTCGTCCCCTCCATCAGGGAACGGGGGTTACACTAGTAACTAGAAATTCCCCTTCTGTCACTCACTCAACATTGTGTCAATTGTAGTGACACAAGGGGTCCCTATACAATAGCGCAACCCACACTGAATCGTGTTACATGATCAAGCGACGTGGCAAGCATGGGAGCAGGCCATGCCACCCGCAGCCTTTTCTCTCTCTATATTTCTCCTCATAGATTGTATGCGGCTGGGGCCATTTAATGCTATAACATCGGGGAAGGCGTTCTTTTCCAACTCCTATTCTTACAGGGGGAAAAGACCCCATGGAGACCACTTCCTGCCTAGACTGGGGGGAGGTTAAATGCGGTGAATACGTCATATGGGCTTTCAGGCCCCATGTGGAAAAGGCAGGGGGATTAATCCATGATGGCCAAACCCTGTGGAACACCTATTCTATTACAGAGTAGTTAGTACCCGCAGTGCACCTTAGATCCAAAAGGAAAGCTCTCTTAGAGTTGAGTGGAACAGAGTGAGGTTTCAGCTCGCTGAACACTCACAACTGCTCGGCTCTGAAGAAAGAATCTGACTGAATAGATGCAGGATCCCTGCCTTTTATACCTGTATGTCCAGGGGTGGGACATGCAAATTTTGTTTGCCAATTTGGCATTGGCCTTTTTTATATTCAGAGGTATCTGAGGCTCCTGAAAGAAGCCCCTTGTGTCACTACAATCGACACAACGTCGAGCAAGTTACAGAAGGGGAACATTCCTTCACAGCTTCTCTCCCCTGTATATAATTTCTTCCACAGACTTTTGAAGCCTTGAGACAACATGTGAGGCAGCTGGGGTGGGTGTAAAACACATTTGTTAGAAACACAGGCCTGAAAGTTCACCTTTACTGCACCACCCAAACACACCTGATTAATTCCCTCCGAGCCCCAGCAGAGCAGTGCAGAGGTCAAAAGTAAGGAGACTCATGCATAATAATGACGTTTAAGTATTCTGCTTTACCCATTCCATCTAGGAAGGGGATGCCACCACTTTTTCTATAGGGACTTTACTAATTCATTAAGATGGTGAGTATTCCTGTGCCACTGCAAACAGGTAGTCCCACCATCGCTCACATCATTGGTTGAATCAAGGTTACTGTGTCTGTAATCTGCAAATAGCTAACTTTTATTTTGGACAATGAAATTAACATTACATTTTTTAATTACCTTTATTTTACATTTAAAACTTTTTATGTAATATTTTCCCTGACCTAATCAAGCCCAACATTAGCAGATATTATTAGTTTTTCCCATCTTTTGCATCACAAATTACTTTTCAGAAATGTGATTCATAGCCAATATAATAACATTGTTTCTGTTTGGGGCAAAAGAAAGTAATTAAAAACAGAAAATTAGTATGTGAACATTCATTGCATTTACCAAACATAAGTCATGTTTTTCATAGAGGAAGTATGTTATTAAATAAAAATTTTGATTTCTCATGAGATTATGAAAAGTCATTAATTATTACCTGATTAAGTATGTGATTAAGTGGTAAAGTAATTTTAAGTATACTTTTTGATCTATTAAATGGGCCAAACAGAACATGAGAGTTAATGGTTGGTCTGGTTAAAAATGTCTCATGAATCTGTGAACATCTGTGAGTTTTTTTTATTTTTATTTTAGCTAAGCTGATTGTTGCGCTAAGCTTCCGTTTTCAAGAGAACCTCTTTAATGACAAACCCTGACATACTCTCAGAAAGGCTTAACTGCCCAAATGCATTAGTGGACAGTTCCTTTTTTTTTTTTTTAAATGTCCACTGGTGGCGAGCTAAAATGAAATGAAGGATTTTTAACTTTTATATCTGAAGATGCACCTTGGACTATAATCTTTCTAGAAACACTTCAGTGTTTAGAATGACAATTAAAATCTTGACTCACTCTCTCTATTTCTAAGATATGTTTTATCCCCAGCATGTATGTTCTGTACATATATCTGTGATATTTTTAAAGATTTTGTAAAAATACATAAAGAATATTACAATATTACACAAGCAAATGTGCTGTTGCTCTAAATATAAAAATGGCTGTGATTGTGAGTGCAGCAGGTATCTACAGCCATGCTGATATACTAACTTGATCACACAGGAAATTGGCATGTTGTTTCCGAAAGTTACGGTACCAAAGGTCCGGCAACATTATGCCGAACTCATCAAAAGGCACTATATCCAATCAGACATTTTTGCAACACATCCATCAAATTTGCCTTCCCCTATGACTTGACTGGAAACGTGTTGCATCAGCAACATGGGAGACCTGAGATCAGATCCTGCATTAAATCCATAAATCGAGTTTGTATAATCAGTGATGAGTGTAATTGGAGCCCAACAAGATCTATCGCTTTGGCCACTGGGGGCAGTATTTCACATTTCAGTAAGCACAGGCAGATTTTATCTAAAGAAAAGTCAATCTACTGTTTCTGATTTCATTATCAGATCAGTCTGTATATACAGAATGGCACAAATGCTTTTATACTGTAGTTTAAACTAGAAGTTGTAAATAATTTTAAATAACTTACATTTCAGACCAAAAAAAAAAAGGCCAGTATGTTCATGAAATTCTTCTCTGTGAAAATAGCTCCATAAGAAACTAAAGCATCAGGCACAACTCAAACTCATGCTATTTGGTTCATGAATTAATCTATGTTCTGAATTAATTTTTTAAGTGAACGAATCGTTCTAATTCTCTACATTTGTTTCAGTGGTCAACAACTCTGTGTTTTTAGTTAATCAGTCGAGTCAATAATTTAGTGAATCACTCATAACTTAAAAACACTCATGTATCGCCACCTGCTGGTGTAAACATATAATGTGTAGGCATGGTCAATGAATTGGAATGGTCAACAAATATGAATTGAATCATATTCAAAATATTTGAGTTTGTCTCCTTTTTCTGATTCATGCTAGAATCCAAAGATTTGATTAAAAAACTACCATACCATTTATACTTGTACAACACCTAACAAGCTTAAACACCATTTACTGCAGACTGAAAAATATAATCTTCCTTAATTTAGTGACAGAACTCAAAATGAAATTGCAGTTGCCAAATTCTGATGAGTAATGAAGCAAGTAATGAAATGATTCTGGAAAACAATTCACACTCATTTAATATGCCGTTTCCTCGGGTAAAGATTATTAAAATGTTTATGACATTTGAGACACACTTGAATGGGTGTCATAATGGCACATAGTTCAGTGCACAGTATTTTAACATTTATGCATTTGGCAGACGCTTTTATCCAAAACTGCTAACAGTGTATTTATCACCCCGGAGCAATCTGGAGATAAGTGTCTTGCTCAAGGACACAGTGGTGGTGGCTGTTGGAGTCAAACCGGCAACCTTCTGCTTACAAATTCAGTGCTTTAGCCTACTACACCACCACTCCAGTATTGAATGAAAGACCCTGGAAAAGTGGACTTGGTCTCTCCCACAAAAGCATACTATAGGTGCACAAATGCATACATAGGTCTGTGTGTCTTTGAGAATACTCAAGAGTTTGTTATAGAAAATAGAAGCAGATGGAACAGAGGACAGAAATACATTTTGATTGACAGCCAGTGGCCCCTGTGATTTCACTTTTTAGAGAGTGTTGCAATATCAAATACAGTGATTGATGGGTAGAAGACACAAGCAGTACATGTATAATACAAAAATACTGACTTATACACTCAAAACCTGGACTAGAATTTCTGAAAATCTGAACTAGATTTGCAGGATGTTTATAGCAGAAAAAATATTAGGGAAGGAGATGGACAACTCACATATACAGTAGATGAAAGTGAGAAATCATAATACTAATTATGGTGGCTGTGATCCCGCATTACAGTTAAAAGTGCCAATCACGTTAGTAAATCGCATTAGCTAGACCAGCCTCCAACAATACTGTTGTTTCTAAGGTAATGAAGCACAATTTGTGAAAGAATTGTTGTCAGATTGTATTCCTGATTTGAAAATTATCTAGATAAATTTAAATGTAGTGAACAGTGATTATATTAAAATGTATGTTGAGGTTAGACCGTAGATAGTAGTGTAATCTAAACACTGGACAACTGTTTAATGTGTAGCTTATTCTGTTATGATATTATATTATATTATATTATATTATATTATATTATATTATATTATATTATATTATATTATATTATATTTTGAACCTGTCTATTATTTGTAATTTTATACTGTATGTACTGTCATAACTATTAGAATGAAATATGTGTTTTAAATGCATACATAGGATACATGGGTATTTTTCACTGGGGATTGTAATAAGTCCTGGGCTGTTTTTTTATTGTTGTTTTTTGTCTCAGTCCATCCCTTGCCACAGAAATCCAATTTAAGTTGTCATCCAAATATAGCCATATCTCTGCCGCTACAGCAAAAAGCAATGCTGCACATTCAATACAAACTTTAGTTTGATATAAAGATTGTTCATATTCATGTCTAGATTGCAGGTTGAGGTCAAGCGATTCATACAGTGACTGAGGACATGAGACATCTGAGGGTCCATGCAATTGTCAAAGGGAAATTTAGATGGACAGGATATGTAAGAGGAGAAGATGAGCTATCTGTGATGAGGCCGATGTTAGCCACTGTGCTGGAAAAGATCTTACCCAGACCTTCCAATGTAACTTCTGCAAAAAAAAATTGCACGTCTTATTT
The DNA here is from genome assembly GCF_025860055.1 of Xyrauchen texanus. Taxonomy (NCBI): domain Eukaryota; kingdom Metazoa; phylum Chordata; class Actinopteri; order Cypriniformes; family Catostomidae; genus Xyrauchen; species Xyrauchen texanus. The sequence continues at coordinate 12,328,244 of NC_068296.1, read as the reverse complement.
AACAGTTCACTCAAGACCTATCTTAGAGCTTAATGGAGCAGAAATACTAAAAGCTAACAGTTGTTATGGAGTTGCATAACCTGTCTGACCTTTTGGCAATATATCATAATAAAGCGCTGGCTTCACACCACAGCGTTTTACCTTGAAGTGTGAAGGTGGCTGGAACAACTTTCCCAACAATACTCTATCATTATTATCATTATAATTATTACTATTATTTTTTATTAAACTTTCGTTTCTAACTTGTCCTGCACCATATGTGCTATGGACATGAATGATTAATCACATGGTGTACAATTACTTTTCTAAACACATATGATTTTCACCCAACAGATGATGAAACAGGTAAAAAACAAAAAACAAACTTACACTTACTGTGATTATATAATTAATATAATAATTATTTAAGGGCCAGAATATTATAGCAACTTGAGGGTGTGCTCTTTTGACTTGGGCCACTGAGCAACAACTTACAAACTGCCCAGAAAACCATAGAAACCACCCAGAACACCCTGACAACACCCTAGCCACAACATAGAATGCCATAGTAATGTGGTAGTAATCCACCAGAACACCTTAGCAACTGCATAGCAAAAACCTGGCAACCACCCACAACACCCTATTATTGATCATAGTGACAAGTTTTGCACAGATAGGCACTGGCATGATATGCTTAAAATGCTTTGATACTGGGTGCAGCAGAAGTAATTGAGTTTGCAGAGTTTATTATGTTTCATGTATTGTAAGTTTCAATAAATATGTTTCTATAATGTTAAAACGCTTATATATTTGCTATGCAGGCTACTCAACTCAATTTTATTTATAGAGCACTTTCAAAAACCGCACTGGGTACCAAAGTGTTGTACACAGACAAAAAATAAAATCACATACATACAGCTTAAGAATACAACGGTTCTGTATTGGAACGGTAACCAATGTAGGGAAATCAATACTGGGGTAATTTTCCTGGTTCCAGTTAAAAGCTTAGCAGCTGAATTCTGGACCAGCAACAGGCGAGAGAGAGAGGCCTGACTCACACTCAGATACAAAGCATTACAATAGTCCAAACGAGAAGACACAAAGGCATGCACAACCTTTTCCAAATCATCAAAAGAGAGGATGGACTTCAACTTTGCTATAGATCTAAGATGGAAAAAGCTATTTATAACAACAGCATTTTTTTGCTGATCAAACTTGAGCTCAGTTTCAAAATTAACACATTTTCAAATAACCCAAATTCACATAGGAACGTTTTTTTCCCTGGAAGCAATGACAAGTTGCCATCTAAATTTACCCCACATCCCCTTTGACTTATCCTCGTTTAATTGGAGAAAGTTGTTTGCCAACCAACACTTCACATCGTCCATGCATTTATACAGAGACTCAAAAGAGAGTTGCTTCCCATGTATAATAGGAAAGTAAATTTAAGAGTCATCAGCATACAGATGGTAATGTATGCCATGCTTATCAAAGATATTTCCTAATGGAAACATGTAGAGGGAGAATAAAACAGGTCTCAAGATGGAGCCCTGAGGAATCCCACACATTAAAGGAACAACTGATCAAGAACAGTTCTCTAAACAGACTGAAATTGTTCTACCCATGAGATATGAAGAGACCCAATCTAAAGCTAACCCCTGAATACCAACCTGGTCTCTTTATTGATGAGAATGTCATGATCGTCCATATCGAAAGCGGCACTAAGATCCAGCAGCAGAAGAGCAACAGGATTACCAGAATCCACACCTAATAAAATATAATTTAAACTCTCAATAGAGCTGACTCTGTACTATAGCAGGCTCTGAAGCCTGACTGAAATTTATCAAGCAAATTATATTCTTCTCATATATTTTTGTCATAAAGGACAATTTTGATATAGGTCGAAAGCTTTTCATATCAGATGATTTGCTTTCTTAAGAAGAGGCTGAATACCAGTTGTCATGCTACTGTTGACAAATTAGACTGCTGTAATTAAACACAAACATGTATACATACCTAAATAATAACTATATGAATAAATTTAAATCATAGTTCTCAAATAGCTAAACAGACAACAAGCGAGATGAGCTGGGCAAAACAAAAGTTCGAAAGAGAGTTATTTGGCAATTTTAAAAAGAGGAAAAAAATTGGAAGTCTGTGAGTCAAACTGTTTTGTTCCTATAAGTTAAATAATTAGATTTTTGTTCATAATCTTTGGATCTATTTTAAATATTTTTTGCAATATACAGTATTAAGCCCAAAGTATACTTTGATGCATCGATTAGCCTCTGCGCACAGTCGAATGTGAGCCTGTCAAACCCTATGTTCCAAATTGGATAAATCACTCTCCAAAGGGCACTTTGAAGGGAAAACAATCATGATAGCCAAGCTGTAAGATTGCTTCTAACAGAATTTCCAATAACAATTACATAAAAAGTGATTTCCGATTACAAATGACTATTATTTTGAGCCCCGTACCTTTTAGCCCTCCAAAGATCTCAAAGTGAATGGTAAAATCTTCTAAGGGAATAGCGCATAGGGATGATAAATTCTAAATGGAACGCACCCAAAGTATTCTTCATTTGAATGTACGCATACAGAGGTGGTTGGTGCATGCATGCTACGACTGCTATGAGATACTGGACTATTTCTCTTCAGGAGTTTGTAAATATGTCTTTATAGTCCTATTATATAAATGCAGGTATCTCCTGACCTCCTCACAGACACATTATTGACGTGCACATCCACTGTTGTCTTTAACTTCATCTCCTGTTGTTTAGCAAAAATTAAATCTTCTTTGTGACAGCAACGGCTCGAATGTGAGTGTTGCCACCTTGTGATCCTTCTAATTAGTGGCAATAATTTCAGGCGCATGCGCAAATTTATGGCACACGTCCTGCACTGACCGAAATATATTTTAGGCTTTAGACTTAATACTATTGTCACACTTGTTTTTGCTGATAGATGCTGTTATTAGAATCCATACATACATCCATACACACACACACACACACACACATGTCAACTAATATACAACATCTGACTTTGGATGGAACACAATGGGTTCGTATCAATCAGCTCACTGGTTCAGTAGTTAGGGCACCGATCAGGGAGTCTGCCATTTCTAGGGCTGCCCCAATCACAAAGTCATTCCAGAAATCACCATAAAAAAACTATCTTTTAAATATAAGAGTTGTTAGAAGAAGGTTAAAAATAAATTCCTTAAAATTGTTATTCATTTATTTTTGTCATTTATCTTTCATAAAACATTGTACGTTTGAATATCTACAACAAAAATGCATTACAGTATCATTTATACAGCTATGTTATTGATTAATACCAGCTGTGTTTTAATGTGCAAACTTGTAATCGTGTCACAGTCATAAGTCATAAGTGTCCCAATTCTTAGTGGATGAAAACCCTTGCCAGTACACAAATTAATTTTCATGATATACTGATTTTAGACATAGGGGGCTAGGGAACTGATTGAGATGCAGCCAATATAATTGATGTGTGCTAAATTAGAGGCTGAGATGGTGAGCGCACAGTCTCATGGAGAAGTGGGGTGGGATAATGACAACACCTGACAATAATAAAGGCTCATCAATAGGAAAGACACAGGGAACGACATAAAGGATTCTAATCCCTGTTTTCTTGACATCAATAAGGTAGGGAAACAAAAACACTTGATAATCTATGGGCTTGCTACATAATATGCATGCAGATAGGATCTGTACAACAATGTTGATGAATAAGGGTCATTTTGCATTTTTCCTAAGGTCAAGCATACTGGGAGCATTAAACTTAGTGGATTTACTATACAGCATCTTGAGTAAGCCACCGTAACGTAAAATCCAATCCTAAATTATTCGTATGTGTTTCTACTGAAACAACCTTTCATTTCCAAGGGCTCCTATAACTATCTGAGAGGTTGGCATTTACTTCACAATGCCCCAGATACAGATATCCAAGCTACTGAATTACTGTTTCAATTATTTAGAATGCTTTATAATTTGAATTTTACCACTTGGATTCACATAATTTAGGGGTTTAAATCCTTTCAGTTCTAACCCCTTACATCCCTGCACATTCCTAAACACAATTTGGGGCTTACGGTATTTTAACATTAATGCTGGAATAATGCATTTGTGTTTTCAACTTTTGAAAGCTTTGTTGATGCTGTTTTGTTGTGCCTCTTAAAGCCACCTTTCAAGGAAACTAAGTCTGTTTTCTACCTTTTTTTTCCTACTGTGATTTTTAAATGGAGTTTTATGGGATTTAAGCATGACATTTAATTTCCTGCACATTCTGGAACCTCTTACATAAATATCAATATCCCAGTGCTAATCAAAATTAGTATTTTGCTCCTTCCTACTTAGGGATGTCTTAGTCAAGTTTATATTTTGATCTTGCTAGATAAAGGCAAAAGGCCATGTTAACTTCAGCCATGTCCAGGTGTCCAGTCTGTTTATAGAAGCTTGACATTTACATAACATTCCCACATTTTCACATTATATCAGAACAAAAGTGAAACACCATGGGCAAGGATTCTAGGTTAGATTTCTGGGTTATCAAAAATACTTTTGAACATAATATAATGTTAAATGAAATATGCAAGAGCTATCCTTTCTAAATCCTAGCTGGCATTTGCAGTAAACAATTAATACAAATCACATCATCCTGCATCTTTAATGAGACAGTGAATTTTAAACTGATTTCAGATTGCCATAAGACTATTGTGTGGTAACAGACTGTAATGTTATTCAACAATCCCCAGATAACGCCACCACACTCTGCTAGTTTTTTCTTCCTGCAGCCTTGGGAGACATCCCTTGTATTTTTTATTACACATTATTCGACCTGAAGAAGAAAGGGGTGCTGAGGCTTGTACACAATTACTTGTACAGCTAATGTGCTCAATCAAACATCCAGTAAAGGCCATTTGGGCTGCATCGTCCTTGACCTTTATTGCGTCACAAATGGAGGTCAGTGAAAAGGAATTTACAGAACGGCTTGGCATCATGCCGGAGAACAAATGGTGAATTGTGGTCAATTCCTGAGTGGAGCTTTAGTACTATGGAGCAGCAGTAACAATAATATCACACTCTACAGCAATAACCACTGAATTATAATAACAAATAATCTAATCTTCTAAAATTATACTTCATAAATATGGAAGGTGCCACAAGGGAAGATTTTTTTTTTTTTTACATTTAAATTGCTTATAAAAACTACACCAAGATTCACTGTCAGATATTTTAAACTGTAGTGCCTGGGAGTGTTTGTGAACAGAAACTTCATAAGTATTGCATTAAAATAGCAGGATGCGTATTTTAACCAGGCATGTGCATTTCCAGTACAGTCTAAATCTTCCTTGAAAATGCAATTGTTTCACTTCACATTAGCTGTACTTTTGAAAACAGGGGCCTTATTAACATGGAATGTGTGTTGTTATTGTTTAATCTCATTACCACTAACTGCTTGTCATTTACTGCAACTGTGAATTATCGCTTTATATAGAGAAAAGCAATAGCCACTAATTAATCTAATAAAACAGGACATGTGAAGGTAGTAAAGAACATAAAATGTGTTGATTTACAAATAATTGTGTAAAAATAAGATTAAAGCAACAGAAATTAATAAATAAGAAAATAACCATTTCTTTAGTGACTATGGGACATGCATGATTTTTGTTGATCTGAATTCAACTCATTGTCTCATTGCACATTCTGAATTTGGGTAGTTGACATGTTGTTACGATCCCGTGTTGTCCGTCCCGTGTTTTCCGTTTTCACTTATAACGTTTCGTGTCTCATGGTGACGTTTCATGTTTGCGCTATTTCTGTGACCACTCTCTCTCGGTTTATGTTCCCTGCCTGTTGTTCCCTGTTCTTTGGAGGTTACCCTGCTCTTCGTGTTCCCTGCCTGTTAACCCGTTCATGTTATCCCAGCCCTTCGTGGATGTTCTCCTACCTATGTTCATCTGTGTGTTAGTTTAGTTTTTCCCATCGTGGACCTTTCTTTTGTTCCAGTGTTTGTTTACTTTATGTTCTCAGCAATAAAATCCGCATTTGGATCCACACCCCTGTCTGCCTTGTCCTGCTACCCTCACAAAATCATTACACATGTAAGGATTTCATAATTTCTTTTTAAATCAACATCAATATCTTGGGTTAAAATTTTCATAAATGTATAGGGGAAACAAAGCTTTGATTAATCAATACACTTAAGTTTATTAAATAATTATTCTTAATGGATTTTAAACACGCTTTTGTCTTCTCTAGTTCATTTGGAATGGTCCTGTGGTGTGAGAAATGTTTTTTTTATTAATTTTTTTTATACAGTTTTCATGTAGTCTCAATTAATATGAAGGGCCCTATTTTAAGATTGCTATTCCTTAAGCGCAGTGCTATGCTATACATCCTACGTGCAAAGTCATTGGGCATGGCCATGAAGTTTTGATATTTCATGCAAGCATATGCTAAGACTAGGCACAAATGGGTTGGCAAAACTGTGCGCACAAAAAGTGCTAATGAGCCGGGTCAAGTGCAATGTAATCTGGAGTTGTTTCCCGGTTATTGCACTGTCTGCATCCTATTAAACACTCACTGAGCACTTTATTAGAAACATTGGTACACCTACTTATTAATGCAATTATCTAATCAGTCAATCATGTGCCAGCAGTTGCAATATATAAAATCATACAGATGATTAAGGAACTTAAGTTAATGTTCACATCAACCATCAGAATGGGAAAAAATGTAATCTCTGTGATTTCAACCATGGCATGATTGTTGGTGCCAGAAGAGCTGGTTTGAGTATTTCTGTAACTGCTGATCTCCTGGGATTTTCAAACACAACAGTCTAGATTTTACTCAGAATGGGGCCAAAAACATCCAGTGAGCAGCATTTCTGCGGACTGAAACGCCTTGTTAATGCGACTTGTCAATAGAGAATGGCCATACTGGTTAGAGCTGACAGAAAGGCTACGGTAACTCAGATAACAACTCTATACAAATGCAGTGACCAGAATTGCATCTCTGAATGCACAACACATCGAACCTTCTGGCGGATGAGCTATAACAGCAGAAGACTACATGGGGATCCACTTATGTCAGTCAAGAATAGAAAGGCTCACCAAAACTGAACAGTTGAAGACTGGAAAAACATAGTCTGTTTTCATGAATCTCGATTTCTGTTGAGGCACACAGATGGTAGGGTCAGAATTTGGCACCAATAGCATGAATCCATGGACCAAACCTGCCTTGAGTCAACAGTCCAGTCTGGTGATGATGGTGTAATGGTGTGGAGAATGTTCCTAACAAAGTGCTCAGTGAGTGTATATTCCATTTAATGTCAAGCAACTTCGATATAAAGACAGCCCATTAATAAGATTTTGCTAATGTAAATGAGCTGTATGTAATGCAACCCCGTTTTTTTTTTATCACCTGTGCTGCAGACAATGATGTGTGTGATTTTATGTTCACTATGGGCCTCTCTGGGACTTTTGGCTCTCGTCCTGCTTACCCGTGCTTGAAATATGCTTTCCTTCTCTCCCATTGTAAGTTATTTTTTACTGTAGTTTTGTTATATGTTTCTCTTTTTAATGTCAAAAGTATCAAAAGAATCAAAGTTCTGAACAGCGTATTTCTTCATAAACCCACATATACATAGTGCAAACATTCCCCCCTTTGCCCACTTGTTCTTTGTGCTGACATGAAAGAATTAGTGCTCTCACAAAATTCTGACCTATTGCATGCCCCTTGCGCAGGCACGAAAATAGAACCTGATGTCATAAAAGCTGCATGCATTAAAAGAATTGTACTTGTGAATTACTTGTATTCCAGACAGATTTTCTGTGCATACTAAGAGAGGTATTTAGTGCCATCTAAATAGTAGTGAGAAGCTTTCTCTGAAGTCCGGTCAGAGAAAGCGAGTCAGTTGACTAAAGAAGACATCACAGCCTGACTCTCCAGTCTGTAATTGCCTTGTTTCCTTTCTAACATATCTAAAGATATTCCAGCAAAGCTTTCTTTTCATGGTGTTAACTTTACTTAAAAAACAAGATAATGATTAAAAGAAGCCCAAATTTGTATCTTGTGTAAACATATCATCTGCATACCCCTTCCTCCAATAAGTACTAGACTAGAAAATAACAAACTCCAATAACAACTAGATATTTCTGGATGAGAATACTGTAGTAAAGATAAAAAAGAAAGAGTGAGAAAGTGAAACAATTGTACTGCACTGCGAATGACCACAAGGCATTTCTGAATCTGACTGAGTTGGATTCAAAAGTTTAGATGTCAATCATTCTGTATGTAATGCAAACTGAACCCTCTAGGGTTGACGTCTTGCTGGATTTCTTTCATCATTACAGCAGAAACAACATAAAATACTATACAAATAAGTGTAAGACATCATTAGGGACTATAAAGGGTCTACTTTTATTTGTGTACCCTCAAAATAACAACAAAACCTTGTGCTTTTGTAAAATAAAGAAAATAAAAAGGGTGAGCTGTCAGCAGTCTCTGTGTTCACGAGCATATATCTGAAACACATCACAAAAATGAACTAAAACTCCGCAAATACTTATCACACAAACATGAAACATATGTCTAAAGAAAGCTTAAAATGTCTACGAAAAACTATTCAAATTTAAAACAAATTTTCTACTGCAATGTAATCTGTATGAAACAAAGCGATGTACAGTTTCTCCTGGCTTAGCTAATTATGCCTAATGTGATCACACCCACAGGCAGAGGGCTCTATTCATACTGTAATGTGCTGAGACGGTAAATGCAAATGGTGAACGCCCCTGACTATGCCTTAAAAACATAAAGTACATTCACTTTTCTGTACATTTGAAAGATCGCAAGATACACAGGTGAGGATACTCCTGGATAGTGATGAAGAGTTAACATTTTCCTCAGAAGAAGAGCGGGACTCCGATGAACGTTTGCATTTTGAAGAGAGACTTGATCCAGACGAGGATACAATTTCGGATGAGTAAGTAATTTAGTTTTCATTAGTTGACATGCTATTTTATATAAACATGTACATATTTTACTAGGCAAGTTTTAGTTGTATTTAAATGCTGTTTTGGCTGAAGCAAGTATTTAAATTGTATGCTGTATGATATAAATATGTCATGTAATATGATATAAAAAATGATATGACTGTTTAGATAACGTTATCTAGTGTTTATGCTGCCTCATTATCATCAACAAAGCTTGTGCTTGCAAATATGTGTTCAGGTGTAAATGAGTAAAATGCACTTTAAATATGCCCATATTAGAAAAAAAGCATATTATAATGATTTCTGAAGGATCGTGTGACACTGAAGACTGCAGTAATATTGCTGAAAATTCAGCATTGATCACAAATAGCATTTTACAATATATTCAAATAGAAAACTGTTCTTTGAAATTGTAAAAATAGTTCACAATATCACTGTTTTTACTGTATTTTGGATCAAATAAATGCAGCCTTGGTGAGCAGAAGAGACTTCTTTTAAACGGTAGTGTAGGTCTAAAATTAAGTATAGTCTTTATGTAAACAAAATGTATAGTCAGATTACTTCTTTTAACTTAGAACTTGATTTTGATCATTAAGTCTCCTCACATTCTTTCTCTTTCTGTCACATTCCTCAGTGATAGGCCCACGAGAGGGGTCTTTGTCTCCTCAGGTGTGAATTACAATCAATATTCATGATAGTTCACACCTCCTCGCAAGTGTCTTACAAAAGTTAAATTACAATATTGTTTTGTATGAATGAGTGATCAGGATGGTTTTCACATATTTTTGTAGCAAAAACTCTAGGCTACAAGATCCAGTTCTCAAAAGTCGTGTGGGAAAATGTTAAGTATGTGTTATATGGTCTTATTGCAATGACTTTTTATTTTTTCAAAACCCATGCATAAAAGTTATTTTCTCAAAAATAAAAACATGTTCACACATGTTGCTCACATATTATTGTAGCCCAGTTTGTGTTGAATAGTGTTATCAGACTTTAGCCATTAATATGTTTTTAAGCAACTGAAAAAAGCACAAATGTCAAGGGCCCAAAAATTATCCAGGGCCCAAAACACCCTCAGACCCAAGAGGGTTAAAGGCTATTAACGATCAATAAATAAATAAATACAAACTGGATAAGCCCTTTGATATATTTTCTTGCCCAACTTTCCTTTCCTAAAAACCAGAAAGAAAACTGATCTCATCAAGCAATTCCATTGGGACTTTAACTAAATGTAGCTATTGACTCTATCTTGGAAACATTTCCAATTTGTCTTAAAGCTGCTATTGAGGCACATGTGATTTGTTTCTCTTAATATTTACCCGCTGTTATTGGCCTAAATAAGGGGAATGATGGTTATTTGTATATAGCCTTTGTTTCTCTATTTGATGAGACCACAAACAGCGTTCAAATGCATTACTAAGACCTGCAGTGAAAGGAATTGAATGGAGCTGGAGAGACTTGCAGCTGGGAAGTACACAATTACAATACTCCTTCCCCTGCAATCAAACGCAATTAGCTTTTCAATTTTGTGTTTTGTGTTGCTTTTGTGCTTTGAAATGTATTTCTTCAAGGCCTCCTAAATTGCCATCATGGTCCTTTAGTCGCTCTACAGATGCTTGGCTAGAATCTGTATACTAAAGTAATACCTCTACCTCATAGCAACTGTGATATATGATTACACAAACAGCAAGGACTATAACACTCTTGTGAGTCTGAATTGCAGGAATGTTGTGAAAAGATGCTATCTCATTTGTTTAATTTAGATTACATTCTATTTTAAGTATCTTGTACATAAATCTGAGCAGTTCACCAGAGGCAATACTATAACAGACTGCAATAACAGCTTCTAAGTTCTCAGTTTACGGCATTTCCCTATGAAATAAAGAAATAATTAAACAACAAAAAGCCATGACAAGCATGCATCTAAAGGCACATTTGACCTTTTCTTAAATTTTGCTGCATATTTAGATAATGAAATAAACAGTGTTTGTCTTTATAGACCTAGAATATTCTTCAAGCACCATGGATTACATTTGCTATTTTATATGACACTGTTGGCCATGTGTGAAGAAATGTCACATCAAATTACATAGTCCACTGTACATTTCTATTGAGAGGCTCATCTAAAGGAATGATGCATAATGTTTGTTTACTGCAGCTTATGCTTGGTTCAAATTCATGGCCCCCATTGTAATTTGATTGGGAAATTTAGCCAAAACTGAAGGTGGTGTTTTCATGGTTATCATAACTGAATTATTACATGAAGGAAATGTTAATTGGGTAGCCATTTTATATCATGAATACACAGTGTTACCTAAGCTTTTCTTTATACACTAGGTTTAAATACAATCAGTTAACAAATACTGATAATTTCTGTAAAGAATTCTGGCCCCAAGTACACAAAATCATGTTAACACCAATTTGTGACAGAAACACAGCTGTGAGTGCTACGAACACCATACAGTACAATTATTACAGTGTTATTACAATCTTGTAATGGTATACTTCTAAAACGGACAGTCCATCTGGTGAAACCAGGGGTTATGCATCTTTCTCAATAGTAATGGCTTATTAATCAACATTTGTAGGGTTCATACCTAACCTTTTAGTAATTACCCACTCTGCTACTATTCCAAATGTGCCTAGAGGTACTGCAGTGTTGGCTTCAATAAACAGGAAAACAGTAATTTATAGTCCTTTGCATGGGTCTAATCAGAACATCTTCTAAACCAAATTACAGCTGTTCCACCTAATTACTTTTTTCGTTTGCCTTTTTTGAAAGCTCCAAATCGCTGAATAAACTAATAACACAAGCAGGAAGAAATGTATCTTTCTTCAAGTAATGAGCATGAGTCATATTATCAACAGATGGTGGATTCCACCTTATAATATTGCAACTTGTGATTTCATTAAAATGGCTTAGGCTAGGCTTTATATTTTCAAGCAGTGCCCTAAAGCAATATGATCTCAAAATCATTTCTAATCTCACTTGAATATGTTTCAGTTGATGTTTATTGTTGTAGAAAAATCTTTAGCAGACTTACCATGAGCCTCAATTAGAAATATACATTTTTGTTATTTTACTTTGAAATGCAAAGGAGTAGGCCAAAAGCTAAACATAGTTGGCTTTCACTAGACAGAAGGCATGTCCAGAAAAGTGATGTGAAGTGAAAATTTTCACATTACTTTCTTTCTTTTTTCTAGTACCTGGTTGATAAGGGCACAAGGTCAGTAATGTTGATTTTATGTGTTTATATTTAGCATATCTTTGTATTTATGTGAATTACTTTGTTTTATGTACAATTTTATGTTTTTATGATTAGATGTTAGGTTAAATGTGTAATTTTGTTGTAAAATAGACACTTGTGTTTTCTCTGGTTTGTTTAAATCAGTTTTCCCCTCCAAATACCCATACTATTTTATTTGCTTGTTTTAGCTTTTACATGTGTTGTGGAGAATACGCGAAAGGATTAATAGGAAGACAATCACAAACATCATTGAAAGAGAGCAAATGTGTTTTATTCAATTGTGCTGCTACACCTCGTTGGTTTAAATCAGGGCAGAAAGCAGTGTCAGGAAATTATAGTTATCCAAGTGGACTTGAGGTAGCACTGCATACAGCCATTTGAAATGAAATATGGCTTGAACGTGCAATGTAGATCACGCTGCATGCCACTTGATTCTCCAGACCACAACACAACTAAAGTGCACCGTGAAGAGGGCTTAAATAAAAATCATGTGAGTGACGATTTCACTATAAACAATGGTTACATTCCAGGGGCGTAGCCAGTAATGGGCCAGGGCGGCACTGGCCCGCCCACATTACTCACTGGCCCGCCCAGACAATTTTGATAAAAATACATTTTTTGTTTATTTTTATTATTCAAATGCATTTAAGAAAATATATTAATATAAACCTGATTTATTGTTGACTGGTGTGTGTGTGTTTAATTTGTTTTCCGAATAAAATGGAACTGTTGAAAAGCCTCCCTCCGGAACGTTATTGGTTGCTATGGTTGCTAAGGGGTTCTGACAGAAAAAAACTCTCTGAGCGGCGCCGGCGGGCTCTGGCTAGCTGCTTTTTTTTGCAAATTTATGAACATCGCCATTTGCCACTATAATGGCTAAACAAATTTCTTTAATGTGCTATTTTAAAAAAGCAAGAGTAGAGGAAGACGACACGCCACTGCCTTCATCTACCGAGTCCACCCAGCCCAGTTCTTCAGACTCGTTAACCCACAAGAAGGCTAGTCAGGTGCTGGTGGCGGCCGCTTGCTCCCAGGCGGCACTGCCAGTGCTCTCTCCCGGTCAGCCTGACGCGGGTTTACCCGCTGATCTAAGTGCGATTGATCGAACCACCTTCACAACCCAATTTGAAGGTATTTCCCTGCACTGTCAAGAATGGAAAATCAAGGAGCTTCTCATCAAAGTGGTATGGACAGTTTTCTTGGTTGGAGTACAGTGTAATTAAGGACGCGATTTTCTGTAAAATGTGCAGACATTTTCCCAGCGGGGCTGACAGCCCATTTGCGAGAGAGGGGTTTGTGGACTGGAAGCACCTACGACAGGCATGTGAAAAACACCAGCTGAGCAAGCCCCACTCCGTTTCACTGGATAAGTTTCAAGGCTACAGGACCAACCAAACTGCAGGCCGGGGAAATGTGTTAAATCAAATGAACCGTGATGCCGTGGACTATTCATTTATTGAAAGGAATCGGGACCATCTAAAAGTCGTTTTAGACATTGTGCTGTTTTGTGCCAAGCAGGACATCCCCCTACGTGGACACAGGGAAAATGAAGATGCTCTCAATAAAGGAAACTTTATAGAACTGTTCAAATTCATGTGCAAATATGATCCACAGATCCAAAATCGTCTAGAGCAGCTGCCCAGAAACGGAACTTTGATGAGCCCAGATATACAAAATGAGCTGCTGGAGTCCATAGCCTCCTTGCTGTTGCGTAAAATCAAAGCAGAAGTCTGTGAAACACCGGGCACCTATTATGCTCTTATGGCAGATGAATATAAGGATGAGTCAAAGCGTGAACTGGTGGCTGTTTGTGTGAGATATGTCTATAGATTAGTCTATACTGGTTTGTCCAGCCTTTATTGAGCTCTGTTGATTTAACATGATGATTTAAGAACATGAAATAAAGGTGTAACTGTTTTAATAGGCTAATAATAAAAAAATATATATTTTCTACAGTTTAAGGTTTAATTATTATTTAATTCATTTTTTTTTTCTAGGAAAAACTATAGGCCCACTCACTTTTTCACTGGCCCACCCAAAATACAATTTCTGCCTACGCCACTGTTACATTCACTGCAAACAATGTACAACATGACAAAAACCACCATGAACATCCGTCACATTAGAGGCCTGCGCATCAATGTTTTTTCCATATTGCTCCTGCAGTTTCAATCCCGCATTTTACTACATGTTTACCCGCTCGCTGCCCGCTGTTATTTTCTTCCAGATCATTCCCATTCCCTCAACCCTGCATTTGTTTTCCACATAGGGCAAAAGCCATACAAATACTGTAGACGACAACTGTACATAAAAACTTTTTATTTTTCTGTTATTGCTATTATGAGCTGACCATGATGCCCATCGGACTTGCCTGAGGTTGGTTTCTTAACACTAAATTTATATTTGTTTTATTTAGATGCTAAATAAAATAAAGAAATAAAAAAAAATCATTGGAGATCAGGAAAACAGTTTTAATAAAAAATTAAGTTGTTTTTAAAGCAGTGTTTAATTATATAATCAAATTACCTTTGGCAGTCCCAGTATATTACTAAATTGAGTAGCTTACATGAAACCGAATGCACATTCACATTGTCCATTGCACATTCTTTATGTGTTGGCCCTTGATAAGATTAAGAAATATCTTCTTTATTGTCTCAAAATAAAACAATAACCTACAACTCCAAAACGCCACAGAACTGCACAGAACTACCATTTGTTCAGTGATGCACTGTCTGTGTTTTGCAGTATTTATTACAATGAATCAGTTAGGTATGTAACATTCGTCTATTACAAATGTATGAAAATGTACATATCTTATTATTATAAGTATTATTAATAATATCAGGGATGTTGAGTTATGCTTCATGCCACCCTTGAATGAGTCTGTACCCCACATGGGCCACCCCAGTCAAATAATAATGGACATGCCACTGTCAATAGATAATTTAGGTTAGCTGGCAGTTTCTCTATATTCATGACATTTAAACAAGCCCAAGTAAAAGGAGATGACACCCTTGATTATATACATGTACTGTTAATACTTTGCATGACCAGCACATTTTAGCAAAACAAGATGACCCTCTTGAATTAGAATCGCTATTAGGCAAATGTAATTGACTAATAGCTTCCAGTGGGACATATTTTGGTCTTCCTGCCGAAAGCACTTGGCAGCCCAGAAAGTCAAATTCTCCATTGAGCCAATTTAAAATTTTTGGAGATTTTTTTGTCTGACTGGAGACATTTTGTATTAAGTATAATCATGGTTAGCCAACTAAAACATTAACCTCATCAACATCAACTTTAAAAAATACTCCCAGCAGCCACTGACAAAAAAGAAGATCCTGTGTCTGACAAACATGACACTTCAGTAGAGCAGAAAACCACTTCTAACAACAACAACAACAACAACAACAACAACAACAAAAAAAAACACTGCAAAATAATAAATGTTGCTTCAAACTGAAAATCAAACTTTTTAAGATACACAGTAGCCAATTACATGCATAGAAAAACACATAATCAACAAATAATACAGTTTTCGTCAGAAATCAATTTGGAATTGCAACTGTGGACGTCATTAAGATGTGAATCAAGTTCATAATGCTAAAACCGGCCAAATAAATGTCCTTTGTATCAGTATATTGACACCCAACACGATCACAAAATCAAAGTGCTGCTCCTGTATGCTCATTTACCCTAAAACTCACCCAATTACGCTGAATTACTGACAAGTGCTATCCCCCAGCAGACATTTTTGCATTGATTCAAACGTGTTTACCTTTCCCTCTGGTGGTACACTGTACAAGCAACCTCTGAGACATGGGCTCTGGTTCTACGGAAATCAGTAAATAATCATGTTCACATTATCAATGGTGAGCACATTCAATATTTACTCCACTGATGTTTACATATACGCAGGTATCTTGCCCAAGTGGAACAAACCTCCCATTGTGAGGGACCCCTGTAAAATGCTTGCTTATCTGATTATATCTATGCTTAGGGTCTAATTCTGAGATTCTTCATAATTCAAAAAGAAACAAAAACACAGTAATTAGCATCACTGATTAGTGACAGTTGTGAACAATTTCACAGAGGGCGAGTCTGACTTTCATCAGGAGAACAGTCTTATTACTTAGGAGGACTCACTCTAGGGAACCTTTAATAAAGCAGGTGCCCGCAGTGAATGCTCAGAGGCCGTCTTTTAGGTGTTACTTTGTTGTTTTGAAATAATTAGCACTGTTAGCTGTATCCCCAATATAGTGGAGACGAGACCAGCATAATTGGCCTGCTCTGATCTCACTCTGCAAGCGATCTCTATGGGCTGTGCAGCACACTGCAGTGCACTTGACTTTATTAAGTAGAATGTTGAAGTTTTTATATATTACGAGTGGATTTTCTTTAGGATCTTTGAATTTAGCCTATTACAAGTGAGAGAAGGCTTTACATACTTTCAAGCCCTCTCTTTAGTTTTCCCTTTATAATGCTGCTGAGATGTTTTCTTTTAATCTTTCTGAACCTTCTGAACTTTTATTTAAAAAGTGTAATTTTTCTAGTCCACAAAATTTTTTTGTTCACTGATACTTGATAACTGGGACAAAACAGATACAAAAATATAAAAGCAGGGAAAATTAAATAATGATATATAAAAACTGTGTTATTTTATAAAAAATATTCACATAGGTTCAGTGTGCAACTTTCCTTTTTCTCACAAAATATGTTTTTTCTTGCCTTTCACACATGTGTATGTCAACACTGTCAGTTTGAAAATTATGTACTGTCATGTCCATTTTTTTTTATTTTATTTTTTTTTATAAATGTTGCA
Organism: Xyrauchen texanus; assembly: GCF_025860055.1. Lineage (NCBI taxonomy): Eukaryota > Metazoa > Chordata > Actinopteri > Cypriniformes > Catostomidae > Xyrauchen > Xyrauchen texanus. Next base: position 12,311,176 of record NC_068296.1, on the reverse strand, counting down.
CAGCATTAAACTTAAATTGAGATTGCACTGAAAAATAATGTTAACTTTAAAGGGATAGTTCACCCAAAAATGAAAATTCTCTCATTTACTCACCCTCATTCCTTCCCAGGTGTATGACTTTCCTTCTTCTGCTGAACACAAATGAAGAGTTTTAGAAGAGTAAGCCAGATCTGTAGGTCCATATTATGCAAGAGAATGGTGGCCAGAGTTGGGTAGGAGAGTGAGAAGAGGTGCTTAATAAGTGCTTAATTAATAAGCCCCGTTTTGACAGCGATGAGTGAAGCACACCTGTTGTGAATAATACTTCATTACCACTGTCTTTAAAACGCAGAACGCACCTCTTCTCGGGGAGCCGGCTTCAAATCTCCATGTGTGCACATACTGGCATCCTTGCATGCCCAGGACCAGAGCTGGGAGTGTTCGGATGAGGGCAGTCATCCGAACAGCCTCTCCTGCAGAAAGGAAAGCACTGACCTGACTGCGCATCTCTGGAGGTCTTCGCCTCGGAAAGAACACCAACTCGTTTTTTCTAAATGCAACCATTTATGTCTTCCGCATCCCATCCAAGGGCCAGACATGGAGGTTCCAGAGGTCTGGGTGTGTGTACTAGATGGTGCCCTGTCCCTGAGAAAGAAGGTCCTTCCTCAAGGGAATTCACCAGGGAGGGGCTGTTGCAAGGTGCATGAGGTCCGAGAACTAGGTCTGGGTGGGCCAGTACGGCGCCACAAGGATTACCTGTTCCTTGTCCTCCCTGACCTTGCACAATGGCGCAAGTATGCAAGGGAATGCATACTTGCGCAGCCCCAGGGGCCAGCCAAATCAACTCCAAATTAACTCAACTGCCAAATCAACTCCAAATTAGCTGGACCACTTGGAGGTGGAGTCTCCACTCTCCCATGAGCATCACCTGCTGCGACACCTGTGGCGTTGAAGTTGCCCAGAATGTGAGTGGCCTGGAGCGACCTCAGTCCAGAGGAGGATATGGCGGGTAAGTTGCGATATGAGCTTAAGCCGTCTTGGTGGTTTATATACGCTACTGTCGCTGGGTTGTCCATCCGGACTAACAGGTGCCTGCCCTGGATCACCAGCAAAAGTCTCTGCAGGGCGAGCAGTACTGCCAGCAACTCGAGGCAGTTGATATGCCAACACATTTGCGGTCCTGTCCAAGAACCGGTAGCTGTGTGCCCATTGGATATGGTGTTCCAGCCTAGCTTGGAAGCATCTGTCATAACCACGACGTGCCTGGACACTTGCTGTTAGGGAATCTCTGCTCACAGAAATTCAAGGTCTGTCCAACGGTGGAGCAAGTGGAAGGAGATCAGCGTGATGGCCATGCGATGTGTGCCTCAGCACTATGCCCATCTCAGTACTCGAGTCTGAAGCCAGTGCTAAAGCGGTCTCATATGCATAATACGAGTGGCATGACTGCCGGCGAGGATATGCCCCAGGAGCCTCTGACCGGGGCCCTGCTTCATGAAGAAGCAAGGTGACAGGGACAAGCCGAGGGGGAGGCCCTTGTTCTGATATGCCCAGGCCTCGAAAGCAAGCAATAGGAAGGGTCTGTGTCAAGGTAGGACTGAGAACCATCCTTCAGGTCTACCACCGTGAACCAATCTTGATGCCGGACGCAAGCTAGAATGCGTTTCTGCATCAGCATCTTGAACGGGAGTCTGTGTAAGGCCCGGATCAGGACTCGTAGGTCCAAGATTGGCCGCAACCCACCAACTTTCATTGGCACGATGAAGTTCTTCACCACAGAGAACTGCTGGGCAATGTCCTCGACGGTGTCGCCGAATAGGCATATCTGGCAGATGGGCACGTTCAGTAAACTAATCTTGTCGGCGACCCTCATAAAACTCAGTGTACTTGCAGGAGGGGCATGGCATGCAGGGTGGAGGTTGCCTGTCCAGCAGCACTGTAGGCTTTGGCTGCTAGAGACAATGTAGTCCTACAAGCCCTGGAGGGGAGTGCCGGACAATTCCGCCAGGTGGCAGCATTTTGCGGGCACAGGTGCGGCCGTGAGTGGCGCCCTGAACCCAAGAACCAATCGTCAAGCCGCCGGGCTCAGGGATGGGTGGAGAGTTCCACTGCAGCCCGACACTCACAGCAGCCTCGGCAAGCATGGTGGTCATCTCCGCATTGGCCTCAGTCTGGGCGGGCACACCAGAAAGTGGCAGCCCAGTCGAGTACCCATAGGTAGATGGTCCGGCATGGTGGGCAGCTGGAGTGGCTATCCCCCGGAAGAAGGACCGCAAAGTTGCCATGTTCATGTTTTCACAATGAGAACATGAACCATCCATGAACGATGCCTCAATGTGATAAGGGCCCAGAGACGTGAGGCAGCGATCGTGGCCGTCGGAGGTGGAGAGATAATAACCGCACCCAGGAATTGCAAAGAGACGGAAAGCATCTTTAAAAAGACTCAATGTGAGCTCAATGTGAGACTGTCAATGTGTGCTCTTTTTGAAGTAAATCTACTCTTTGTTCAGAATATATACTCTTTTAGCACTGTCAAAGCACCCAGGGGCGTACTCTGCACTTATAGCGTAGAGGGAGAGACAGCTAAAATGCGGCATATGTCCAACAGCATGTGCTTCTTAAAGAAGTGAATGGACCGGCAGTGGAATTCAGCTCTCTGCGAATCAACCGCTCGACTCAGAAGAAAAAATCTGAAATGAGTGGTTGTGAGTCAGCTTCTTATATACACATGTGTCCGGGGCAGTGGCATGCTAATTCCATTCTCCATTTCTCATTAGCCTTTTCTCAAAGATCAGTGGTGTTTGGGGCTCCCAAGAGTGACCCCTAGTGTCACTAAATTGACACAACATTGAATGAGTGACAGATAGGGAAATATTCTGCCCTGCAAAAGCAAAAGACCTTAACTCACTAGAGTGTGAAACTGAGAAAAATGACTTTAAAGTTTCTGTTTTGTCCAGAGAAAAGTATTATAGGTAGGACTCCCATAATTTCACAACTAGTTGCTATACTGAAGAAATGTTTGTATGCAAAAAATCTTGAGCTCAAAATTGACCTTTTGACCCTTGTTTGGCAGTTAATGTACTCTGCCTTTGTATCATGTGCCAAAAATCAGGAGTCATGCAAAGGCAAAAGGCCTTAACTGACATACAGTATAATCAATATTTACTTGCTGTTCACCATACTTGCATCCATTATAAGAACACCTAACCAAGGTCTAGTCATCATGGTATTTGTTTTAAATTATATAGAAGACCTTTGTTTGTTCCTATTTAGTGCTATAATGAGCAGGATAGTGCGGCAACACTAACACAGTTAAACAGTATAACAGATAAGTTACTTTGCAGTACAGTATGCACAGTATGAATAAATACAATAAATATTTTCACAATAAAGATAATTTAATTATAATTGAATACAAAGGTATATGTATTTAAATGCAAGATATAGAGTAATAATTAATTAAACATTGGACCAATACATTAGAGATTAGAGACTGCTCATTCCAAGTTTTTTACTACGCCCAAATAAAATCTTACTGAAAGCAAATTTTTTGAGATATCAACCTAAAATTTGGAACACAACTTGTCCATAGGTATATATATGACAAAGCATTCTTGAAATACAACCATTAAGTTTGGATAGTGATTTTCATGTCTATGCGAAAAAAGGGGGAGGGGTGACAGTTAAAGGGTTAAGGGTTAAGGGCCATCAAACTGCTCAAGATGCTCAGTCAACGAACTCGACTTGGATTACTACTTTTTAATTCTGAGATAATATAGACAGAGTATACCGAAAAAAAGTTGGAATGACTTTTACTATTTAGGTTAGCCTACTTAGTAAGGATGTTAGCGATAACTAGCTGTAAAATCTGACGTGAACACCTGCAAGAAGGAAATATGGCTCAAACACGTATGGATTGTTGTGGATACAGCAGATGACGTGCATTGCTATGGATTATATCTTCTATGGATTATATCGGAATTGCATGGAAAGGTAGGATGCCTCTGTATTTAATATTTGGTTTTCAGCATCTGATGTGAGGCGAGTGTCAGCGTCAACGTTAGCGCTAATTTACGTGACACAGATTACATTTAGCTAGCTCCGGACTGTCACTGACATTGACAGATCTGAACCATCACCCTATCACATCGCTATCACAGAGTAATAATACAAACAAGCAGTCGGCAGTCTACACTTTATTTCAAAGATGTGTCGTGTGTATGTTACGCGGTTTGGTGACAATAAAAGAGCGGTAATCTTTGACAGTATGACAAAGCCAGAGTACAGAAACATCACAGCAGCACCGTAACATCTCTCTTGATGCCAGGCGAAACAAAGTCAGAACTCAACTTCAGCGTGCAGGAAACAAAGGCTAAGAGCCGTAACAACTGAACACGGTGTTCTGCTGTGGTTTCTCGTATGGTTTTGGATGTTACGGTTGTCATAGCCCTTTAATTTCTTGTTAAAACAATCAAATTGACTCACGATATTTATTCACATGATAAAGGAGGTCTTGAATACCCCAAAAATGACATAACTCATTTTTGACCAAACATGATGTTATGGCATTTTGCCTTTTGTAGGGCAGTATTGTTCTATGGAGTAAAACAATTAATATAGGATTGGAATGATATGGGGGGTGAGTGAATGATGACTAAAATTTTAATTTGTGGGTGAAAAATTCCTTCAAACTTTCTCATAATTTACCAGATGTCACTTTTTGGAAGTTAGATGATCTATGCCTTTTCTCTCAGCAGAAATTCCCCACAGTCTAGATCGTCTTTGTCTAAAAAATTAGACATTTGAGCGTAATATTCAGATGGTTCTGTGTCACACCGTGGAACAGAGAATTAAAGAGCTATATGGCAAGCTGTTTCTGTTGTCTCCAGCTGCGAGCTAGCTACTCTAAGATGAAAGTGGAGTCTTCTGTCAGAAATATTTAGTGCTGAGCTTGACTAGGTGTAAGACATGCATGCCTTCTCTAAATTTCACAGGAGCTTGATGATAGTGTGAAAGCAATATATAATATTTTTCGTGACAATGTGCATCGAATGAAGGTAGATTTATAGCCGTCACCCATACAAAGCCTTTCTTGCCAGTAGTATGAGTAAGTAGGATCAAAGTTTTGTTTGAGCCATTTGTTTGTTCCAACACACGGCTGGAACAATAACCTTGAAGTAAAAAACTCAGAGCCAGATTTTGTTAGCAGAACATGCAAAACATGAACTGCAGAAAATCTTGTAGACAAGGATGGTGTGAGGTATCAGGGTATAATGACTGGTAACACTGCAAATATTGCTTCCTTTACAAAAAAAAAAGCAGTAATTTTTAGCTTGTCCTTTTTTTTTGTGGGTGAACTATTCCTGTAATGATCCTTTATACTAGTGTGGAGTTCAAGTCCACCTTAGTCGAGTCAAAGTCGAGTCTGAGTCTTTAAACAATCAAGTCTGAGTTGAGTCTGAGTCCAAATGTGGCCGAGTCAGACTCAAGTACGAGTTCATAACAGGCTTAGTCCGAGTCAAGTCCGAGTCTGAATGAATCTATTCAGGAATCTGAATTAAAATTGTAACTGTAAATTCAACATCAATGTGTTAAGATTTTTGTAAACAAATAAGAAAAACAGTTTGTCAATGTAAATATAACAAAATAAAACTCTGTTTCCTTTCATATACACTCACCTAAAGGATTATTAGGAACACCATACTTATACTGTGGTTGACCCACTTTCGCCTTCAGAACTGCCTTAATTCTACGTGGCATTGATTCAACAAGGTGCTGAAAGCATTCTTTAGAAATGTTGGCCCATATTGATAGGATAGCATCTTGCAGTTGATGGAGATTTGTGGGATGCACATCCAGGGCACGAAGCTCCCGTTCCACCACATCCCAAAGATGCTCTATTGGGTTGAGATCTGGTGACTGTGGGGGCCATTTTAGTACAGTGAACTCATTGTCATGTTCAAGAAACCAATTTGAAATGACTCGAGCTTTGTGACATGGTGCATTATCCTGCTGGAAGTAGCCATCAGAGGATGGGTACATGGTGGCCATAAAGGGATGGACATGGTCAGAAACAATGCTCAGGTAGGCCGTGGCATTTAAACGATGCCCAGTTGGCACTAAGGGGCCTAAAGTGTGCCAAGAAAACATCCCCCACACCATTACACCACCACCACCAGCCTGCACAGTGGTAACAAGGCATGATGGATCCATGTTCTCATTCTGTTTACGCCACATTCTGACTCTACCATCTGAATGTCTCAACAGAAATCGAGACTCATCAGACCAGGCAACATTTTTCCAGTCTTCAACTGTCCAATTTTGGTGAGCTCTTGCAAATTGTAGCCTCTTTTTCCTATTTGTAGTGGAGATGAGTGGTACCCGGTGGGGTCTTCTGCTGTTGTAGCCCATCCGCCTCAAGGTTGTGCGTGTTGTGGCTTCACAAATGCTTTGCTGCATACCTCGGTTGTAACGAGTGGTTATTTCAGGCAAAGTTGCTCTTCTATCAGCTTGAATCAGTCGGCCCATTCTCCTCTGACCTCTAGCATCAACAAGGCATTTTCGCCCACAGGACTGCTGCATACTGGATGTTTTTCCTTTTCACACCATTCTTTGTAAACCCTAGAAATGGTTCTGCGTGAAAATCCCAGTAACTGAGCAGATTGTGAAATACTCAGACCGGCCCGTCTGGCACCAACAACCATGCCACGCTCAAAATTGCTTAAATCACCTTTCTTTCCCATTCTGACATTCAGTTTGGAGTTCAGGAGATTGTCTTGACCAGGACCACACCCCTAAATGCATTGAAGCAACTGCCATGTGATTGGTTGATTAGATAATTGCATTAATGAGAAATTGAACAGGTGTTCCTAATAATCCTTTAGGTGAGTGTATATATTTTATGATTAGTATCCTGCAGAAAATCTTCAAAGTTGTTTCAGAAAGAAAGCATATGCTTTAGGTGTATGAAGACAAAACTGTCCTTCAACAGGATTCTTATTGGGTTCTGTTGACATTTCAATTATTTGTTGCTTTTCCCCCTGCACTCAAACACAGAATAAAGAAAGTGAAAGCTGCATTAGTCATTACAACCAAGGTTATGTTTCAAATTTTTATTTAGTTTTTAGTTCTACTTCATTTTCAATATTTCAATTCAATTGAATTTTTTTATTTAAAATGATCCCTATCTAAAGAAATAATAGTATATACTGAGATTTCTTGTTTCTCTATCTGCCAACTGATTTGGGAAAATACAGTACATACAAATAAGTCAACACATAGTAATTAGCAGTCACTGAGATGTTACGTCTCACAATTTGACGGCAAATGCTACATCCATAAACACTGGAAAATCCCACTGATAATATTAGGGCCATGTCATCACAGACATAATTTTATATTGAGGGAAACTGCACAGTGCAGGGCAGTTCAGTGTGATGCTCATGTACATAAATCCCTTATGCGTCTGTGTACATCTCGCAGCAGCTGTCGCAGAAGATAACTGTTTTTTACAATAATTGATATTTGCTTGAGCGGCAGCAGCAGTCAGTCTGAAATCTTGAAATACCAACCAAAAAAAATTCCATTCAGCTTCAACTGCAAAAACATGGAAAACCAAAAAAAAATTGTCATACATTTAACAGAATTTTCCTTAAAAAGTGTCAGAGATGTAGGCTTAAAAAAAGACGTGCTTAAATTACCTGGTGGTTTACAATAAAAATGTAAACCACCAGGTAAACCACCAGGCATAACAAACTAAATTCATCTTGTAACATGAAGTTTAGCTTCATACACAAACTCTGTCACCAAATAATACATTTATTTTATGGTCTATAATTAAATTATAAACAAAACATTTCACTGCACAAAATATCCTAATACTTTAATGTGCATGGTGGAATGTTGCGAATGGTGGAAAAAATGCTGTAAAATAATGTATTTTAAACAGCTCATTGTGGCAGGGCGGAGGGCGGGGCCGGGTCATGATCATACACACCCCGGTCCCTTATCAGGCAAATTTAGCCTCCGAGAGGGATAAAGGCCGATGACAGACGGCGGTGCGACGAGAGAGAGATTGTTTACGGACATGTGTGTTTGTGTCTTCTGTTTTAGTTTATTATTAAACTATTATTTATATTGTCAAGCTGATTCTCGCCTCCTCTTTTCCATTGATCCCTTTACACTCATAAATGCTTTGAAAATAGTCAATCAATAATAAACAGGTGCTGTTTATCTGTTTGGAGTTGCTGTCTATTTTAGCAATAATTCTTTTTTCCCCAGACTATTTAAAAAGTTACACAGTTAATTCATAAAACTATTATGGACCAGTTCAAGCTGACAAAACTGCATGGACCACAAGAGACTACAGAAGCCTACATGTTTAGATACATTACGCCTAAAAAAATTCATACAATTTTTATGTATTTTTATTTTGATATGCTGTTTTTAGTAAACTGTGAGAGACATGATGTGAGTGACTTCAATCAATGAAGTTCTTGATTTTAAGTTCCCCGTCTGTCGCTCACTTCGACGTTGTGTCGAAGAAGCGACACTAGGGGTCTCTCTTGAGCACCGAATATAACTCTGATCTATGAAAAAAGGCCAATGAGAAGTTGGCAGACAGAATTTGCATGTCCCGCCCCCAGACATACGGTATAAAGGCGGGGAAATACGTCTGTTTCATTCATACATTTTCTTCGGAGCTGATGGTCGTGTATGCAGCGAACTGCGAGTCACACACACCTGTTCCTCTTACCTCTGGTGATCTGCTGTTGGATCTACGGCGCACTTCAGTGGCTTTCTCCTTCTCTGCACAGCAGTGCAGTTTGCCCCTGGGCGCTACGACAGCGCAAACTAAAAAGAGTTTATAAGAGAGTATTTTCCTCTAAAAGAGCAATACACAGCGGCGTTGAACGTCCTTTTTAGGACACGTCTTTATAAAGATTCCTTTGTAGGGCTCATGGTTTAGGAGCGGGTTTGGTTATTAGCAATAATTAATAATTATCATAGATAATTATTAATTATTAAAATCAATAGAACATTAATTAGAATAAATGTTTGCTTTCTATCCTTTAAATCAACAATCATCAAATTTAATAGAATATGAATTATTATCAAAGATAACAATCAATTATTAAAATTAATTAAACATTGATTAAACTTAACACTAGCTTATTGATCCTTCCAAATCAACAATCATCAAAGATAATGGTCAATTATCAAAATCAATAGAATATTAATTAGGATTAATGTTGATGGGGCACCACACTGGAATCAGGGACTAATAACCAGACAGTATAACAGTCTCAATATTAGATTGTTCTCCATAGATGTCCATAGATCATCAAGATTAAAAAGGAAACGAAGGTTTGAATTCGAGCACTGGCATCCCCTGCCAGCCTTTGATATACGTGTATGCAAAACAAACCAAAACACTACTCTTTTAATTATAACAAAGTTTATTTAAAATATAATATCAATTAATAATCAATACAATGCAGTCAATAAACTTCTGACATTCAACTACAAACTAAACAGTGACCTGATTATTTATGGTAACCAAAATAAGCCTATAACACATGCAAGGACGTTTGTGTGTGTGAGGACTGACGCGCATGAAATGGCGGACGTGACTCTCGTTGATTTTCGGCCAGAGAGTATAGACGCGATTGTGGGCGGAGAGAAGCCGGTTAATGGCGTCTGCCAGTTTACAGCGTGTCTCCGCTTGCACGATAACCTGGGGACAAAAGCTGAGCTTTATCAGCTTTATCAAAGTTATCTACTAGCAAATATTTGTGAGGGGTCGCGCACGCACGCATGTGTGTGTGTTGTTAGTACGACAGAGAGAGAGAGAATAAAGTGGTGGCGCTGAAGAAGGTTTCGTGATCGTGGGAGAGAAGGCAACTTTTAGTTTATCATTCAGAGACGCAGTGAACAGCTCATAACCCGTCCTGCAACCTCTGGTCCTTTAATGGATAAACACAGTTTGCCGGTCTCATCCGCGATGGCGTAAATACACAATAGTCCAACGTGGTTGGATTACAACACAGCAAACTCTAATTTGTGATAACAGTATGTTACATTAATACCTTGAGTATTATTAGCAACAATGAGCGGACTCGACGGTCCGTAAACTGTACAAACAATAAACTTGCTCCACAAGAATAACATCTAAATATCCCATCTCTGCCCAGATGTTAACCTCTTACTTGGATCGCGTGGGGACACATGTAGAACGTGTGTTCATCCGTCGTTCGACTCCGACTCGGTTCCTCGAGGCTCGGGTGATGACGGGAGGTCGTTTCCTCACTCTGTCGGCAGGCGGCTGCTAACGACGCGATGACGGGAGGTCGTTTCCTCACTCTGTCGGCAGGTGGCTGCTAATTCTCGGCAGGCTGGCGGAGACTATTTTGACTGCACGCAGAGCTTTAGACATTCTGAGCAGCTCTTTGTCTGCTTTGGTGGACAGCAGAAAGGGAACGCTGTCTCCAAACAGAGGCTCTCTCTCTGGGTGGTGGACGCTATTTCATTGGCCTATCGCACCCAGGCCGTGCCCCCAGGCCGTGCCCCCCCCTTGCGGGTCTGAGCACACTCAACAAGGAGTATTGTGTCCTCATGGGCACTGGCCAGAGGCACCTCCCTGGCAGACATATGCAGAGCAGCGGGTTTGGCAACACCTAATACTGTTGCGAGATTTTACAATCTCAGGGTAGAGTCAGTTTCGTCCCGTGTTTTCTCAGGTCTGAGCCAGTAGAACTCGGTAACACACTGACGGACTGACCGGGTGGATTGCTTGCACCTAGCGCTCTTTCCCTCGGTTGAGGTAAAACCGTGCGCTTTTTCTCCCAGGTGATCCCACTCACTCGGCTCCCTGGATGACTCCTCCCTAGCCCAACGGGTCCGCAATTCATCGGAGGAATTCGCCAACCCAATCCACTGCGGGTACTCACATCTACCCTGTACTGGAATAGGTGCTCCACAGGTCAGGGCTCCTACGTGGATTTCCCCCCTGTGGGTATTTTCCGCGGTACGATCCCCTTACGAGTGGACCCGCGTCTCCCTTGGACAGTTCCCACTGACCCCGGTCGCCATGTCTGTAGAAACTCCTCCCTCCTAAGAGGCGGGATCTACCACCGCGCCACTTCCCACATGTGACCTAAAAGCCCATGTGGTGTATGTCATCACTCTTACCTCCCACTGTCTGGGCAGGTGTGGTCTCCGCAGGGTCTTTCCCCCCTGAAAGAATAGGAAACTGAGTAAGACCTCCTTCCTCGATGCATGTAAGTGCCACAGCCGTTGACTCTATGTGAGAAACATAGAGAGAAAAGAGGCCCGGCTAGGCTCGGCCCCTTCCCAGTTTGGCAAGCGTCGCCTTGTTCCCCTGTATTTTCCAAAAATACAGCTGGTCGTATTGTCATGTCAAGTACCTGCCCGCTCCTGTGTCAGCAGTACAAGTAACCGGCTCAGCGCATAGCATGATTTAAATTGGACCCCTAGTGTCGCTTCAACAACACAACGTCGAAGTGAGCAACAGACAGGGAACGTCTAGGTTACGGATATAACCTCCATTCCCTGATGGAGGGAACAAGACGTTGTGTCCTCCTGAGCCACTGTTGTGGCCTGACCATTTCCGGCTCCTCCGAAAAATCCTGAATGAAACAGACGTATTTCCATGCCTTATACTCGTATGTCCGGGGGCGGGACATGCAAATTCTGTCTACCAACTTCTCATTGGCCTTTTTCCATAGATCAGAGGTATATTCGGCACTCAAGAGAGACCCCTAGTGTCGCTTCTTCGACACAAGGTCTCATTCCCTCCATCAGGTAATGGAGGTTACATCCGTAACCTAGATGTTTTTAACCATGATGAAACCACAATCCAAGCACCATCTTGGCTGCACAAATGCCACACACAATTTAACCAGTTGTCAGGTCCTGTATTGTGTGAAACTACCTTGTTTTGTTTCTACTACATTGCATGCATACCCGTCTTTATATTTTTATCTTGCCAGCCACCTCGATAGTCGGTGTTATACTGTAGTCTCTGTAGTAACATTCAAATGTATTGCTTGACTGATGAGTGTGCTTGTGCACGTGCATATGGGATTACGTATTTAAAATACAAAATATAATTAACTGTATTCCACTACAGTAACAATTTAAATCACTGGTATTTAGAATACAGTTACATTTCGAAAAGTATTTTGATTACTGAAGAGATTACTTTGCATTTTATTGTCATTTGTTAATATTTAGTCCTTTCAGATGGAAAAATTTATACATATAAATTATCTGATCCAATGTGCATTTGAACAGCTGTAAACACTTTATTATGATGTGTTACATTCATACGAGCAGACAGAGAAGTAAGTTTGGAGTAAGTTTGGAGCAGAAGAAATAGAAAAAAAACATGTGTAAATTTTCAGCTTTATGCTAATCTAATATGCTATTTCTAGCCATTTAACATGCACATGTTACCAGGCACAATAATTTTTTATATCAAGAAATTAATGTGGGATCATAATTTCTTTTTTCTAGTAAGACCTTTGATATTAGGACAAAAATCTTATTCTTGATAATAATTTTTGTATTGTATTCCTGTAAAAAATATCTAAATATCCTTAAAACAAGGTCAATTTGATTTGTCTTGTTTTAGAAACAACACTGCATAAGATATTTAGGTTTATCAGAGAATGTATTTTTAACATGTGTATTTTGTCTTTCTGTACTGGCAGAGGTTTTATTGTCAAAACAAGTGAAAAAATCTACGACTGCTGAAGAAGTAATCCAAAGTATTTACAATATGTTACTGAAGTTGAGTAATATAACAGAATATGTTACAAATTAAAAGTAACCCTTCCAACCCTGCATGTATTTGTTTAAACGCAGTGAAACAACTCTGGCTACGTCTACAACTTCAGGGGCAAATACAGATCCATACAGACTTGTGCAGATCCATACAGACCTTTATTTCTGTTTTGTTCTTTATTTGTCATTTTTTTCATTGCATCACAAATGTCATGGACTCAGCTGGTCCCAAAGGTCAAGTCTGAGTAAAAATTCTGTTAACAAGTCTGTAAAAGAGTCTGTAACAAGTCCAAGTCCATTAATCAGTCCTTGACACAAGTCTGAGAACCCCAACTGTACTTTTTACTTTCAAACAAAAATAATTATTCAAATTTTTTCAGTTGTTCAAAAACTGGGTATGCAGCATATGCAAATCAACCTTTATGATGAAGAAAATTCAAAGGGGACCAACATTAGGGGGCACCAATTTTAAAAATGTTCTTCCTTAAATGGTGGTATTTTTTATGATTGTTTTTTTATTATAATTTTTTTTAAATAGTTATTGGTACATCACCACTTTTGTCAGCTAAATTGTACTTACTGTATGTTATAAATAATAATAATTATAATGTTTTTAAAACACGACATAATGAGGGAAATTCATAAATCATTCTGAGTAAGAGGCAATCACCCATGGTGGTTTGAATGCAACATCACAATTTAGATTGGTCCACTGTATTGGACATCATACATGACAGAGTTGAAATAATGTGAAGTAGAAAAACACCATTAGTAAAAACTAGTCAATTTTTAGCTAAATACAACACATTGTTATTGTCAGGTGTAAAATGACAAGTTTGAGAATTGGCCCCATATAATCAAGGGAAATTGAAAAAATAATTGATATAGCTTTTCATTGCCATGCACATCAAACAAGCCTGGACCACACAGCACCTGCAGCACAACTCGAATTGAAATGTTGAGCATTAGTGTATGGGGCTGATGTAACGTCTTTCTGCACTTGTCCTCTACCTGTTGAGGAAAACTGCAGTTCTGTGACTTTCTGCAATGTCTGGATATACGTGCTAGACCTGTTTCAAACAATTTTATATATATATATTATATATATATATATATATATATATATATATATATAAAAATCACTTTACTCTGTTCACTCTGCTGACTCAACCATGGTGGGTCTCATCAGCAAGAACAACAAGTCAGCATACTGAGAGGAGGTGCAGTAGCTAACGAACTGGTGCACAGCCAACAACCTATCTCTGAACATGGACAAAACAAAAGAGATTGTTGTTGACTTCAGGAGAGCATGGAGAGACCACTCTCCCCTGAACAGCGATGCTCCTCTGTGGAGATCATCAAGAGTACCAAATTCCTTGGTGTCCCCCAACACAAGCTCCATAATCAAGAAAGCCAGTAGAGTCTCAACTTTCTGCAAAGGCTAATAAAAGCTGATCTCCCACCCCATCCTCACCACATTCTACAGAGGGACTTGAGCAGCTGCATCACTGCCTGGTTTGAAAATTGCACCATTTTAGATTGCAAGACCCTGCAGAGGTTAGTGAGGACAGCTGAGAAGATCATCGGGGTCTCTCTTCCTTCCTTCATAGACATTTACACCACACACTGCATCCGCAAAGCCACCAGCATTGAGAAAGACCCTCTACACACCCCTCACACAAACTCTTCTCCCTCTTGCCGTCTGGCAAAAAGTACCAAATCATTCGGGCCCTGATTGCCAGACTGTGTAACAGTTACTTCCCCAAGCATGTGCCTGTTTCAGCAATTGTTTTACCATCTTGTACTGTTTGCACACGGACATTATGTAAAAATATGAAGGTCTTTTAGTTCTGTGTAGTCTCATGTAGTTATGTGTTTGTTTTATGATTTTTCATGTTGTTTTATGTAGCACCATGGTCCTGGAGGAACATTGTTTCATTTCACTGGGTACTGTACTAGCTGTATATGGATGAAATGACAACAGAAAACACTTGACTTGACAGACAGACAGACAGACAGACAGTGTGACGAAGGCAGGCAGAGAATGCGGATCTAAGTGCAGCTTTTATTAATAAAAACAGGAAAACTCAGGACAAAGAAAAACAAAGGAAACCTGGCACAGAGCATAATAACACATGCAAGAACTAACACTGGAAACAGGGAAACCAATTACTTAAATACATAAAGGAACAAACAAGGGAATGAGGAACACCTGGGGAAACAATCAGGGAATGAGAACTAATCAGGGGAAAACCAATCAAAAAATGAAACTACAAAGGACTACAAAAACCAAACAAGAACTAAACTAAACTTCAACATTAAAGCACAAAAACAAAAGTCAACAGTGGACATGACAGAGCCCCCGCTTTAAGGAGCAGAAGAGGGTGAGAGGCTTCCTCGGGACTTTTATTCCCGAGCTTCCTTGAACTTCACATGGCATGGATCTAGTTCCGACAAGATCTAGAGAAGACCACGAGGGAAGAGTCTGGATTAAGGAATGTCCTGTTTAAGATGCTGTTTGCTGAACCATGGTCACGATGTCACGTGATCTGATGAGTCTAAGTGTCGCAAACTGGTTTATATCGGACAGAATCTTGTATGTCCCGAGTCTCTCCGGAACTCCAAGAGTGTATGATCTGTCTTTTATTGCTTTGACCTTTGAACTTAGGGCCTCTTTGCAGAGAAGTGTTCAAGTCATATGGGATCTAGACAAGTCTCTTTGTTAGCTTTATTGGCCAGATATGGGACTCACTGGCACCAAAATCTTTCCATTTATGACGTTGTGGAATTCCAGGATTAAGATTGGGTAAATTCTAGATCAAAATCATGTTATTTCAATTCTTCTACATGTACAATACTACAATATGGTGACAATGTGCAATGGTTAAAGGTGTCTGTGTAGTGCTTGTTGAATGCAGAGCAGTTCGGTTTCTTTGTATCTGTTATTTAGTTCAGCACACTATGTGCAGGCCAAACAGATTCAGCTGAAACATTTGTTGCCTCTTACACTTAGTGTGAAACCCCTTACAAACAATTTTTTTTAAACCAAGTGTTACATTAATGCACATCATTTTAATACATGATGTTCTAAGAAAGTATGCAATAACTATTACATTCTACATTTTATTCATTTATGGTTAATTAAAATGTGTTTAAAGGTGCTTTGCATGCTATTTAAATTACATCTTCAAGGCTGAATAGCTTGCAGTTTCAATTTAAATCCCACAAATAACACAAATTAAACAGCCCCTTGTATCTGAAATTACTTGGAAAATGATTCTGTTGCAGACAGCAGGACCCGACTGTCTGAGCTCTGAAAGGCTGATTCATTGAAACATATATACTGCATGTGTATATTGTTGCTGTCCTTAAGACTCATGTAGCCTTGCTTCACTTCTATTCATCAGGTCAGAATGTAGTATTATTGACTGCCTAGGCCTTGATAAAACCTTCTTTTACCAACACAGATACAGGAACTTAGGTAAATGGTGTACATTTACACATGTGACCTCTTTGTCCAGATCTGAAAGCCTGCGTGAAAAACGTGCACTGGTTTCATGAATAAAATACATTAAATATACTGTATATTCATGTAGAGATGTTTTTTTTTTCTCCATAGATGCATTACCACCAAACTCACTTGGGTAAAAATGTCTTCTGCTGAACACAAATTAAGATTTTTAGAAGAATATTTCAGCTCTGTAGGTCCATATGAGTGCCAAAATTTAGACCCTCCAAAAATCACAAAGACAGCATAAAAGTAATTCATAAGACTGCAGTGGTTTAATCCATGTCTTCGGACATCAGACCTCGAAGTGCACACTGAAAACGAAGTGAAAGACATCTCTTTGTACTGTGCGGCAGGAGGTTCACACCATACGTGGAAGCTCAGTATCCTTCTCTATACCCTCCATCTCACAACCTGACAAACCATTCCAAAACCACAGAGCCTTTATAGCCAAAGAGTTGGGTCTTGCCCCACTGTTGCCAGCAGAGTGTGACCTGAGCTCCCATTTATGGTACATACCCCATCATATGGTCCATCACAATGGGAAGGTCTGCATTATCTTCAATTGCTCTTTCGAATTCAAAAGGCAAGTCCCTAAATTATCACCTGTTACCTGGGTCTACTCTTGGTATCAAGCCTGCTGGGAGACCTTCTCTGCTTTAGAGAGTACCCCAAAGCAGTCTGTAGTGATGTGAAAGGCATGTTCCACCAGGTCTGTCTTCTTTAAGAATATGAAAATTTCCTCAGGTTCTTGTGGTTCAATATGAAGATAGCTGAGCATCCCACAGTCTACCAATGGGAAGTTTTACCATTTGGGACAACTTGTAGCTCTGAGGCTACAGGTTGAGAAGTTAGTGAACAAGTTGCAACGCCTCTTCATGGAAGGTGGATTTTATTTGGGGCAGTGGGCAAGCAATTTTCACATTGTCATTCTCTATCTGCCAACATGACTGAAATCAAAGAACAGTGGAATCTGGTTCAGTAAGGAAATTACCAACCCTCAAGAACTCACCCTCAGACTCATATGGCAGTGCAAACCTGACTCTTGATATACAAATTACACCAGAAAGAAGAAGGTAAGATTACAATGCTCAATATATACCACACTCTTGCCAAGCAATATGATCCCTTTGGGTTAATTGTTTCATAAATAACAAGAGCTAAGTTCATTGTGCAACTCATGTGGGGCAAGAAACAAGGGTGGGATGATCCTTGTCTCCAAGATGATCTGTTGTCAGCCTGGTGTCAATGGGAGAGTGAACTTCCGCAGTTCTACCAAATCTCTCTGCCAAGATACTAAAGCACTAGCCTCCATTGTGTGGCAAGAGTCGTAGTATTCATGTATTTTGTGATACCTCATAGCGGCCTTATGGTTCAGTAGCATATTTGTGCATTGAAGACACCCAGAGCAATATCCATGCGGCCTTCTTATCTGCTGGATCTAGGGTCACTCCAAAAAAAACAACTTTCCATCCCTCGGAACTGTGCACTGGTCTGACAGGAGCCCAGGTAGGAGCGGTATTGAAGAAAGAGCTGACTCTCAAAATTTACTGATTCAAGGACTGATTCCATTACTGTCCTTACCTCCCTGAGATATGATTCTTGCAGGTACAAAGTTGTTGTGGGAGCTAGTGTCACTGAAATTTAGCAACTATCTGAGCCAACAGCTTGGCATTATATTGCCTCGATGGCTAATCCTGCTGATGAAATCGCACAGGGCCTTTCCCTGGACAACTTAGCAGTAGAGACACGTTGGAATCAAGGTCCATCTTTCCTGAAGCAGCCTGTCTGCCACTGGCCAAGGGCACCATAAGGCCAAACTCCAGAAGTATTTCCGGAGTTAAAAAGATTGGTGTTCTGTAGACTACTGAATGAGAAAACAAATTATATTGTACCTGATGCTCACCCATTCAGTAGTTATCAAGAACTTCTGGAAGCTACAGTGTGGTCCTAACAGGGCAGCTAATAATGGTACTCAGTTTAACAGGGATGACATTCACATGACAGAACTGGCTCTTCTGAGGCACTGTCAGATGCAAGATTTCCCTGAAGAGTTTGCTTTACTCAAGGAGGGAAATGCTGTCCCGACTAACACTCGATTAACAAAACTTGTGCCTGAACACGACAAAGACTCTGACTTTCTCAGAGTAGGCGGCAGACTCAGGAGGTGTGATCGCATTAGCAAGAAGTTTCTGCATCCTGTGGTTTTGTCTTCCAGTCATCCAGTTGCAAAATTAATCTTTAAGCACTACAATGCACAGCTGCGGCACCCAGAAGCTGAACGTGTGTATGCAGAGCTGGGCAGAAAGTTTTGGATCTTGAGAGGAAGGAAGTGGTCAAGAAATATCAGCACTGCTGTCTTGAGTGCAAAAAGAGGAGAGGCAAATCAGAAATTGCAAGAATGTCAGACCTTCCTCCATCAAGCCTTAGACTATTTCAACATCCCTTTTACTCCACTGGGGTGGATTGTTTCAGCCCTCTAGTCATCAAAGTAGGATGTCGTAATGAGAAGAAGAGAAGGAAGGCATTACAGTTGGTACCATGGTCCTCATTGCTGATGAACAATCTCTGAGAGTTCTTTGGAGAGTAGTTACAGTTTCATTCACTATTCCTGGATCTGACGGCAGAGTCAGAACAGCTGTTGTTAAAGTAAAAGACCATACTTAAACTTTTCCAGTTGCCAAATTGTTGGGTAAATTTGCTATCTGAATATTTGCTAATCAGATATCTGAATATCTCAAGGAAATAGTAAACTAAGAGAAACATACCTATCAGAATTGTTGACATTGCGGATACGTCTGGTTCTCACCCTCAAATTTTTCTCAGCTACACATTCGTCTCAGGGCCTGAGTATATAGTACAGTATGTGCAAGCTTAATTTCCGATATCTGATAGAGTCTGACTGATGCAAACTTTCTCACTGGTGCATCCTTCGCAAATGTTATTGGTGTGTCGCTGAAGATTGGAAGTTAATCATTATTGTCAGTTTATGTTCATTGTGACTAGTATCTCTGTTACTGTCTGTGCATTATGATCGCTTGCTGTTTATTTCGACCATAGCAAAGCTCTGTTTAGACTGCTAAGTAATAGCCTTGTTTAAACTATGAGTGTGGACAGCTTTTGTTAATATGAGGTATTAGATCAAGGATGTTTGTTGAATTAATTATTCTTCGTGTTACTGTGAAATAGTATGTTGACCTTTTGCTGTGTAGTATCCACCTTTTAGTAGACTGCTGTATATTCCAGCCTTTCTCAGTGCTAAATTTGAAGCATTTTCTGTTATGTGTGCAGTATACATATACAGTTGTGTACATATACATATACATTTGTGTTCTTGTAGGGGCAAGGGCATGGCCAAGCCTTCATCAGGGGAGAGAGGAAGCAGTAAGGGTTTTCACTTGAGCTCAATTACTGCTAATTGTTATTTCTATGTTCACAGTAAAATGCGGGGAGATAAAAGGCTGTCCGAATCCCCAGAGAATGAAGAATCCCCATATTCCCCAGAGAATCCCCAGCTGTTGTGAAGCATTACCGTCATGCTTGAGGCGGACGTGTTTAATTTATAAAATAAAAGACCTACCTGAGTTGAAATCACTGGTTCCCACTTCCTCATTTCATTAAACCTTTACACTGGTGACAAAACCCAGGATAAAAGGGGAAGAAGGATACGCTGCGATGGTGTCATCACTTTTGGAGGATGTCTTCAGGCCTTTTGCCAGCATCCACCAGTTCCAACATCATGCTATAGTGGACATGCGTGTGGAACAGCAGCAGCGTTTTGAGGTGCTCTTTCAGGCCCAGGAAGAGGACCGGCAGGTGCTGCGGAGCTTAGTAACCCAGGAGGCAGTCACCACCCGTTCCCCGGCAATAGCGAACCCTCTCATGCTGCTCAGGCAGACAGGGCGTTAAGATGAACCAGAGGCCTATCTCGAGCTCTTTGAGCATTCTGCCAAAGCCCTGAGATGGCCGCAGGAATGATGGGTGGTACATATTTTGATGCTGCTGACTGGGGAATCTCAGATCGTGGTGCAACAACTTCCGGTTGCCAACTTACTGAACTACACAAGGTAGAAAATTCCATCATGTAATAGGTCGGCCGCAGCTTATAAGAACCCTGCCAGAATTTCCACTCCTTGACACTGAGCGATGTCAGAGGTGGGTGCTGGCCAAGGAAGACAGCGACGCCGATGACGTCATCAGCTTGCTAAAGGGGACAGCCGAGCAGCATCGCTGGACGAAGCGGTTCAGCTGGTGGAAGATCATCTGATGGCGTATTAGGGGCAAGTGCACCCCACGCCCTTTCCCCCCTTTTGTCTCTTCCCCTGTTCTCTCCCACCCCTTTTCCTTCAGCCCTGTTCTTTTTCCATGGAAATGTTGTAACATTCCCCCAAGACACTCCCTGGTCATGGGGGTTCATTGCTCTAACAAACCCCATCTTTCCCCTCTCTTCATTTCAGGTGGGGTCCACCGCCACTAGTGTGGGTAGGAGGCCTGGGCCGGTCTGCTGGGGTTGTGGGGAGCTGGGTCATGTCCAGAATCATTGCCCTGTATTGGAGGTGGGGGTCTTGATTTGGATCCCAGACACCCCACAAACCACCCCTGGTGGAGCAGGGATGTACCGAGTACATGTGATTATTAAGGGGGGTAAATTCCAAGCCTTGGTGGATTTAGTTGTAATGAAACCTCATTCATCAATGCTTGGTTCAAAATGGGGCATTTGAAACAGATAATCGGGTGAAGGTGAGGTGTGTGCACACGGGTATTCATGATCACACAGTAGTGACTGTTATGATAATGTTCCGGGGACAAAAGCATAATGTTTAACCGGCGGTTATTCCGCAGCTCACCCATCTGCAGCTCACCCATTCGCTAATTTTGGGAACTAATTGGCCAGCTTTTCATTTACTATTGAAGGGGTTGTGTGCTGATGGGTCCTGTGAGGAAGTGAATCGTGTGGGATGTATGAAGCTCTGGCTAGGGAGGCATGGCCTGGGCTGTCTACATCTGCTCCGCATCAGGCTGACACTGGGGAAGGCAAGGTGTCATCCTCCCCCACCCATAACGAATTCCCAGTAGAGAATTTCCCTCTAGAGCAGTCGCAAGACAAAACCCTGAAACACGCATTAGACTAAGTGATAGTGATTGATTTTCAACGCCATCAGCTGTACATCACACTCACATATCCATATTTTTCAATTATAATATATATATAAAAGATCGGTTGTATAGAGTGACACAGGACACTCACACAGAGGAAAATACAACCCAGTTGTTAGTACCAAAGAGACATCCGGAAATGCTAAGTTAATGTCCAGGTGGCTCATTGTAATCCGATGGCAGGTCACTTGGGACAGAGTAAAACATTAAACTTATGGCCCATTTTTATTGGACGTCAGCAATAAAATAGGGATGTCAGCAGGTGATGTGCGTCATGCCATGAATGTCAGCTGGTGAATCCGCCGACCGCTCCAAAAGCGCCTTTGTGTCCTCTTCCGTTGATCGAGGTTCCTTTTGAGTGAATTGACATGGACCTCGTCGAGCAATTAGAACGGATGGCACATGGACATTGCTTTGTGTTAGACCTGGTGAATTATGCAATGCGATATCAGGACGCAGTGCGTCTGCACAACATCCCATCAACAAATGGATGGCTTGGTCGAACGATTTAATAAGACCTAAAGAAACGAATCGGTTACCTAACGTAACCTCGGTTCTCTCTAGAAGAGGGAACGAGTATTGCGTAAGCTAGCTTACGCTACGGGAAAGATTCATCTTTTCTGAGATATTGAAGCCAAAAAATTATCCTTAATTTTGTATCCATTGTCAACGCAGTGTAGCAGCTGCATACCTTGAGCGGGCTAGCTAGCGAGCTCATTGGTTGCTCTGCGGCAACCGCTGCAGCCTATAGACGATCTTGAGTGAACTTGCGGCCAATGACAGGTGCCCGCGCCGTCACTGTATCAAAGCCCGCCAGAATGGGCGTGGCTAGAGTGCATATAAGCGTAAGTTCGTAGGCTGGAACCCTGGTTTTCATTGAATGAAGCGAAAATCACTCGTGGCGCGAGCATGGCCGGCTACGCAATACTCGTTCCCTCTTCTAGAGAGAACCGAGGTTACGTTAGGTAACCGATTCGTTCTCTTACGAGAGGTTCTCTCGTATTGCGTAAGCTAGCTTACGCTACGGGAACCCATTGTCAACGCCGTGCGCGCCAAGCATCCACTGCATGAGCCCCAGGGGTCGGGGGACCCGGGGGAGCCCTTGTGAGTGGGGGAATAATATTTGGCCGGCAAGAGTGCGGGCCAGTGTGTGTGTAATACATAAGCACCTAGTGGGAAGGGAAAGACAGAGCGGCAGTGCCGGTCTGTGTGGAATGTGTCCCGTCAGTGCAGCTCACCAGGGGAGCTGTAGCGTATTAAACTGCTAGTAGCTTTGCCTGCAGGGCGGGCACTTCCAGATTGTAAAATCTGACAAAGGTGGAGGGGGAAGTCCAGCCCGCTGCCACACATATGTCGTGAATGGAAATCCCGCTGGACCATGCCCACGAGGAGGCCATGCCTCTAGTGGAGTGAGCCCTAATGCCTAACGGGCATGGCAGGTCTTTTGACGCGTACGCGGCAGCAATAGCGTCCACTATCCATCTAGACAGTGTCTGTCTCGAGGCGGCGAAACCTTTGGTGCGCCTTCCGAAACGAAAAGCTGCCCAGAGCGTCTGAAAGAGGCGGAGCGCGCAGTATACAATCTCAGTGCTCTGACTGGGCAAAGGAGATTGCCGTCGCGTTCGCTATCGGATGCTGGCAGTGCTGATAGGGAAATGATTTGTGCTCTGAAAGGAGTACCGATCACCTTGGGGACATAGCCGTGTCTAGGCTTTAAAATGACCTTGGAGTCACTTGGTCCAAACTCAAGACACGCAGCGCTGACAGACAGCGCGTGACGGTCTCCCACACGTTTAACTGATGACAGAGCAGTTAGAAAAACGGTTTTGAGTGAAAGGTATTTCAAATCCACGGATTGAAGCGGTTCGAAAGGGGGGGTTTTCATAGCTTCGAGAACTACGGAAAGATCCCAGATAGGAACCGATGGGGGGCGCGGAGGGTTCATCCTTCTAGCTCCCCTGAGGAAGCGGATGACCAGCTCGTTTTTCCCAGTGACTGGCCGTGCAGGGGTTCAGCGAACGCGCGACGGCCGCCACGCATACTTTGAGCGTGGATGGGGATCTGCCCTTATCCAGCAGCTCTTGTAAAAACACGAGCAGCGACGACACCCCACATGTCCGTGGGTCCAGGTCTCTGTCGGTGCACCATTTTGAAAACACAGACCATTTGGACGCATAGAGTCTTCTCGTGGAAGGGGCTCTAGCGTGTATGATAGTGTTTATTACTCCTTCTGGCAAAGCGACGGGTAGTCGTTGATCACCCAGCGTGCAGCGCCCAGCTCTGGGTGGGGATGCCAGATCGTGCCGCGAGCTTGAGAGAGGAGATCTGCTCTCACTGGAATGGGCCACGGGGCTGTCAGTGACAGCTGCGTAAGCTCCGGGAACCATGTCTGATTCTCCCAACGCGGGGCTATGAGGAGCACCGAGTGACGCGTTTCCCTGATCCTCTGCATTACCTGTGGCAATAGCGAGACGAGAGGGAAGGCGTAAAGTGGGCGGTTGGGCCAGTCCTGGGCCAGCGCGTCCTCGCTTTTCGAGAAAAATACTGGGCAGTGAGAGTTCTCTTCGAAGGCAAAGAGGTCTATCTCTGCTCTGCCGAATATGCTCCATAACTTCTGGACTGTTTGAGCGTGCAGGGACCATTCCCCTGGGGAAATATTGTCTCTGGACAGTCTGTCTGGGCTGTTGTTCAGGTGGCCTGGCACGTGCGTCGCCCTCAGCGAGCGCAGGTGGCACTGGGACCAACTCAGTATGCGTTTTGTCAGATGGAAGAGGTTCCTGGATCTGACACCACCCTGACGGTTTAGATAGGATACCACAGATCTGTTGTCCGAACAGACCAGGACGTGGTGACCCTGAATGACCAGGAGGAAGCGCCCGAGCGCGTACTCGACCGCTATAATTTCCAGACAATTTATGTGAAGGAGCTTTTCCTGAACTGACCATAGGCCAAAAACTGGAGAGCCCTCGCAGACCGCGCCCCAACCTGTGTTGGACGCGTCTGTCGAGATGACTTTTCGGCGAGATACAGCTCCCATCGTCACTCCCCGCTGATACCATTCGGCCATTGCCCAGGGCTGCAGAGCTGAGATACAGGTCTGAGTCACTCTGATCGGCTGGTGGCTCGTGGCCCAAGCCCGGCGAGACGCGCGGGTGTTTAGCCAATGCTGAAGCGGGCGCATGCACAGTAAACCCAGCTGAAGCACTGCTGCGGCTGAGGCCATGTAACCTAGCATTCTCTGAATTTTTTTCAGAGGCGTGAGGCTGTTCATCTGAAAGGACACGGCTAATCACTGAACACAGCGCGCACGCTGTGTAGATAAGCGAGCCGTCATCGCCATGGAGTCTAGTTCTATTCCAAGGAAGGAAATTGCCTGACTGGGCTGTAGTGAGCTCTTGGTCCAATTGACTGCAAGACCCAAACTGTTCAGATGACTGAGGAGAACTGTCCTGTGAGACAGACGCTCCGTATGTTACTGTGCTAAAATCAGCCAGTCGTCCAAATAGTTCAGAATTCGCAAGCCCTGACTCCGCAGGGGTGCGAGCGCCGCATCCATGCACTTCGTGAAAGTAAAGACAGGCCGAACGGAAGGACGGTGTATTGATAAACCTGGCCGTCGAAGGCGAATCTCAAGAATGGCCTGTGACAGGGATTTATCTGAATCTGAAAGTAGGCATCTTTCAGATCGAGAGAAATAAACCAGTCCCCCTGGCGCACATGCGCGAGGAGTTTCCTGATTGTAAGCATTTTGAACGGTCTTTTTGCGAGCACCTTGTTCAAAACCCTGAGATCTAATATTGGTCTGAGGCCGCCGTCTTTCTTGGGGACAAGAAAATAACGGCTGTAAAACCCCGACTCGCTCAGAGAAGGTGGCACTCTCTCTATGGCCCTTTTGCACAGAAGGTTTGCTATTTCTGAACGAAGCATGCAGGCTGCTTCCATGTTCACAGTAGTTTCGAGCCGCGCTCTGAAGCGATTGAACTGTAGCAAATAGCCCTGTTTTATTGTGCTTAACACCCATTTGGATATCCCTGGGATAGCTTTCCACGCTTTGAAGCGTAACGCTAGAGGGTGAATGGCCAAGTCGCCCTGATTTCCGCACACAGCGAGCTGAACAGAATGTGTGAGCGCTTACTGTGCTTATGCATGACTGCTCGCAGACAGCAGGGACAGGCTGTTCTGTGAGTGACTTCCGATTGAGGTGAATGGGGAAAGAGTCATATCTGTGAAGTGATGCGCGAGCATAGTCACGGGCATGGGACTTACATACAGAGAGGTGTTTGCTGGCCGTGTGACAGCGGGCAGAGAAGGGGCGCGCGCACGGATTCGTGGGCGCGTTTATTGACTCTAACACTCGAGCTGGCTGTGCCTGCTTTATGTGAGTGGGCTCTGATAGGGACACGGGAAGTGTAATGCTTGTGTGTAGGGGTGAACACTGGATTGTGGGCACATTTTCTACACATAAGGCATGTTTGCTTTTTACAAGATTTCTTTGGGTCGCTGTGAAAACAGCATTTGAGTGCAGGCAAGCGGGCAGTATCACCGGCTTGTTGGCTGCTGTATCCACCACTGCAGTAGCCTGAGAGAAGGGGACTGACAGGGGGCGAATCTTTGACGGTGGAATCTTTCTCAACAAAGCTAGGAGGACTTCAGTTGCTCAGGTTTCAGCGCAATCTTAGGCCGAGGCCCGCAGGGGTGGCGGCGGTCTGCGGCGGCTGTCTGAGCGCGTTCTAGGGCGGCCGCCCTGTCGACGCTGAGAAGTCTGGTTTTGCTGAGCTGGGAGCTGTGAAGAGGCTCGTGCAGGAGGCCATGGAATGCAGAGCAGATGCGGCTTGGCCGGCGGCGGCACAGCCGCGGCCAACACAGGCGGAAGTAGTTCTGCAGGCCTTAGACGGGAGCACTGGCTTAGACCGCCATCTCGCGGAGGGCGGGCAAAGGTGTGCTGCTACCGAATCCTCGACCGGAGGGATGGAAGAGCTCGGCGTGGAGTTCCGGCACCGCGCGGCGACGGCTCTGAAGAAAGCAGCCGTCGAGTCTGTTGGGAGCCTGCTCAGAGGGCGGTGACCACTCGACCCGAGGCGGTCGACGGCCTGTGTGAGGAGGCGCGTTAGTTCTTCCTCGACTCCGGCGCGGGTCCTGCTGGATTCCTGGGCCGAGGAGGAGGCTTGGGAGCCTGACCACTCCTCGCTGTCCGAAGCCAATGATGGAACAGCAGCCCTTATCCTCTGCCTCGTCATCCGAGATGGCAACAGGGGCGGGGAGGGTGAAAGCGAGGCTCGAGGGAGAGGTAGTCGCTTCTAACACCAGTTCCGGCAGCCTTTGGGAGCGGCGCTTCTTTCTGCGCGGCGAAACGAAAGGCGGCGTGGCGGCTTCGGTTTTGAGTGCTTCGAGTCGAGCCCGCAGGGTCGACATCGGAAGCTCCTCGCAGAGGTCGCATCCGCCATCAGCGAGGGCGAGCTCTGCATGTTCCAGTCCCAGGCAGAGAGTGCAGATGAGGTGGCGGTCTCCGGCGCTGAGAGGGGCGCGGCATGAGGCGCAGGTGGTGCGAAGCATCTTAAAAAAGACGCTCGTTGCTCTTTTTGTGAAGTTCGCTGAGGAACTAGCTTGCTCTAAAAAGGATACGTCTCCGGATGGCGTGGCTCGCAGGATGGCTGAAGGTGGCGAAGACGGCCGGCTTCTTCGAGCGCTGTCCAAGCTTGCTAGATGCCCCTCGAACGGCGACGCAGCTTCTGCAGCTCAGAGATGCGAAGAGCTTCGCTGAATAGATGAAAATCAGGGTTCCAGCCTACGAACTTACGCTTATATGCACTCTAGCCACGCCCATTCTGGCGGGCTTTGATACAGTGACGGCGCTGGCTCGTCATTGGACGCAAGTTCACTCAAGTTCGTCTATAGGCTGCAGCAGTTGCCGCAGAGCAACCAATGAGCTCGCTAGCTAGCCCGCTCAAGGTATGCAGCTGCTGCACTGCGTTGACAATGGATACAAAATTAAGGATAATTTTTTGGCTTCAATATCTCAGAAAAGATGAATCTTTCCCGTAGCGTAAGCTAGCTTACGCAATACGAGAGAACCTCTCGTAAGAGAACATGATTCGTAAGTTAGTGCACAAAGATGCTTGGAATTGCGATAAGTGGCTCAATTCCCTGTTATTTGCGGTACTAGAGGTCCTGCAAGCCTCCATGGGGTTTTCCTCATTTTAATTGTTATATGGGCATAAGCCCTGTGGCGTGTTAGACATCATAAAGAAAATTTGGGTGGGGGGACCTTCACGGAGTAAAAATTAAATTCAATACATTCTTGACCTGAGAGCAGAACTCCACACACTTGAGAGACTATCACAGGAGAATTTGCTACAGGCTCAAGAACGTCAGTCCCAGCTGTATAACAGTAGCTCGGCTATAGGAATTTGCACTGGCAGGTAAAGTACTTGAAATTACTCGTGAGGTGGCAAGGGCTCTTTGTGGTCACATGGCGAGTTGGAAAAGTCGACTATGAAGTAGTGCATATGGATAGGGGTGGTGCTCATCAAATTTTCCACCTCAACCTACTAAAACCATGGAGAGTGTTCCCCATAACCTTGGTGATGGTTGTTCTGGAGAGGGAGGAGCACGGTCCAGAGGTTAGTCTAAAAGCCAATCAGTTTACCCCGGTCCCTTGTGGAGGCCACCTATATCGTCACAACGTACGGAGGTTACCAGATTGCAAAATAATTTCTCTGATGTGTTCTCGCCTTTCCCCAGCTGCACTAATCTCATAAAACACCACATTGAGACAACCCCAGGGTAGCGGTTCGTAGTCAGTCCTGCTGGTTACCAGAATACAAAAATCAGGTAGTATGGGAAAACTGAAAGGCTATGCCCGATATGGGGATAATAGAAGTGTCCCACAGTGATTGGGCCAGCCTGTTAGTTTTAAGAGTGATGGGTTGGTCTGATTCTGTGTGGATTGTAGGAAAGTCAATGCGGTGTCAAAATTTGACACGCATCCATTGCCTCTTATTGATGAACTGGTCGATCACTTGTGCATGGTTTGCTTTTATTCGACACTAGATATAACAAAGGGATACATTTCAGCGTCTTATGGACAGAGTCCTCAGACCGCATGCAGAGTATGCCGCTGCCTATTTGGATGATATCATTATTTACAGTAATAATTGGCAGCGGCACATGCAGCATCTGAGGGCCATTCTGAGGTCGCTGCGACGAGCGGGGCTCACAGAAAATCCAAGAAGTGTACAGTTGGATGTGTGGAGGTATGGTGTCTGAGGTTCCAGTTGGGTCATGGGCAAGTGCGGCCCCAAATTGATAAAATCGCGACATACCCAAGACCCAAGACCAAAATGGAGGTGAAATGGTTCCTGGGGCTGCCTGGCAATTATTGAAGGTTTGCGCCTTCTGTATCTGGCACTCCAACCGTTTTAGTTTGATGTGGTCCACAGGCCGGGGGCACAGATGGCTGTCACAGACTTCCTCTTTAGAAAGGGGAGGGTGGGCAGGCTGGGCTGTTCCCCCGATCTGAGTCGGGCGGCGGGGTTATGTGGGGGTGAGGGCATGGCCGAGTGTTCATCTGGGGAAAGAGGAAGCGGTAAGAGTTTTCACCTGAGATGAATTGCTGCTAATTGTGATTTCTACGTTCACAGTGAGATGCGGGGAGATAAAAGGCTGTCCAAAACCCCAGAGAGGGAGAGAGAGAACACAGCTGACAAGCTGTGTGGGAGTGTTGGCCGCTGTCAGCTGTTGTGAAGCTTTACAGTCACGCTTGAGGTCGGACATGTTTAATTTATCAAATCGCTTGGAATCTCTAGTTCCAGCATCCTCATATCATTAATCCTTTACAGTTCTGTTTGCTGTTTTATTAGCAAATTATTTTATTAATTTATTTGTTTTTATTCCAGAACCACACCTTCCCTTCTCCTACCTGCCTCATCATACTGTGATCTAAAACCAGTTGTATTTCATCTAATTAGATCTCTGTTATAACTTCACACACTCATTTATTTGTTACATTTGTTACAACGCCTACGCTTTTCATAGACATCTTTTTGTACACAATTTATATTTATTTGTTGTAGAACTACTTAAATATATTGTCATTCTGATTTACCTACCTTTGTTGTCACTTTGTATTTATTTATTTTGACAAAATAAATTTGATCACTGCCTCTAGATCAGTATTTCCTTATTTCTCATTTGGACATGTAAATGTAGTTATTAAACACTCTGAGGTGATTAATACCGGAATAGACACTAGTGTGTATAATTTCTTCTAAACAGCTGTGTTTGACTCGACACAACCAAAGTGAGATGGTTCAAAAGTGTCCGTCTGGTGTATGTGTACATAGACGCTTCCTTAATAAAACCTTACCTCGGACAGATGGATTGACAAATTCAATTGACCCTTCAATGAGCCATGCCTTTATAACATTTCTGACCAATCCTGAATAAGCAACTGTTGCCATCCAAGATTCCTCTGGCAAACGCTGTTTTTTTTTCCAATAAGAGTCTAGAGTAATTTTGTTCGATAGCCTAAAAATATAATAGTAATTTGCTTATTTGCTCCATATTAAAAAATGTCTTGTCCTTCACGGAACAAAAAGCACAATCTGGCTACAGAAATGCCAGGTACTCTTTGGTGTACTACTCATGAATCCATTGAAAATAATGAACATTTACTTCCGTATTAATTCACTTTCGTAAGTAGTCAACATATATTCATACTCTTGAATCAACCCTGATTTGGAACCACCTGGGGAAATCAATGGATGCATGATTTGAACACCCCACTGTTTACAGTCCCTTGCAGACACTTCACGTGGTGTACACACAGTTTGTCCTGTTGAGTTAGAACCCACTTGTCCTCAGAGAGCAGACATAGCTGCTTGTCATATTTTTGAGATGTGTTCTTATCATAATTCTGCTTGCAATAATCACCAACCATAAAGCAAACCAAACAAAACACAATAATGATCTTTACTTACTTAAATAGCCAGTATTGAACAGTAACTGTTCAATTGCTTTTTTTTTTCTTTTTTTTTATTTCAACAGACTCTATTATTCATTCTTCTTAAAAGCTTATTCAGCATCATCCTGTGCTCCCTGCAGAGAGCGAAATCCACAAATCAGTCCCCTTCTCCTGTCAGAGATGCCTGTGAAGAGAGAGAAAGAGAACCTTCATGACAGCTGTGCAAATCTGAAAGCTTTCTCCAATCATAAGGGCTCATATTTTATACAGCGTAAAAGTGAGTCAATGTTGATTTACCGGCAACCAACAATCAAATCATGCCCCTTCAACTACACCAAAGTCACATCATGTATTATTAGAGTACCTTAAATGAGGTAATTTTATGTAGGCCTACATTTGTACCATTTATTTATTTTTTCTTCAATCAAGTTTTGTAGCACCAAAAAGAGCCAAAATTATGGTAACATCAGTATTTTTCACATTCTTTCTGACCCTCTTAGCATCTCTGTTTTGACTATTTATTTAAAAGTACTGCCAACATTTAAGACATGTTTACACACAAATTAGGTAAAATAACCTTCTTCATTCCATATGATATCTCGATGACACTGGCATGTGCTCTGATGATGCCTACTATAAAAAATGCAAAAATCATGCAAAAAATAAGTTTAATATGTTTGCACTATATTTAACGAATATTAGGCAGTGTGCAATGTATAATATATAGTTTTCTGTAAATAGTAAGCTAGTATTCTGTTGAAAATATAGATTAATTATATAGAATAATCAACATCAGCACAAACTAATTCAAATTCATGTGCTAACACATCTTAAATTCGCTCCCAGTGTCCAAGTAATCATACCCACATTGACGTGATCAAAGAGCCATCAAGCATGGCAGACCAATCAAACAAGCTTTTCCAATCAGGAGCACATAGTAATACATGAACCCTTTAAATCCATAAGCATAAAATATAGCTATGACAGTTAGACTAAATTTACTATGCAGTCACATTACAACCACAAATGTCAAGCAGACATCTAAAATGAATTAAATGTCACTCACCACTATCAAAATGCCCTCTTCCTGCTCTTCTTGAAAGTAAAGTTTTCAAATAAATCTTTGAAATCAAGCTAGTGCATGAGGTTGTCACCATCAAACAGTTCAGTCTGTTTTCACTCACTGAAGTCCTTAGCTTGTTTTAATTAGTCCCGAATTAGAGAACAATCTCTCTCTTCTGTAGGATATCAGTGAGGATGAATTCATTTCAATCGGAAATGCAACTTTACTAAAATATTGCACATATTGAAATCAACACCACTGATCTTTAATATAGAACTAGATAGCTGTTGACATCAGAAATTTGAAGCCACAGGACTGCCATATTGCTATGTCCAAACATAGCAATGTGCTACTGATTTAATAGGAATTCATCTCATTTTAATGAGTAAACATTAGTCATTTAATAACCACTTGCGTATCTGAAATCTGCACGTAAAGCCTTACAATTCAAACTTCCTACACATGTAATAATTAATTTATTTAGAGTCTGGAATTATTCTAGCTTCTCTAGCCTGATGAGTTACGTATATCTAGTGTATATCAGGCAGTATCTCTAACTATCTTCAGTGGCAACATATCAAGCTGAATGTAAACAAGTTAATTGAAACTCAGGTAAGATACAGACATTTTCAGACATAGAGTATGTATTGTGAACATATGTCTTCTCCCTTGCAACTGATCTCCCTTGATCTATGGCAGTTGGAGCATACAAATATGGCCACTTGAACACTTCTTCACTTGGCTTTACCTCTGTGAGTACGTCTCCTCCACCATTCCCCCGCTGGTCTCTGTTCACATCATATTTTTTGGGTCTGAACCACGGACCAATTACTCACCAACGTGAGTACAAGCAGCAACTCTTTTCTACTGTAACTACGCAACAACTCAAGAAGACTTAAGCTTCGCTTTGCTTCTCTTTGGATTTAATACCAAAAATGTACATGCACAAATGACAATTATGTTTGTATGCCACGGATGCATTGAATGTGCACCGATGTGATAAATATTAGCATCCTCCGTTTTTGAGTTAGAAAACTATTATTTGTGGATAATTTTGGCAATATTAAATAAAATATAAAAACATTCCATACTATTTATCACATCAGTTTGCTTTAATGTTTAAACAGGAAGTTTGTTTTGAAAATTACCGGCCATTGGAATGAACGGGGAGATCAAAAAATAAGAGAGAAATTGAGTGTTCAGGAGCATATTCATCATATTCATGTTCACATATGTGCTTGCAAACATAAAGGCCTGTGCATGTGCATATACACATAAGCACACTAACACACAAACATGTGCACGCACAATCTCTTTTGAGTATTACATGCACATAGATGATGAAAATTGGGATTAGCATTTATCTATATTTTCAACTCTCTTGGAGCCAGGAAAAATTTACAGGAGCAAATCATCGCCATAATCATACGCTGGATTTGATTCTGTCATATGGAGTTGATGTTGTAATATAGAAATTCTGCTGCAGAGCGATGACATCTCGGATCATTACCTCATATCTTGTATGCTGCGATCAGCTAATGTTACTCATCAACACCACACTATCGTTCAGGTAGAACTATTCTTTCGATCACTAAAGATAGCTTCACTAAAAATCTTTCAGATCTATCTCATACTCTCAGTAAATCCCGAAGCCTAGAAGAACTTGATAAAATAGAAAAAAATATAAATACAGACATCTCTAGCACTCTTGATTTTGGTGCCCCCCTTGATTAAAATGGAGCACAAGTGGATGAATACAAAATTAGAGGTATTTCACAGTGCATGGAAGGATAGTGTCTGTAGCTACAGACAGGCACTAAAAGCTGCCAGGTCAGCATATTTTAGCAAATTCATAGAAAATAACCACAACAATCCTAGATGTTTATTCAGTACTGTGGCTAAATTGGTTAGGAATAAAGCTTCAACAGAACCAGATATTCTGTCGCAGCACAAGAGTAATGACGATACATTTCTTTACTGATAAAATTTAAATAATCAAAAATATAATTGGAATTATGCAATCATCTGTCATAGCACCTCAGAAAACAGTGTCTCATAATTTTCCTTAAGTGCAACTTCAATCCTTACCTTACCTTTGTTAGATCCAATACCAACTTAACTCTTAAAAGAGGTATTCCCTGTAATCACAGAACCTCTTCTTAATATTATTAACTCCTCACTCGCCTTAGGACATGTCCCAAGAAAATTTAAAATGGCAGTTATCAAACCGCTTATTAAGAAGCCACAACTTAATCCTGGATAACTGGCTATTTATAGACCGATTTCAAATCGCCCGTTTATGTCGAAAATACTAAAAAAGCGACTAACAGAGCCCTTATCACAGAGGAATATAAAATAGAAATATTTACCCTTTTAGTTAAAATCCTGTCTTCTGTGATTATTTCCCTTGTCTTGCTGCAATATTGGCTCAAGAGCGAACGTGGTCTTCTGATCTGGTTCAAGACATTAGAAAGTGGTTCACATTTAGACTGTAGGACACGTGCTACAAATACACAATCATATTTGATCAAACTACACAATTATGAATCTAAGACATTATAGATATTACAGTTTTATCTTCTGTTAATTCCTTGATCTTCTGTAATGCTGCTATGAAATGATATGTGTTGTGAAATGCACTATACAAATAAAAATGACTTTACTTTGGATGCTTGCTTTTTCACAGAGATTAAATTGATCCTACCCTGAACTGGATCCAACATCCATTTATCCGTCCAACAATACCACACGCACACACACACCAGAACGGTCTTTGCCCCACAGTGACCTCTCTCCAATAGAATCTTTCTTTGATGATCTTTATTTCATCAAGCATTGTGTTTTTCAAATGCAGAGCACACATTTGCAAGACACGTGTGTATGTGAGTGTGCACAGATACGAGGCTTTTATGTTTGCAAGCACACATGCACAAATGTGAGCAAGAACGTGTAAAATGTTTTTTATGTAATACTCAAAGTTTGTGCATGTACTAGAGCGTTTGTGTGTTTGCAAGCACTCAAGCGCATATAACATGAACATAATGAACGTACTCCTGAACACTCAATCTTTCTCTCATTTTTGACAGGGAACAACACAAGTTTGACTTTGTGCCGTTTTCTACAAAATAAAAGCATTTCAAAACAAACTTCCTGATTAAACATTAAAGCAGACTAGTCTGATTAAAAGTACAGAATGTTTTCATATTTTATTTAATATAGCCAAATTTATCCACAAATAATGCTATTTCACTTAAAAATGGAGGTGCATAAGCTCAGGTCAATGAGGCCTACGATCAATAAGTTTCAAAGATATATTGAAAACCTGTGCTATCTGAAAGAGAACAAGTTGGCAAAAAGATCTAATCCAATATTTGGTGATAATATAACATAATGAGAGATTTATAAGCAATTTTTTTATAGGCCGGTCACTTGTTACAAAAGTGTAAGGTATAACAAAATACTGTGTGTGTGTGTGTATATATATATATATATATATATATATATATATATATATATATATATATATATATATATATATATTACACATTTTATATATGCATCAGTTTATTTATCAGTAATCAACACCCATAATGGAAAGTGCTGAATTGGATTATTTAAATTTTATGTTGAAAATAATTCTGCTAAAACAGATTATTTGTACTGCAAGCCATTTGTAGGTGGCATTATGTAAAGGGTGTAAAAACTATGACTCCTTGGACCTATCAAAACATTGCTCTGAATGTTTGAGTAGTCTGACAAGTCTAGTTCTGACCAAGTTCATGTCAATGACATTACTTTGGAACACTAAGCTGATTGAAAAGCATAATTCTACAAAATAAACACAATAACAAAAAAAAAATGAAAAGCATAATTCTTTTTGCCACTTTATTTGGTGCAACTAGTGACGGAAGTATATGTTGTCCATTGGGTTAACGTGGCCCTAGCTAATCTCTTTGCATGTGAAAACTACCAGTCTAGTTAACACTGTCATTAACCAGGGCAGGCCAAGCAGCTGAATAATGAATAGGCTTTGATTAATTAACATAAATCTGTGGTTCCCCTTCTGTCGCTCTCTCCACGTTGTGTCAGAGAAGCGACACTAGGGGTCTCTCTTGAGCGCCGATATTCACCTCTGAACTATGAAAAAAGGCCAATGAGAGTTGGCAACCAGTATTTGCATGTCCCGCCCCCGGACATACGGGTATTTAAGCGGCGCAAATACGGGAGTTCATTCAGAAAATTTCTTCGGAGCCGATGGTCATGTCTGCAACTGCTGCATACTACACACCGAGTTCCTGTCATCCCTCTGCTGCATAACTGTTGGATTCCACGGCGCACAACAGCGACTTTCTCCTGTTTGCACGGCTGTGCATTCCTGCCCCTGGGCGCATCGACAGTGCAGATTTAAAAACTCTCACGAGTTTTTTCCCTAAAAGAGTGATTTTATTTAAAAGAGTAATTTCCTCTAAAAGAGCAAAACACAGCGGCGTTGAACGTCCTTTTAAGTACACGTCTTTATAAAGATGCCCTTCCGCCCCTGTGTTGTTTCTGGATGTGGTAGAGTGCTCTCCGCTTCCGACGGCCACAGGCGCTGTCTCGTGTGTCTGGGTAGCGATCACACCGAGGCTGCGTTTGTGGATGACAACGTTTCGGTCGCGGCTTGCTTACAACCGTGAGCAAGCCACTCCAGCCGCCCCGTATTGCTCCTTCTTCCCACGGGATTGAGGACGATGCGGCTGGCGATGGAGGCGATTTGGGGATGGCTGCGGGTGCAGCTCCGCCGGGTACACCCCCTCGGACCACCCGCGCCCCAGCACGCTCGTTGATTCCCGTCCGTGCTCGAGGCAGCGGCGACTCGCCTCACAGCCAGTCAGCCGACCCTCTTGCGATGGAAGCCGATGAGCTCGCCGCGACATCGGAGGGCACGGCATCTGATGCAGAGGACTCCCCTGGGCTGCCGCCTTCGGGCTTGCACGCCCAGGCTGAGGCTGACGCACAGATGTCCAACATGCTTTCCCGGGCAGCCAACAGCGTGGGCTTGGATTGGAACCCTCCATCCTCCCCACAGCCATCATGGCTGGATGACTGGTTCCTGGGTTCTGCGCGCCGCTCACAGCCTCACCCCCCCGGTTCCATTTTTCCCGGAAGTGCATGACGAGCTGACATCTTCGTGGAGAGCACCCCTCTCCACTCGTCACACCGCCACAGGCTCGTCCGCCCTCGCCACACTCGACGGCGGAGCGTGCCACGGGTACGCAGCGATTCCCCAGGTGGATAGGGCGGTTGCGATCCATCTATGCCCCGGTACCCCTACCACCTGGTGAGGTCGCCCCATACTCCCTTCCCGGACCTGTAGAGCAACCTCCTCGCTGACAGCGAAGGCCTACAGCGCCACCAGATGCGCCGCTTCCGCCCTGCATGCCATGGCTCTCCTGCAGGTCCACCAAGCCAAGGCACTTCGCAACATGCACGGGGGTGGCCCTGATCTCGACATGCTGCAGGAACTGCACTCAGCGACCGACCTCGCCCTGAGAGCGACGAAGGTCACAGCGCAAGCGCTCGGGCAGGCGATGGCCACGCTAGTGGTCCAGGAACGTCAACTGTGGCTGAACATGGTCGAGATGCGTGAAGCCGACAAGACTCGCTTCCTCAACGCCCCTGTCTCCCAGTTCGGCCTCTTCGGCGACACCGTCGAGGACTTTGCCCAGCAGTTCTCCACGGTAAAGAAGCAGACGGAGGCCATCTCCCACATCATGCCTCGCCGCAAGCCTGCCGCCACGGCCCATGCCCCGTCTGCTCGCTGAGGGCGTCCTCCCGCAGCCAGAAGACAAGCTCCAGCTCCGCCTCAACCCGGGCCCAGCTCTCAGCCCCAGCGTCGAGCAAACCGCGGGAAGCGCACGCCCCCTGTCTCACGGACCCCCTCGAGGACCCGGAAGGCTCCCAGGCGCTCCTGAGACATCGCACCCAGAGTCCAAGAAGTTAGCTCCGGAGGTGGTAAGACCGCTCTGTCCCCCGGTGGAGGGCCGGGAGGAGAATCCTTTGTTTTTTCATTTGCTGCACCCCTTAACGGGGGCTGCGGTACCCAAATTCTCAATAAAAGAGCTATTTCCTTTGTCTCTGGGGCATATGGCCCGCAAATGCCGTTCTCACGGCACTCTGCTTTCAGGCCTCAACAGTCCCGGCACCATGGAAGCGGTCTCCCCGCCTTCAGCCCCACGACTGTCCCCGGCCGGCCGTTTCAGACGAGTCCAGAGGACGCCAGCATCAGACCTCCTCCTCAGTCATGAACCCGCCCCCTGCCGGGTGCGCGGAGCAAGGTAAGTTCTTTGAGTTTTTTCTCAGCACCAGAGCCTCGGGACGCCAAGTTGCCTCCCGACGCCACGTTACCTGTTCCTCACCGCTGCGAAGGCCTGCCGGGTTGGTCCAAAAAACCCGTCCCTTTGGTGCCCCTAGCACGGAGTTTAGAGGCGTGGCTTTCACTGCCCAACCCGTCACGCTGGCTGCACCGGACCATTCGACTCGGTTACGCAATTCAGTTTGCCAGGTCTCTGCCCCCCTTCGTGGGCGTACATTTTTCCGCAGTACACGGCCAACATGCCCATTCCCTGCACGAAGAAATCGCCTCCCTTCTATTAAAGGACGAGATAGAGCCTGTCCCTCCAACTGAAATGAAGAAGGGTTTCTACAGCCCTTACTTTGTTGTACCCAAGAAAGGCGGCGGCTTACGACCGATCTTGGACCTGCGAGTTTTCAATCGGACCTTGTCCAAACTCCCGTTCAAAATGCTCACCCAGAAACAAATTCTATCTGGCGTCCGGCATCTAGATTGGTTCGCAGCGGTAGACCTGAAGGACGTGTACTTCCACGTCTCAATTTGCCCTTGACATCGACCCTTCTTACGGTTCGCATTCGACGGTCAGGCGTATCAGTACAAAGTCCTCCCCTTCGGCCTGTCTCTGTCCCCTCGCGTCTTCACGAAAGTCGCAGAGGCAGCTCTTGCCTCGCTCTGAGTAGCCGGCATATGCATACTCAATTACCTCGACAACTGGCTCATACTGGCTCACTCTCGAGAGTTACTATGCGCACACAGAGACCAGGTGCTCAGGCACCTCAGCCGTTTGGGGCTTCAGGTCAACTGGGAAAACAGCAAGCTCTCCCTGGTCCAGAGCATCTCTTTTCTCGGTCTGGAGTTAGACTCAGTCTCAATGACAGCACGTCTCTCCAACGAGCGTGCTCAGTCAGTGCTGAAATGCCTCGCTTCCTTCAAGCCAGGCGCCGTGGTCCCGCTAAAACGTTTCCAACAGCTCCTGGGGCATATGGCATCCTCCGCGGCGGCGCGCGCTGGGGTTGATGCATATGAGACCACTTCAGCACTGGCTCCGGACTCGAGTCCCGAGACGAGCATGGCGCCGCGGCACGCACAACGTAAAAGTTACCTCTGCATGCCGCCAGACCTTCAAACCCTGGACAGACCTTTGCTTTCTAAGGGCTGGATTACCCTTGCAGCAGGTGTCCCGACACGTTCTGGTCATGACCGACGCCTCCAAATTGGGTTGGGGCGCCGTGTGCAACAGGCGCGCAGCCGCAGGCCGGTGGAACCGAGGCCCGCTGCGCTGGCACATCAACTGCCTAGAGCTGCTGGCTGTTTTTCTGGCCCTGCAGAAGTTTCTTCCGTTAATTCGGCACAAACACGTCTTAGTCAGGACAGACAGCACCACGGTCGTAGCCTACATAAACTGCCAAGGCGGAGTACGCTCCCTCCACATGTCACAGCTCGCCCGTCGTCTCCTCCTATGGAGTCAGCAGCGACTGGAGTCACTGCGCGCCACTCACATCCCCGGCAACCTCAATGTGATGGCGGACGCGCTGTCAAGACAAAGCTTGCCCGGCGGAGAGTGGAGACTCCACCGCCAGTCGGTCCAGCTGATTTGGGACCGGTTCGGCAAGGCCCAGGTAGACCTGATTGCCTCACAAGAAACCTCCCACTGCCCGCTCTGGTATGCCCGGACAGAGGCTCCCCTCGGGGCAGATGCGCTGACA
Organism: Xyrauchen texanus; assembly: GCF_025860055.1. NCBI lineage: Eukaryota > Metazoa > Chordata > Actinopteri > Cypriniformes > Catostomidae > Xyrauchen > Xyrauchen texanus. The sequence goes on along the minus strand of NC_068296.1, from coordinate 12,271,660 downwards.
CACAACTGGCCCACCGGGCTGCGCAAGTACGCATTTCCCCCAGTGAGCCTTCTTGCACAGGTGCTATGCAAGGTCAGGGAGGACGAGGAGCAAGTCACTCTGGTAGCCCCCTACTGGCCTACCCGGACTTGGTTTTCGGACCTCACACTCCTCACAACAGCCCCTCCCTGGCGGATTCCCCTGAGGAAGGAACTTCTTTCTCAGGGACGGGGCACGCTCTGGCACCCGCACCCAGACCTCTGGAACCTCCACGTCTGGCCCTTGGACGGGATGCGGAAGATCTAGCCGGCCTACCACCGACCGTCATAGATACAATCAATCAAGCCAGAGCCCCCTCTACCAGGCATTTCTACACTCTAAAGTGGCGTCTGTTCGCGGACTGGTGTTCTTCCCGAGCCGAAGACCCGCAGAAGTGCGCAGTTAGGTCAGTGCTCGTGTTTCTTCAGGAGAGGCTGGAGAGGAGGCTGTCCCCCTCCACCCTCAAGGTGTATGTCGCCGCTATCGCGGCCCACCATGACACGGTAGACGGCAAGTCTCTTGGTAAGCACGACTTAATCGTCAGGTTCCTAAAAGGTGCCCGGAGGATAACTCCCTCCCTGCCTAACCTGTTCCCCTCCTGGGATCTCTCGGTCGTCCTTACGGGCCTCCAGAGACCCCCCTTCGAGCCGCTTGACTCAGCTGGACTCAGGGCCCTCTCTCTCAAGACTGCCCTGCTGATCGCGCTCGCTTCCATCAAGAGGGTCGGGGACCTGCATGCATTCTCTGTTAGCGACGCTTGCCTGGAGTTCGGTCCGGCAGATACTTTCGTGATCCTAAGACCGCGACCGGGCTATGTGCCCAAGGTTCCTACCACGCCCTTCAGGGATCAGGTAGTGAACCTGCAAGCGCTGCCCCGGGAGGAGGCAGACCCAGCCATTTCACTGCTGTGTCCAGTACGTGCTTTACGTATTTATCTGGACCGCACACAGAGCACTAGACGCTCTGATCAGCTCTTCGTCTGCTTTGGGGGACAGCAGAAAGGGAATGCTGTCTCCAAGCAGAGACTCGCCCACTGGGTTGTCGACGCCATTTCCCTGGCTTATCACACCCAGGCCGTGCCCCCCCCCTTGTGGGTCCAAGCTCACTCCACCAGGAGTGTTGCGTCCTCATGGGCACTGGCTAGGGGCACTGCCCTAGCAGACATTTGTAGAGCAGCGGGCTGGGCAACACCTAACACTTTTGCGAGATTCTACAATCTCCGAGTTGAGTCAGTATCGTCCCGTGTTCTCTCAGGTACCGAGCCCATAGAACTCGGTGGCATGCCCACGATCTGACCAGGTGAATCGCTTGCACCTAGCGCCCTTCCCCCTAACCAGGGGAAACAGTGCGCCTTCATTCCCAGGAGATCTCAGGTTTGGGACACTGGTCGATTCCTCCCTAGCCCTCGTGGGTCGCAGTTCAGCGGAGGAACTCGCTGACCCAAGCCACTGCGGGTACCGTAAGCTACCCTGTACTGGTATAGGTGCTCCACAGGTAAGGCCTCCTTCGGACTCCCCCTGTGTGTAACACCACGGTTCTGTCCCCTCTGGCGAGCTGACTCCCGTGTTTCCCTTAGGCAGTCATGGCTGCCTCGGCTGCCATGCTGTATGTTCCCCCCTCTATAGGCTGGATCCACCACCGCACCGACTTTTCCACATAGGCCCTAAGTCAGGCCTCTGATGGTTTTGCCACTTAAACTTGCCTCCCCTCTCGGGTAGGCGTGGCCTCCGCAGGGTCTTCTCCGCCCTGAATAAGGGCTAAGACCCCCTTCCCTCAATGCGTGTAAGGGCCGCGGCCTAAGTTGCTCTATGTGAGAAACATAGAGAGAAAAGAGGCCCGGCCAGGCTTGGCCCGTTCCCAGGTTGGCGGCCAGCACCTTGCTCCCCCCTCCAGGGTAACGATAAGGAATCCTGATGGCTTAAATGGGGCATTGGGGAAGGGTACGTGCAGCCTGATACAGTTGGTCGTCCTGCACGTAAGAATACCTATGTCCGGGGGCAGGACATGCAAATACTGGTTGCCAACTTTCATTGGCCTTTTTTCATAGTTCAGAGGTGAATATCGGCACTCAAGAGAGACCCCTAGTGTCGCTTCTCTGACACAACGTCTCGTTCCCTCCATCAGGGAACGGAGGTTACATACGTAACCTAGACGTTCTGACGTCAATATGTGAGAATTTCTGAATGACCTAGTTATGCTGCATAGATTTCATAAATAGTCTGGGTGGAGCAGGAAGGGAGATTTTTGAATGTTTATGAACACTACACTGTAAAAATTTAAAGATATAGATGCCACCACATTGGAACCCTCTGGAGATCCTCCAGGCACCCTTTAAAATTGCCTCGTATACTCAAAGAATATCAATGTATATTTCAAGAGCCTCGAAGCATCTGTCTTATTATGGGGTAAGGATCCATTGACTGTCCTTGGAGTTCTTAAAACTTCTTGTTGGAATACACACACACAATGAATATTTTCATTTAAAAACTTAGATAAAAAAAAAAATGTAATCAAATCATTGATACTTTCTGTAAAAATGGGAATTATTAGCTAATTGTATTGAGAAAAAAAAAAAAGCGTGTTCATTGCATAGAAAAATTTCCCTTTTTTCCCTTTCTTTTTAAGATGCAACATTGTCATTTTAATGGTAACATTGTTTTGCTGGTGAAAAATTTTTTTTTACATATAACAGTCATATAAAGACAACTCTTCTGTGAGCACCTAATTCACAGTTGCTAATGCACCTACTCTTTAAACAAACCCAAAATGCCTCTTATTAACTTTTTTTTTCACAGTATCTCACCTACATCTCCGTATAGTAGGTCATACAGTAATTTGGTACTTTTCTGAGCAATTCTAAAACTTTTTTTTTCTGGCTTTCCCATATTGAATACCACATTTTTTTTTATTCCTCATTTTAAAGATATTTTGGACAAAATCATCTGCTAAATGAATACTAAATGTAAATAGAGCTGATATATTGCTCCCCTTGCCTTTATTTGCATATGTGACTGAAGTAATCCAAAAAATAATCAAACTACAATACTCTTATTTTCACATTATTGATGATTCTGAGTAAAATAGTTTATCATTATAAATTATTGTTAATAACAGTTATTACCATTGTTTACAGTGCATGCTTTTGGTGTCATCTAAAGTAGAATGACAGATTAACAGTGTGCAAGTAGGATGCTTGGTCCTTTGGGAATCAGTGACAACAGTGAATTGAGAGTTCGGTTGAGCTCCAGATCCCTGACATGAGTTTTAATTAGGAGCTGTCCAGTCCCTGGTTAGCAGAGGAACTCTCAGGAGAGTAATTAAAGCTTCACCACCAACCAAACACACAGCTTCATTCCAGCATCTTATCTCGCTCACACACATGTGAAAGCCTATTCTGAACCTCGGGTCAGGAGTCACTCTCACCCGGACTTACTTACCCCTTTTTGGTTCTGGAATAAGTTAATAATGAATTTATCTATACGTGTGGTTCCTGCAGAAAGCAAGGCTTTGACCAATGTTCAATAGTAATTGTTTTTGCCGACTGTTTTCGCTCATGTATCTTTTCAAGGTATGTAAATTTGGCCTCCTTCAAACATTTATTTGGGAAAATATGATATTCTGTTGTTTACAGATTCAGTCTGGATAACTGGGAATAGTATTGGGTGTACTCCTACCATCTTCACTTTCTCCGTCTCGGTTTCTCTCTTTTCTCTCTGTACTTATAAAACAGATTCCAAATGGTTTCATTGTATGAATTCAGTATAACTTACTGTGTATTCATATATCAAACACAGGTTCCTGGTCCATACTATAATTCATTATAATTTTATGGCCTGATATTACTTCAAACAGGTAAATGTGCCTTTTTTGAACATGCACTGAATCACTGAATGGATTCATATACTGATATATATATACATATACTGTGTATGTATATATATATATATATATATATATATATATATATATATATATATATATAAATTCAAACAACAGTCCTCATATCTGATGGGACGAGAGACGTTCCATGAGCACTGATGGTCTGACAGCATCAGCACTCGGACGCTTCACTGTGTGTGTATCACTCCGCTTGTGGTCGTGCTGTTCTAAACTAAAGTGTAAGTGTAGTGCATATCTGTTAGGAGTTAATTTTTGTGTGTAATATCAGCCAATTGGTGACGTAAAGTGAATCCGTTAGTCATTGTTTACATAGAACAGCGCCCTGTGATCGCTCGTATTACCACTACATTACTTAAGCTAGGACATTGTTTTAAACGGATTAAGGCTCATCACAGCTGAGAGACACAACAGAATGTTTGATTACAGAACTCGAGGCACTTACCGATATTCCACATTGAATACACACTGTTTAAAATGACAGAGGACAACGCTGTTTCTATAGTGAATGACTCTTGCACGGCTACTACGCAATAGGGAGAAATAACCCCGCTTGAACGCTATTTTTAGAAAGCTGACCTTCAGAACACTGACAGCATCTTTGCTTGGGAGTGGCAACAGGTGATTGCACACGTTCCATCTCTCGCTCTCTCTCACTCACACACACACACAGAGACAGAGACAAAGACACATAGACACGCACACACCTATCACTCCATCCTTGTTTATCCAATAACTTGTTAGAAACAGCACAAGCCGTGATACAATTTCTGAAGTGAACTATTTGAATTACTAATGAAGGCTTGAATGCATCATTTGTTTTGAACCAGCAACGGCAGATTCTGATCCGTTGCATAAGAAAGTAGTTCCATGCACAAATGCTGGGGTTACTGAAGGAACCCCAGCGTTTTATATATATATATATATATATATATATATATATATATATATATATATATATATATATATATATATAACCACCTGCCTAATATTTTGTAGGTTCCCCTCGTGCCATGAAAACAGCGCCAAACTGCATCTCAAAATAGCATTCTGAGAATTGCTATACTTCTCACCACAACTGTACCATGTGGTTGTATGAGTTACTGTACCCTGTCAGTTCGAACCAATCTGGCCATTCTCCACTGACCTCTCTCATTTCTGTCCACAGAACTGCCGCTCATTGGATGTTTTTTGTTTTTGGCCCCAATCTGAGTAAATTCCAGAGACTGTTTTGTGTGAAATCCCTGTAGATCAGCAGTTACAGAAATACTCAAACCAACCCATCTTGCACCAACAATCGTCCATGTGATTATCTAATCAGCCAATCGTGTGGTAGCAGTGCATAAAATCATTCAGATATGGGTCAAAAGCTTCAGTTAATGTTCACATCAATAATCAGAATGTGGAAAAATGTGATCTCGGTGATTAGATTTTTTTATGTAGTGGCGGTGGCGTAGTGGGCTAAAGCACATAACTGTTAATCAGAAGGTCGCTGGTTGTGTCCTTGAGCAAGACACTTAACTCCAGGTTGCTCCGGGGGAATTGTCCCTGTAATAAGTGCACTGTAAGTCACTTTGGATAAAAACGTCTGCCAAATGCATAAATGTTAAATGTAAATATACACATATATAATTATGAATGTGTATAATATACAGTAGTCACAATCACAAACATTTCTATCCAGACAGAAGTACATTTCCCTTTTTACTGAGGATGTGCATACAGTAAAACATTTTATTGTGTATTGGAGTCAAACAGTATGCCGCTCCAAACAACATACATAAAATGTCACAAAAATGACAATGCAGATTCCACCACACAGCTCCCTATTGCTATGATCCACTTAGTGTTCTAAAGCTTGCTATATTATAGCAGGGCGCACTCATAAACTCACTCTTTGTGATACAATGGTTCTTTAAAGGTTTTTGTGAATGAGACTATTTCTATCGGGAAGACACGCAGGCTTGAGTGAGGTTTAAGATGCAATTTATTTGATGAATTTAAAACAGAAAGGTAATATCTCTCTTTGGCGTAGGCCCCGTCTGGCGGTCCGAGGGAGCTGTTCTCGGAACCGTCATATCCTGCCGGAGATAGGAGGCAGGGGCGAGGAGCCTACCCCCGTGCGGGACGGGGCTCAACTGTTGATGGTGGGGTGGTGGAGGTTGCCGTGTTAGCAACTGAAACAGCAATGTGATAGGTTGTGAGCAGACTTAGAAAGCACTGGCTTACATGCGATTGGCTAGGAATTACCCGGCTAATGGTGTGATGATGTGCAGCTGCTAGTCTTCCCGCTAGAACTACGCTGCACTTACATATACAGTCAAAATGTATTCTCACATACTGTTGTCTCTATGGAAGCACTGTGGGCTCTTTACATTTTCATGAAATGAGAATCAGATTAATCCAAGTACTTTAAATTTAGATTTGAGAGGGTCCCACAGGAAAAACATTTATAAATCAATGGCTTCTTGGAAGCTTCTATGAGTTTTCTAGTTATACCTCTTTTCTGTCTGATTGCATAATGTCTCTTAATCAGTATATGCCAGCTGCTCCCTCAAGCAAAGCATCCAAGCATGTTAAAATATATACTAAGAGAAAAACACTCAGAGAGAGAAACAGAAAAAAGCGGCATTCTAATGTAGTGCACTGGAAAAAAAAATTGTCTTGTTTTCCAGTAAAAAGTATCTACATGTAAACATTCTTAAAACACGATAAATTTACTTGGGACATTCTAAAACGCTGTTTCTGTACTAATACCAGGGGCTGCCCAGCGCAGCATCTTGCCAGGGGCGGCATGGGTTTAATGTACTAAAACATTATACTGATATTTAAAGACCAAATTCAGTATGGACCTTATTGATGATGCATACGATATACAGAGAAGCAGATGAGCCCAGAATCTGAATGCAACACTCAAAGTTGCACGTTAAGCGATCTCCTCCCATAGAAAACCGTTCAAAAGAAAATGCTTAACATGGCTTAATGTGCTAAAACAGTGATATTTGAAGACCAAATTCAGCTGAAATTTGTGCCGAAAAGGAGGAAAACAAAGAGCAGAATGGGTGTTCTAATATGGCTAATCTGTCTGTAAAGCGTTTTCTTTATTCATTTAATTTAATTTATCCATTTCAATCAGGTTTTACGACTCATCACAGTACTGAAACAGCTTTGTTAAAAGTGATGAACAATTTGTCACATGCAGCTCATTCTGGTGATAATGCAGTTTTGATTTGACTGGATCTTAGTGCCGCTTTTGACACGGTAGATCATAACATCCTTCTGTCATGCCTTGAATAGTGGGTGGGCATTAAGTATACAGCACTATGGTTTGATTCATATCTTAAATTCAGGACATTCTCAGTGGCTATTGGCCAGTTCTTTTCATCATCTTTCTCTGTCTCCTGTGGGGTTCCTCAGGGTTCTATTTTGGTGCCACTACTTTTCAATCTGTACATGCTTCCACTTGATAACATCATAAGAAGTATAACATCACTTTCCATTTCTATGCCGATGATTGTTAGCTGTACCTCCCACTAAAATCTAGAGAATCTTTGCAGCCTCTCATGGACTGTCATGAGGATATTAAATGCTTGAAAATCAAATTAGCTCAGATGTTAAAAACAGCTATTACCAGTTAAGAGTCATCTCCAGACTTAAATCATCACTTACCTTTCAAGATCTGGAAAAGGTAATTCATGCATTTATTACATCATGCCTGGACTATTTTAATTCTCTATACCTTGGTCTTCCCTATCGGGGCTGGGGAAAACAGATTCTGCCGTGGAACACAATTTGATACAACACCGGCTTTGGACATGCAGCTATAAACAAAGTATTGCAATAATTTAAATGAGGAAAAGGCAGTGAGCCAGTGTTTTCATTTGTATTATTTTTCATATATGCATCCTATTTTATACTACACTGTTATTCTTAATTATACATTATTCCATGTGTATTAATATCACTGTGCCTTGTGTTATATTATCCAGGCATTATAAAAAGAGAAGTTAAGTTCTGGAGTCTGTTTGGAAGATATTTATAAGTTAATACATGTGTAAATATAAATAGGGCATATATATATGCAACAGTCCTCTTTATTCATGGAAAGAACATAATGAAAAGTTATGCCGAATTAGGTAAATAAATGCTTTAACAGCATTCATTAAATTGAAGGTGTGAGGAGGAGACTGGTATAACAACAGCACCGCCTACTGTATAGACCTTCCATCAAAAGTTTTTCCAGCAAAATCATCACAGAATTGGTGTAAAAATTTTAAAATGTGTCAATTTGCAATTCGGCCTATGCATTTTTAGAATTTTGTATATTGTTGGGCTAATGCAGTTCATAGTCATTTTAATAAATTTAAATGTCTGATTTTTGTTTTCTTTTGTATAATAAATATTTTGGGTCCTGTGTTTGGTAACCACTTGATGTCCAATATAAAATCTTGGTCCTGAAGAAAAAACAGTTGGCAACAACTGCTGTAATGCTTAAAGAGCCATATACTCCTAAAACTTTATTTTCCATTCTGTCTGGTCTTACAGCTATACAAATGTGTTATTGGTTCAGTACCATATGATATACTGC